>NC_137678.1:16202703-16225203 GCF_963989245.1 Nansenia antarctica
GGAGCTTCCCGTGAACCACCCGGACCTGAGCCTACACACCTCGTCGTGGACCACGAAGAAGCCCCTTTCCCTTCGCGTTGCTACGTCACCCCCCCCCTTTTGTCTGCTGTTTCCTCGAAGCACATGCGAGCTCCAACAAGGCCTCAACGCGCTCCTTGCAGCGCCAGACTCTAAGCCTTTCCCAGGCTAGGTACTGTGAGTGAGTGGTTGAGTGTGTGTGTGGCCGGCGGGGAGGGAGTGTATATATCTGGGGATGTATACATCAGTTATGTAAATAAATGTGTTGTTCATATGGGATACCGTTACCGTGTGTTTAGTTGTTTGTATGCTAAGGCTAATGCTAATTCCAAGGCTAATGCTAATGCTAATTCCAATGCTAATGCTAATGCTAATTCCCATGCTAATGCTAACGATAGTAACTGCTAGTCTAACGGTTTGCTGGCGCCCCCTGCCTGTATCCTCCTACACTGCCTATTTAGCTCAGAGTTAGTTAGATAACCAGCCCCTTCCTAAAATCTACAGTCCTTTTAGCTACTCCCTGGTTACAATTTGGTCCTTCGAGCCGGATAGGTAGTGTAGTGATAGCATGGCTGAGCGCAGCCAACCAGACCAGACAGTTACCCCCCCTTCTCCGCCCCCTGAGCCAGAGCCACGACCACAGAGAGTCCCGCGGTTGCCTCCGAGGTTACAGGAGTATGAGCTTGAGCTCGAAAGCTCACTGAGTGGTAGCGAGGAGCGCACTCCACGGGATACAGTGGTCGGAGAGGCCGAGGTGTCCGCCGGCGCGCGGGTGGCTAGCACTGAGACAGCCCTCAAAGAGCACCAGCCTGAGGATGAGATGGCAGAACAGCAGGGTTTTGCCGTAGAAACGGAAGAGCAGGAAGGAGAGGCCCGGTCCGACAGCGCCTGCGGGCGGAAGAGGGAGGGCCTCAGCCTTAACGATCTGCCTCCCAGTACGGCGCGCTCGAGACCTAGCTCCTGCCGCTCAGTGGCTTCCTCCCGGTCCAGGGTTTCCGTGGGCAGTTCTGCCTCTGGGGCGGATAGCCTGCACTCCAGAGGGAGTAGTGCCGCGCTGTCCGAATGTATGCGCCAACAGGCCGAGATGGCGTTAGAGCGGGAACGCCTCCAGTTCGAGCGTGAACGAGAGAGGGAACGCATCCAGTTCGAGCGCGAGCGCCTCCAGATGGAGGTGGCGGAACGCGCGGCGGAGAGGCAGATGGAGGGGGCGGAACGCGCGGCGGAGAGACAGCGCCAGGAGGCGCTAGAACGTGAACGCTTCCAGATGAACGGAGCGGAACGCGCGGCGGAGAGACAGCGCCAGGAGGCGCTAGAACGTGAACGCTTCCAGATGGAGCGCGACCGCCTCCAGATGGAGAGAGAGCAACTGCACGCGGAGAAGATGGAGGAAGTGATGCAGACCATGCGCGACGTGTGCATCAGCAGAGCTCCGTCGGCCCGTAGCTCCAGAGCATCATCCGCACGGCCCTCTCGAGTGCCATCTCCTGAACCCCCCGCCGATGGCTCCATGACCCCCGCCATGACTGTCCAACTACAGGCCCAGCTGACCACCTTGAAGGAAGAGGACCAGGGACCCGACCGCTACGCGGCCCAGAGGGAGCCAGCGTCGCTGCCCGGGAGGGGAGCCATTCCCCAAGAGCGTAGCACACCCCTAGGTCCTCCAGTGGACCAAAAGGACACCCAGACCGTCACTCCAGCCCCGATCATCCACTACAGGATGTTTCCCCAGGTGGAGGGACCCAAGTTCCCCTTCTTCAAGGACGAGGACAGGAGCCAGTATGTGGAACTACGCATCTGCCTAGACACGCTCTTGGACGACTCCTGCTCAGAGTCCTACAAATATGCGATTCTCCTTCAGCATGTGAGGAACCCCAGAGCCCACAACATGGTTCTGGCCCATGCCTCCGCACCGACACCTTACACCAGAGCGCTCGCCGACTTGGATGCCCGCTACGGTCGTCCCTGGAACCACGCCCTTGCTGAACTGCAAGCCCTCGAACAGCAGGCCCCCATCAAGGATGACCGGGCGCTGGATGACTTCGCGCTCCGCGTGCACACCTTGGTTGGAATGCTGAAGACGCAGGGCCCAGCTGGCGCCAGCGAGATCAACAGCACCTCCAACGTAGAGCGGCTACTCCGCAAGATCCCACGCTTCCGGCAGGAGAGGTTCCGGCGACAGCAGCGCGTTCGTAACCCCGGGAAGTTGGGTCTGAGCATGGCTGCCTTCGCGGAGTTCCTACTGGAGGAAGTGCATGACACCAACGTAGACGCCATGGGTTACGCTGAGCCGAAGAAGGAGAGGGAGAAGGGAGACCGCTGGGACGGGCCGAGCTCGAACAGAGGACGCCCAGTAGGAGTGCTGCACACGGAGGAGGAGCCTCGGAGAGAGAGGAAAGCCCGACCTGAGGGAAAGGATTCCTCTCAACCCCCTCAAAAGGGACGGAGAGGTCCACCGCCATGTCCGTACTGCACCAGCGAGCACTGGTTCAATGAGTGCAGTGACTTCAACAACCTGAGTACCGAGGCCAAGCAGAGGTGGCTCGAGGAGAACAAGAGGTGCTGGAACTGTGGGCGCGACCATCTGGCTAAGAACTGCACCTTGAGGAGGAAGTGCAACCGCTGTGAGGAGGTCCACCTCAACATCCTACACGAGGTCTCCCTCGCCAGGTCCACGGAGGGCACCAGAAGCCCTAGGTCCGGTAGCGCACCGGAAGAGGCAACACCTGTCTACTACCTAGACCCAGCCCGGAGCAGCGGCTCCAAGGTCCTACTGAAGGTGGTGAAGGTCCGACTTCACCACAACAACGCTGTGTATGACACGTACGCCGTTCTAGACGACGGGTCGGAACGGACCATCCTTCTCCAGGGGGCAGTGCGCCAGTTGGGGCTCCAAGGGACTGCGGAGAAGCTGACTCTGCGCACGATACGTCGCGACCTTAAAGAGGTCACCGGGGCGAGAATCAACTTCTCTATCTCCCCGGCGGGGCGGCCGTCGGACAGATATCGGCTTCGGAATGTCTTCACCGCAGACCAGCTAGTGCTCTCCCGCTACGACTACCCCCTGGAGAGATTACGTGCAAGATATTCCCACCTACGGCGAGTAGACCTACATCCGATAGAAGGAGCGGAGCCAACCCTTCTCATCGGCTCGGACAACGCTGAACTGATCGTGTCGCTCCGTCCTCCGCTGAGAGGACCACGCGGCTGCCCGATGGCTGTTAAGACTGCGCTTGGGTGGGCCCTCCAAGGCGCTACCGAGGGGAGAGATAGAGACGGGAGAGCTACGTCATCCCTCCATGTCCGAACCGAAGAAGCAAACCAACCAACCGGACCGCCTGGAGTGGAATCTATTGCTGCCAGTGCACCTGGAACAGTTAGTACCACAAATGGTTCACCACAGGATGACCAACCAAAGAAGAAGTCTCTGTGGACAGAGCATAAGTCTCTGGATGGGAAGACCTACTTCTACAACACAGAGACTAAACAGTCCTCAGGGGAGAAACCAGACGACCTGAAATCTCCTGCTGAGCAAATGTTGTCTAAGTGCCCGTGGAAGGAGTACAAGTCTGACACGGGAAAGCCTTACTACTACAACTCCCAGACTAAGGAGTCCCGGTGGACCAAGCCCAAAGAGCTGGAAGATCTTGAAGCGATGATCAAAGCGGAGGAGAATGGGACGGTAGAAGCTGCAGCTCCTGGCACCGCCCCCGTCCCCACTCTTCAGGTTGATCCTGCTGCTACCATGGCGACCATGATGGACATGGAGGCCATGGCGGCAACAGCTGTTGCCGAGGAACACCTGCAGGTGGCCATGCACCCTCACGTGGCCGAGGTCAGCATTGACGCACCCGTCAACTCCGTCGAGTACACGTCAGCCATGGAAGTCTCAGCCAGTATTGTAGACGCCTCCAAGGAGGAAAGGCCGGAGTTGGCGAAGAAAACGTAGAAGTGGAACCCAAAAGAGGAGGCCAAGCAGGCCTTCAAAGAGCTTCTGAAGGAGAAGGGTGTTTCATCCAACGCGTCATGGGAGCAAGCCATGAGAATGATCATCAACGACCCACGCTACAGCGCCCTGCCCAAGCTGAGTGAGAAGAAGCAAGCGTTTAAGGCCTACAAGGCTAAGAAGGAGAAGGAACAAGCCAAGCAGCTCAGGAAGAGGAACTGGGAGGCGCTGAAGAACATTCTGGACAACATGGCCAACGTCACCTACCGCACCACCTGGTCCGAGGCCCAGCAGTACCTGCTGGACAACCCCACCTTCGCTGAGTACGAGGAGCTGCAGAACATGGACAAGGAAGACGCTCTGATCTGCTTCGAGGAGCACATCCGCGCCCTGGAGAAGGAGGAGAAGCAGAAGACTCTGCTGAGGGAGAGAGACAACTTGTCCGAAGGTGCCGTGGTACTGGTGATCGACCAGTCCCTTCCACGCGCCGCCTGGCAGACAGGCAGAGTGACCAAGGTCCTGCCGGGTCCGGATGGAAGGGTGCGGACGGCCATCGTGGACGTTGGTGGTCGCACTTACACCCGACCTGTGGCACGCCTGATTGAGCTCCCTCAAATTACCAAGGACACTATCACCTCCTACCTCACGCTGCTAGAGCAGCCTAGCCAGTGTGCCTTCCTTAGTTAACTGAAACCGAGGGTTTCATGGGGCGGCTGTTATGAAGGCCCACAGTTTAGAGCCAGTTTAGTTTCCCCAAACCAGCCCTATTTTGCCCCTGTTATTTACTTTATTATTTTCTATACTATTCCTGTACGTTTATGAAGGTGTATGTATTGTTATTGTAATGTTTATGTATATGTTTGATGACGTAGTATATCCGGGGTGTGTCCGTGACCCGGATGCTAGGTTCGGTGGTGTATATATAGAGACGGAAGTGGTCTGTGAGTCAGTGTGTGAAGAGAATCAGAACGAGAGAGAGTAACGAGAGAGAAGTAACGAGAAGTCAATCTAAGATGGCGGATTCAGTAACACGCACACCGTGCTGGAGCTGAAGACCAAGAGTGATTATCGAGTTCAGAGCTGTGATAGCCCGTTTAGTTGTGTCCCCGTTAGACAGCCTTGCCAGCAGCCGGCTGTTAACGTTGGACCAAGCGAGACGCCAAACTGGACAGAACCGTCGCCTCCACGAGCGGACTGCGACCGAACGCTGACTCCATCGGAGCTTCCCGTGAACCACCCGGACCTGAGCCTACACACCTCGTCGTGGACCACGAAGAAGCCCCTTTCCCTTCGCGTTGCTACGTCACCCCCCCCCTTTTGTCTGCTGTTTCCTCGAAGCACATGCGAGCTCCAACAAGGCCTCAACGCGCTCCTTGCAGCGCCAGACTCTAAGCCTTTCCCAGGCTAGGTACTGTGAGTGAGTGGTTGAGTGTGTGTGTGGCCGGCGGGGAGGGAGTGTATATATCTGGGGATGTATACATCAGTTATGTAAATAAATGTGTTGTTCATATGGGATACCGTTACCGTGTGTTTAGTTGTTTGTATGCTAAGGCTAATGCTAATTCCAAGGCTAATGCTAATGCTAATTCCAATGCTAATGCTAATGCTAATTCCCATGCTAATGCTAACGATAGTAACTGCTAGTCTAACGGTTTGCTGGCGCCCCCTGCCTGTATCCTCCTACACTGCCTATTTAGCTCAGAGTTAGTTAGATAACCAGCCCCTTCCTAAAATCTACAGTCCTTTTAGCTACTCCCTGGTTACCACAATGATTACTTGAAGAAACCTTGTACATCTCCTCCACTGAACAGGGTTCTGCTATTCTTAGTGTGCAATGCTGCCCCCCCCCCCCCCCCCCCTCCTCCTCTATGAGTCTGCCCCCCACACCTCCTGATGTAACGGACCAAACGCCACTGTTTTCTTTGGCTTGTCCCTGACACTGTATCTGCTGACACACACACACACACACACACACACACACACACACACACACACACACAGAACCCACCATAGGAAACGCTGGCAAAGGAACGGAGGGCCAATTGGGACTTAGTTAACGGAAACACGGAAACACTTAGTTTCCTATTGCTGGCACCTCCAACCACTTCCCCATATAGGGCAACGCTGGGGCCGAGAACAACACTCTCCTTTTCTGTTTCTGCTGTTTCTGCTTTTCCTGGGTTATTTGTAGAGGGAGTGGGGATTTGCTTATTTTCCCTGATGCGCAGGGACTGGTGAACATAATATGTATTTTTTTCACCATAATGAAAACCAAGGGAATTAATTTTTTTATGTGCCTGTGCTGAACAGCTTTGAACTAGCCCGTATCTGAAACCTAAACATTTTCTTTTCCTTCCAGAATGCCTGACGTCCAACACCAGCGACAGTGAAAGCAGCTCAAGTGAGTGATCTTTACTTCCCGCTTCTTCTTGTTTTCTTTTTTCTTATCCCCCGCCCCCCCCCCCCCCCCACACACACACACACACACACACAGTTCACCTAAATGAAAAGCATGCTGCATGTCTTAAATCTGTTTCCAGGACTGTTTTTATTTGTGTCCTCTGTGGTGAGCTAGAGGAGGTTATTTGATACTACGTAGCTCAGTCCTCTTTCATGTGCTGTTGTGAAAAATGTTATCGCATGAAAAGAGTACATTAGAACATGCCTCTCTCTCTCCCACCACTAAAACCTACCACGTCTCCTAATTATGGGATTAATATGGTTAAGACCCATACCTTAGACCAGGGGTTCGCAAACGTATTACTCAAAGGTCCGCATCTGATTTTTATTCAAGGTCAGAGGTCCAGAACAACTGGTGATAACAAAATAACATTTAATCAGCTCACTTATAACTTTTAAGCAACATACAGTCAAGATAGTCAAAATACATTCGAGCCTAGTGGGATTGTTTACCTGCAATAATTAGCTTGAACCTCGGCACAAAAGGTGTGATTGCCAGACGAAGACACTGATCCAAATGTTCATTGGTCAAGCTGCTGCAAATTTGCTGCTGTAACCATCTTTGTCCAGAAGATCATGATGGCTTCATAAATGTCCTCTCCTCTAGTGTGGCTATGGAGTGGGTCAGACTCAGGCCCAGTAAGCCTTCACAGAATTCCCCCTTGACCTTGCTTTAATAGGCCTATCTGACACAGACACATATAGCTGGGCTTTGT
This sequence comes from Nansenia antarctica, assembly GCF_963989245.1. Lineage (NCBI taxonomy): Eukaryota > Metazoa > Chordata > Actinopteri > Argentiniformes > Microstomatidae > Nansenia > Nansenia antarctica. The sequence continues at coordinate 16,209,841 of NC_137678.1, forward strand.
CAGTGCTGTCTATTGACTCATCCACAGCAAGTGAAATGCACTGTGTGTTCTTGATATCACCAGTTAACTGCTTTACTAGGTCATCCACAACTAACTCTGTTCTCCTGGTCGACGTGCAGTTGGATAATGGTATTTGCTTGAGTTTCTCTGATATCTCCTGTTTCTCCTTTCCCTCAAACATAGCCCCAACTATCCCATCCAAACACTCCTTAACTACCTCTGCATCAGAGAAGGGCTTTTTGTTCTTGCCCAGCACCTCATTGGTGACGGAATGTTCAGCGAAGAGCAAGATTAGAGTATTATATAAAAATCGCAATATTTCAAAAGACAATAAAATCATGCATTCAGTAGATTTCAATTTAAAATCAATAGGCTAATAGACAATACACAACACATAGACAATAAACATAAAATATACTGTTATATATAAAAGTTAGGTAGGCTAATAAAAATGATCTAATAAAAATGATCAATCATTTCAATCATATGATGTATTACAGCCTGTGAGCTGCCTGGTTTGCCAACGGTGAACTACAGCTCTGCTAATCATTGTCTTAACCGTTTAGAGAAAACTAATACAAACTAAGAGGGGGTGTCTGCAAGTTAAAGTGCATACATATAAGAATACCACATTTACGTAAGTGGGCAATTACATATAAATATCCGATTTGTAATACAAACACGGCTCAGACAGTTAGTCCATATGTATTCTTAGAACCACATTTACATTAGTTGTAGATATTGTGTGTTAGAGAAAATAAGACACATTCTGTATCTGCGATTTAGGAGCTGATTCTCCGGTGTAAGGTTAATGCGTGAACTCGACAGCAACAACACACAACACCTTCTCTAGCGGTTAACGTCGCCATGACAACAACATCAACGATAGGGAAATAAGCCACATTAAAACCACATGCATATAGGGACAGGATCGCTGTGAATGATCTCCAGCTACAGTGTATATTCAACGTCACTTAATCAACTGAAGAACTACAAATCCCAGATGACAGGGAGATGACGTATGACTGCTCTGATAAATCAACTCCTATTTCATTAATTTTCTCTATATAACGACGTCGATCATTGATCGGCAATGACACTATATAATAGTTTGCCTAACTGGCCATCGGATTTGGGCTCCTAATATCTAAAAAGCACTACGGTTTTCTTATTGTATCGGATTAAAGTAGCGAAGACCAGAAATTCCCATTGTAGTCCAGTCAATCTGTGGTTTAACCCAGGGGAAATTGCAATAGTAATCATTCAAGTTTTTTTGTGATCCCTAGGGACAACCAAATAACATATTAAAAGTCTTAGTCTTAATATTTATTGGATCAAGGTAAATTCAGGGGTCGAAAATGTGGGTTTTTGTGCCAGGCGCAACACAGCCAGTTAATAGGATAAAAAAATTAACTAATAGATATCACCATGAAACTTGCCCAGTTAATCACTTACATTAAGACTACTATTTTTTGTATTACAAGTTTTCTGAAATATTATGTTTAAATATGCAAATTAGGCATTATCTAATGAAATATGTGCTAATTTGCATAACATTCAAGATCAGAAATCTGAACATTGGATAAAGCCAGGTTAAAAATTCTTGTTTCATCTTGTTGTCATATTAGAGTCAAGGTCCTCTATAACAGGGAATTTGGATAACTCTTTTTATCACTGCATAAATCTGAAAATGCTGTCAACAGCCATAAAAAGTAAGCTTTGCCATGTTTTTAGGAGTAAATGTTACATAAATCAGGCTATGAATGATAACAAACCCCTCTATAGCAGAACTCGGAATGTAGATAGGAATACAACTGGAAAGTTTGGTGTATGTAAGTGCTACTGAAGTGGAGATTTCTGGCTCAGAGTATGAGAAAAAACAATTTGTGAGAAAACGGCCATTACCCACAATTATATTTTTATTTTATTGTATTCAAACAAAGTCAATCAAATTAGTTTATAACACATTTATTATCATTGACATTTCGGAACATAGAGAAATGTTAATGTTTTTCTATGAAAACCATGTTGCATATCATATACAGATTAAACACTTCAATGAGAAATAAACCACATAAACCTATAAACCTATTAAAACTTTATAAATACAATATTAAAAAAATTAGACAAAGCTTGAAATATGCCTTTACTGTAGGCCTACATGTAACCTTCACTCCATGTCCTCATCCCAATGTTGTGCCGACATATTCGCGCACACACCTCTGCATTCTGAACAGGCTACAGAGCAATCAAGTCCTTGACGACGGCATTTGCAGCGCATAGTGCCACAACCTGACTTGCAATTACAGCGCACAAGCTCCAACAAGTATTGAGGAGCAGGGTCCTGGTCAGAATGGATGGGAATGAGGCATGAGTCTTGGATCCTCCAGCCCCATTCCTCTGGTGGTAGCGAGTTTCCCATCCATTCCTGAACCTGATGGTACACTCTGAAGCTGTGAAGCATGGCAGACGACGATGTTGGCGGCAAGTTGCGAGGGTGGATAGCCGTTTTGCTGTCAGTCACTTTAGTATAAAAACTTTTCAGCCTGAGGTCATTGAGAGAATCCATTTCTGCTCCTTTGTAGATTAGTATCATTGCCCTTTCCCCTGCAGCAGCAATGTCATCCTTGGTAGCAGATTGTTTCTGAAAAATGCTGGCCTGTACTCTGAATGAGTCGCTTTCTCTAACCAGACCCAGAGATACCCCTTTCCCAACCCCAAAGAGTCTGGATGTTGTATCACAGCCAAGCATGGCATGCGCGAATAAGATGTTGTTGCTAACGTCTTCACCCAACACATCTCTTGCTTGCCCAATGTTCAAAAACCTGTAACTTGATGAAGACGACTTCTTGGGCTCAGACATGAAGTACAGTTCTCCTTGCTGATAATGGTGTAACAGAAGAATGAGGAGGTCGGTGTCGTCTCCAACAAGGACAGTTCGATGTTTCAATGCTGCTGTCACTGCAGTTTGAACTATGAGCACATCGGCGTCTCCCTGAGCATTGTGAATGTCAAACCCTGCAAGTGTTAGTCCCTCCCCCAACAGGTTTATGAAACGTTGTTTGTTCTCATTGTTTGACAGAAATTCCTGTTTTTTCAACCTCAGTGACATGGTTGACGGGAATGAAACCTTCCGGCCAGTGTTTGTGTTCCTCCTTTTATGGGCACCATCCTTTGTAGATGGCTGGTTGCTGTACCCATCAAACACAATCACCACGGATTGCCCATAATGTTTTCGAACATAACCTATGTACGTTTCCACTATTGCTCCATATGTTTTTCCTATCTCCCAGGGTAGTCGGTGGAGGAGGGCCCCTCCATCTAAAACGTACAGAATGTCTCTTTCTGGCACATCATCATGAGGGACTGCGTTCCATATTGCTTTTGCAATTTGGGGTTTGTTCGCTGGGAGAAACACTGTTTTCGTTTCGAAGAGCGCAGGTGGATACCCGCAGAGTTCATACTTGAAGGCTTCAGCTAACTTGTCTGCCTGTGTCCCAGCAATCACTAGTCTCTGAAACAAGAGCTGCGAATCAATATGGACAACTTCTTCTTTGTTCAGTTTGACTGTGGATTTGGAATCCATGGTGACTGCATGTGCTTTCCTCTTGAAGGTATATTCTGTCACCTTTTTCCCTACCATGTCCTTTAAGACCTTTCTACCAACTTCTTTTGAATGGTCCACATTCACCGCATTATGGGCTGTCACACCAGTGATTAGGTGCTGAAGGTGTTCATACCCGGCAAACGGATTTTGTGACTCCAACAATTGAAGTATTTTGATAGTGTCAGCGTTGTCTCGTGCCTGTCTTGATGCAGAAAGGTCCTTGTGCTGTTCACTAGTTTCATAGTTTACCCCTGTCACTTCTTTCATGGCATTGTTGATTTCAGATGTTGCAGGGTTGGAAAGAACCCACACCAAACGTTGTGTTTCAGACATACCCCTTCCCCGTGTCAGTCCTCCGGTTGATTTCATACTTCGCATGAGGGCTTGTTCTATTACAAGGTCGGGGGATAGTCCGGCCCAGTATTCATTTGATCTACGAACAACTTGCAGACCATCTTCCTGAAATCGTTTGTAAACTTGGGGATGTGTGTCTTCTAGTTGGCGCATTTTCTGGAGGTATATGGTCAATGATTTTACATACAAGTTATGTCCGGAGGCAGCCATGAATGGCATCATGTCTGTCAGGGTATCAAGGTGCTGATCCCAATTTCCAGTTCTCTCCGATCCAATGAATGCACGGACTAGGTCGATCATCTCCATGTACTGTAGCCAGAGTGCTGCTGTCCGGTCATCTACCATGGTTCTCTTCTCTGCCTCCAAACGCTGAGCTATGATCTGGAGTAGTGCACTTGCATTTGTCCTGGTTGCAGTGGCAGCCATAACACTGTCATACAGATCTGAGGCTTCTGCTAGTTCTTCTGGTACTTTGGCATGGTCTGTGGATTCTCCATCTGGCTGATCAGAAACTGTTTCCTCACTGTCATCACCAACAGTACCATCTTGAGTCAACTCTGACACATCCTCTGAGTCCACAGCATAGTTTGCTTTGATTGGGACAGGCAGTTTGACATGAAAAGTTTTCGCTGCCAGTAGGGTGTTCAGTGCTCCATCAACCAGGAAATGACCTCGTATGGCCCTGGCAACTGCTTTTCCTTCGAGCATTTTGGGCACCGTATTTGGTGTGTACACTAATTCAAGGATTTCTTCCAAGCCAGAGCCTGACATCAAATGGCCAACTGCGCCAAGGAAACTCATGAGCACATGAACCCACCAAGTCGGAGAACGATAGATTTCAATGGACTGCCAGGTGCTTCACTTTCAATAATTGTCATCGCTTTCCACCATAGTGGTTGATCAAAGGTTAGAATTGGAGTGACCTGGTAGCGAGCTGCGTGATCATGAACGAACTGCAGAGTGGAATGAATGCAAGTCAGATCTCCTGGATCCATGTCAATCATGGGTAGGAAGATGACTGACGACTGACCAGGATGATCTCCAGTGTTGAGCATTTTCATCATCCCGGACCATCCAGGCCTTGAGCATTTGCCGAGCAGCAAGGACAGCTTCCAGAGTCTATCAGCAGGCGTCTCTCTATCGTCTTCAGAGTGCTCTTCACATTCCCTGTAGGTAAGATTCTTGAGGCCCCCAGACTTCTGTACATATGGAACAATGTTAATGCGTCCGACATCTGTTAGGTCCTTTGCTGTCACCTTGATACGTGGAATGATGGAAGCTTGTTCAGTTTTGGAGGTGATGCATGCAATAATTCCCATGCCATGGAACGTTCCATGGCCATCAATTGTTCGGATATTATGGTCAGCATTATCAGCAACATATTGTATGAAGTGCCCAGGTGTGAGTCCACGTACCTCAAGTTTCTCAGCTACTACTAATGTGTTTTATTGTATTGAGTGGTAGAATTAAAGAAATGTCTAATCCTTTGTTTGAACTAGGCTACTTACCAGTGACAGCTGTACACACACTGTGGCTAGCTAGCAAACGTCAGCTAACCGCTAGCGAAGAGTAACCTGTAATTCAATGCAGCAAAAATGACGATTGATGACAATTATAAATGTGTTTTATTGTATTGAGTGGTAGAATTAAAGAAATGTCTAACATCTTTGTTTGAACTACTTACCAATGACAGGCTGGGAGTGGTGTTTTCATTGTGTAATTGTATTGAAATTACGTCATTCACTTCATTAATCAATGATGCATCAAGTTGTGTGTTATATATTGTATTCACAGGATGGGGGGGGGGGGGGCGTGACACATGATGAGGAACATTTGTGATGAAAGCCAGTCTAGCGCTAAACCAGTCGCAGAAAATGAGAGTGAAACTTATTGTGTCAACAATATTTGGTTTCGTTTTTTTTTCTCATAACACGCAACTAAGTTTTAAAATGTATTTTCATAAATATGTAGTAATGTGTTTTTAGCATGTTGATGTTCTCTCAGTATGTTGGGATCTTATAAAAATGCAGTTAGACGTTCGTAGCGATGTAACACTGTTAGCAGCGTTTGTTGTGGTTTCATCAGTGACTTTTCTCCCATTCTGTGTTTGAGGTGCACCAACATTCAAATACTCGTGTCGTCTTCAATTTCTGTCCGATTTCAATGTGTGACACATCATTTGAAAGCTTACAATCTGTATTTTCAGAATATGTAAAAAACTGAAAGTGTATGTTGGCAACTGATTGATGAAAACATTGTCTGGCGTCACATTTGGCAAATAAGTGGGTGTTGGGGTAGTTGTACCCCTAATACAGGTATAAGACTTAAGAATATCCTCTGAAAAAGTGTTTTATTGGAAAGATTGACCCCCAAAACATAGGAAAAGACACCAAATATGTTGGATAGGTATACATAGGCCCTCCAATATTAACACCATTTTACCCAGATGGCGTCACTCTAAAACATTGTTTAACCTCTTTTGACCTTGAAAAAAGTATGATCCAATAAATTAATTAATTAAGACTTTTAGTATATGATGCAGGAGGGTATTAGGAACAATAAAAACTATGAAACATTACTATTGCAATTTCTCCTGGGTTGGGCCTTTTTTTGAGTTAGATTGACTGGACTATTGACCGCCAGTCAAACTTCTACACTTCTATCACCCAAAAAGGGGCGTGGACATTACGGGAGGGGAAAGTACCCGGATGCGTTGCTCTGATGAATGAAATCACAAGGTAAATGATAAAATCCTACTGAGATTTTACTACATATTAAAAACTACACGTTTTACACTTCACTAGAATTGTCTACTTGGAGGGCTGTTAGATTTCATTTCTTTTCTTTTTTTTGTGGGATTTTTTGCTTGTGGTTTTTAGCTGCTCTGTGTAAAGGATGGGGGTAGAGATGTGTAACTGGGCTCTCTGCAAAACACCAAACTGCCTTACATCAAATACTAACTCTCTCATATTACTACCTGTACTTTGTGAGGGAAGTTACAAATAATTGACGAGGAAAAACAAAAACGTTTATTTTTATTTTTTTATTATTACTTTCTCTGTGTTACCCTCCGACTTCCCGGAGGCCTAACTTGTGAGTGCAATAGACAAAACGCAGACTCACCTCTGTATGATCCTATCCCCACCCACTGTATTTTAACCCTTTTCCTGTGTATTTTAAGAAGAATTATTGGATTCCAATTTGGGCAGCCATAGCTCCCTCACCCATGTTGAGCAGCAGACCACCCTATTACACTCTCTGCCTTCCAGGATGATTCTCTTCTGATTGAATGGTCACACGGTACTGTCCTGTATGCCACCATGAAGGTGGCCTTAAAACGGGTAGAACATGACAATAATTGTATTGGATGTCGTTCTAACAATTAAAGAGTCAATATAACCTGTTTTGGATTGTCCCCTTCCCCCCCTCCCTCACCCAAAAGATCACTAACGATGGGTTTGATATTAAACCTATATGCTCTGTATATCTATACAATTTTGAAATCCATCCTGTGTTGTCTCTGAGTGATTTAAAGGCATTTGCAATTGAACAATTTTAATAAGCGGATGTATTATGTCTTATCTTTTTCTTAAGATGTGGTGAAGCTTTGTCAAGACCACCTCTGTGGTAACCCTTGCATGAGTTGGCTGTATGGATCCAACAGGATTGAAATGACCCGCCCCATCTTCCTTTGCGGATCTTGACACTGTGTGTTTGTGTACATATGAGGGGACATGTGTGACTTGTACATGTGAGGAGGCGTGTGACTTGTACATGTGAGGGGACATGCCTGACTTGTACAAGTGAGGGGACATGTTGGCTTGTGTACATGTGAGGGGACATGCCTGACTTGTACATGTGAGGGGACATGTTGACTTGTACATGTGAGGGGACATGTTGACTTGTGTGGGGACATGTTGACTTGTACATGTGAGGGGACATGTTGACTTGTACATGTGAGGGGACATGTTGACTTGTACATGTGACGAGACGTGTGACTTGTACATGTGAGGGGACATGTTGACTTGTACATGTGAGGGGACATGTTGACTTGTGTACATGTGAGGGGACATGTTGACTTGTGTACATGTGAGGGGACATGTTGACTTGTTGAAGAAGGAGTACTGTGGTCCCCTACACCTGTGAACACTTTATTTTCCTCCTCCTTTTTATGCTTTTTCAGAGGAAAGTTTATAGTTTTTTTTCCCTTCTTTTCTTTTCCTCAGCCATCAGAGCCAGACCATCTTCTTAATGCCCACAGGAAATGGTAACCTAGCCCTGTGGGTCCCCTGCTCCCTCACCCCCCAAAGCACCTGTACCTGCAGGCATTTTCTGAACAGGTGTGCCCACCTGCCAGGCACCACTGCTAAACCAGCTGTCATTACCTGTGTCAAAAACCAGAGTTCAGGGAATAACCGAAGGGAACAGAGCCATTTATAAACTGCTTACAGACTGTTTCAAAGGGTGTGGTAGCTGTCAAATGTAAATAATGCCCCCAGCAGATCCCCCTCACCTGTGCTTCATGCATGTGTGACAACAAACTGGGACACACATGTTTTATAGATCACAAATGTCAGGTAAGTAAACTTTGAGCTATTCTGAGATATAATTTCCATACAAATGTGCCGTAATGTTGGTATTTCTCTATAGACAAAATCTCTTCAGCTGCCTATTGGAACACTTTTTGTAGTCAGTTGGGAATTTAATTCCCTTAAGTAGGGCCTGTCTACATGTGATTTTCTTAGATTTAAAAACAATGTACAAAATATTGAAAAATGAGAGGCAGGCAGGCAGCAACCTACAACAAGATGATATTCCAGAAACCAGGAGCGTTAATCAATAATGTCATTTTAGACGTCCTAGAACTGGTCCTCTCTGGTGTTAAGTTGAAACACAGCTGACTGTTAAAACAATGTGTCTGGTATTCATACCTCGGTCAGCCATGTCAATGAAGCCCAAAGAACTTGATTTAATTTGACTCTTTCCATTGAGGTTGCGGTTATAACAAGATTTAACCTGAATGCTTCTGTGTGTGTATAATTGATGAGGGTCCATGTTCCAGTGAGAGACATGATGACATAAGCTTTTTTGGGAGGGGGGGGGGAGGTTGGGGTTGGGGTTCTGGTTTGTCCTTTGGGGTGATGAGTTGTTTAGGTGACAGCACACCTGTGCAGTAAGTGCTTGCGAACATGAACCCTTTGATTGTACAGTGGTTTCCTCCCTGTCACTGCAGGTGGTTGAGCCCATCAGGACACTGGGCCACACGGTCTTCACTGTCCTAGTCATGAGGGAACACAGTCCTGCAACTTTTTTGTTTGGGGTTATTTTTTATTTTTTTTGGACTGGACAAGTTTATTTGTTTGGAAATAATAAAATATGTGACTCGGTAATGGTTTTTATGTGTTCTGTTTCTTTCAAACCACAAATGCGTCTTTTCTGATTATAGATGTTTAATTATCAATATAATAAATGAGATGTTCAGGTAAATTCATATGAATGTGATATCCAGGAGGCATAAGAGAAGAGAACATAGTACAAAGAAGTTACAAAATGCAAAAACTCAAACTGAGTCCTTATTAACCGGTACAGAAGGGGTGAGGCAGGGGGTCCCGGTGGAGCAGACTAACCCCCCAAGACACATTCTACAGGGGCAGAGAGACAGGCCCACACCCCTGTCCACCACATGGAGAACACTACAGCAGATCACTCCTCCATGACCAGGTTCTTCTTGGCTTTGTCCAGTCGGTCCAGCACTTCACTGTAAAGGCCTGACATCTGGAGGAAGACAACGAGAAATAAATACACTTCTGCTATTTTCTGACTGAGAAAGAACACTAGATTGCAGTGTTTTACGTGTCTTTATCTCTGGTCCCAGGTACAGTCACGCCAAACTAGCTTTTAAAGAACAATGTGTCTTTATTGTGTGTATTTCAGGAGAGGCCTTAGAGACCTCTCGTTTGACTAGAAGGATGACTTAATGACTTAGCCTTTGCCACGCACCACTGCTGTCCCATCCCTCCCACTAGTCCCCCCCCCCCCACACACACTCCCCTCTCCTGTACCTGGGTCTGGTAGCTGTCCTGCAGGGAGCCCAGGTGGCACAGGAAGCTCATGCCCAGGCCACACCAGCGCTCTGCCTCGGGGTACTGGGCCAGGCTGTACAGCAGGATGCCGGTGTTCCAGGCCCGGGTCAGCAGCCACAGGATCTCCATCTCAGGGAAGTCCTCAGGCTGGAGAGAGGGAGGGACACAGAGAGACTATGGACCTAGGAACCCCCGGGACACCTCCACTGACCCTAGAACCCCTGGGACACCTCCACTGACCCTGGGGTGGATGTCTGAACGTCAAAGGTTGAGTGACCGTAATCGGATCAGGGAACGATCGGAAATATCTGGGATTTGATGTTCATCGATTTTGCACTTCGGTTCTTTTGTTCTAACAGATCCAATCTCAAGGTCGTTTGATCCTTTCAAAGCCCCAGCAGCACGACAGCAGAGCGGCGGCTTGTACAGCACATTACCATCCAAACGGGCAGGAAGGGGATGGTGAAAGAAAGCATCTGCTAATTTAAGTGTTGCTGAAAGCCCATTGAGAGAAAACAAGAGATGCTTTCAGAGCTGTGGGCAGGGGGTGGATAATTACAGTGTGGGGGTGGGGAGGGTGGGCGGTGGCGTGTGATTGGTGCTGACTCACTGCGCCTGCGATGATTGACAGGGCCTCCTCGTAGTACGCCCACACCTCATCCAGCACGCGGGCCTCCACCTCTGACACCCCGCTGGGCAGCGACAGCTGGATCAGGCGGTGCACACACTGGCTGAGGACGGAGAAGAGACACTCAGTACACACACACACACACACACTGGCTGAGGACGGAGAAGAGACACTCAGTACACACACACACACACACTGGCTGAGGACAGAGCAAGTGACTCATTACACACACACACACACACACACACACACACACACACACACACAGGCTGAGAGGGGCACAGAGAGAGAGAGACACACACACACACTGAGCAGCACACAGCTGGAGCTCAGCTCAGTGACAGTAACAGTCTGATTGGATACCACTATCTGATAGGCTAGTCCGGGGGACCAATGGTGAATAGTGAGGCTGTTTGGGTGCAGGGTGGTGTAGAGGGGTACCTGCAGCGAGCCAGGTCTGCCTGGGGTTGTTTCCTGTGCAGAGACAGAGCGATCCTCAGGGCCTTCTTACACAGCCCAGGGAGGTGGGCTGGGGGCTCCATGGCCAGGGCTGCAGACAGCAACACACATCACTGACAATACTGTAGAACCAGGGCCGGACTTATGCATGGGCTACCCTGGGCTACAAGGGGCCCCAAAACAAATCCAAATGTATGAATAAATATTTGCTCTTTGATTTTGAATTCATAAATTACGTTCAAATTGGAAAAAATTGTTTTGTCGCAGCGCAGGGCACGGAAATACAGCCCCCCCCCCTCCCCCGCGGGCATGGAAATACAGCCCCTATCACTATTCCTACTGGACGCTCTGATGAATGACGTGTTTTAATTTGTTTAATTATACTGTATATTTAGGCCAATGGAGAGGTTTACATCGACGCGTCACGCGCAGGGCAGGGGCATCATCTTTGGTGGAGCGATTGTCAATGTCATGATCATGGCGGACAGGAGGAATTACGAGAGTGGAGCGCAAAAAAGATAAATGAAAAATGAAAAAGTGGAACGCGAAAGGGAGACACTGAGAAAAACTCCAAAACTTACTGGGTTTTTCAAACCAGTCGTAGATGCTTCATGAGTTCAGACACTCGCGCCCAGACACATACTGTAGCTGTCCAATACACACCTCACTTACATTTCGTCTCAGGCACCCACACACTCCCCCCACGTAGGCCCTGTTAGTGTAGGTTTGTTATTTTGTCTGTCTTTATTAAATAAAAAAAATATTATTGTCACCCTTGTCTCTGTGTCCGTCTGTTCTGGGGTTCTGCCACATTTGACCGCTTGGTTCAGGCCTAACACTTGCTTTTTCTTCATGTGCTTTATGCCAATAACATACTCCATTGGGATACGTGTGTTTCTGGTCATAGGTTCTGGTTGGTGTAGTTGTAGCTTATCATTTTTTGTGTAGGTAGGGGCCCGAACAATGACTCAAGCCCAGGGGCCCCCACCCCCCTAAGTCCAGCCCTGTGTAGAACTATACTGTAGAACTATACTGTAGAACTATACTGTATATCACAAATACTATATAACTTATTGAGCCTGCACTGTTTTATGTATTTTATTGAATGTTTTCTGTCTGCCCTAACTGAGCTGTTTGACAACAAAATTTCCCCATTGGGGACAATAAAGGTTTTCAATCAATCAATAACAATACTGTATATCACAAATACTATATAACAATACTGTATATCACAAATACTATATAACTATACTGTATATCACAAATACTATATAACTATACTGTATATCACAAATACTATATAACTATACTGTATATCACAAATACTATATAACAAATACTGTATAACACAAATAAAATAACAATACTGTATATCACAAATACTATATAACAAATACTGTATAACACAAATAAAATAACAATACAATCACAAAACCCCCTGCTGGATGAGGAGAGTCGATGTCACACAGGGTCAGCCCCAGTGTGTGTTCCTCACCTGCGATGGTCTCCAGCACCTTGGTGTCAACGTTCTCCAGCTCCAGCACTGACTCCAGCACCGTGTCCACTTTGGGATCGTTCAGCTTGGCGCGGGCCTCAAACTCGTACAGCAGCAGCATGGTGTCCGTGGGGTCCTTGGAGAAGTCCCCTGAGGGAGTGGATGTCAGACAGCATCACGGAAATTGTCCTGGAACATCAGTCAGACGGATGGCTGCCAATGGATTTCAATATGGAGGGAGGGGAAGAGAAGAGGAGCTAGCGGAGTAGAAGAGACGCACCTGAGGCTTTCAGGGTCTTCCAGACCTCCCAGCAGATCTGGAGGTGCTCCAGGACTTGTGTCAGCTGCTCGGCCTAAGCAGACAGAAGGACGGTCACATTTCTGTGTTCATCATCGCCCTCTGGTGGCCGAACACCCGTAACAGCGGGATTTAAAAATAAAACGCCTACGCCAGCATTGATAACACGGTTAGTCACCTCTCTCCTCTCCGCTGGTCTTGGTAAAGGGAGCTAAATGTGGAAGATGGAAGACGGGCACAGATGGAAGATGGGCAGAGAGGGGGAGGGAGAGAGGGAGAGCGTGGGCAACACACCTGGGCAGGGCCAGAGCAGGGAGACGTCCTGCAGAGCTGCAGGGAGGCAGCAGCAGCCATGAGCTGACAGGTCTTCTGACTCACCAGCACCTCACGGTCAGGAGGGAGGAACTGGGACAGCTAGGGTCACAACACACACACACCACACGGACACACACACAGACATACACCCGCAGACACACGCACGCACGCACGCACACACACACACACACACACACATACACACACACACACACACACACACACACACACACACATTCGCGTGAGCATTAAGGACATCACACAGAAAATATTGTCTTTGTATACACAACCCGGCTGCTTAGCTAACAAACTAGAGGAGTTCACAGTCGTCAGGATTAGTCAAACCAAATAATAAAAGTTAAATAAAGTATTAGTTTGCTAATCAAAGGCTGGCAACAGTAAGTGAGATGTAATTGACTCGATGTCACACGAAAGAAGGGGCTAGCTAAAAAATGTTGTGTTTGTGTTGAAAATGCTGTGTAGCACATTTCCTTATCTGTTGGAACTTGGCAGCACTAATTCCCAGTAGGTTTTGTATTGATCTGCACCTGCACAGATACAGATCAACTCTCCCAGCGGTGCTAATAAGGCTTGCCTGGTAGGAGAGCACAAAGAAATCCCTCATCCTGTCAGGACTGCTCTCGCACTGCAGGGCCGAGTTCCAAGCTGACACACACAAAAACAAACACACACACACACACACACACACAAAACAAGCACGCACGCACACACACACACACACACACACACGTGCGTACGGACAGTCGGATACATGCAAACATGAGAAACAAAGGCGTGGGACAGCGGTCCAAAAAAGGTCTCCGTTGACAACAATCGCACTGTTTTCACAGCAACGCCGTACTCGTACGATAGCACGGACACACGGACGACGACAAGAGAGAGAGAGGACAGTGTACTGCTGCCCTGTCTAAAAACAAAAGTACCGATCTTCCTGAACCAGTTGGCTTCCTCGGTGCGCTGCTCCACAGCGAGGCAAGGCCCCGGGCTGAGCAGGGACACTCTCTGCAGCGCTGGTGGTGACAGTAAACAGACAGACGGTAAGGGTGAAAACACACCGCAGAGGAAAAAAAGATAGATTCAACACTGAAACGCCTCCTCGGGGGCACTCGCATATCAACACGGTTTTAAAATGGCCGTCGCGTGGCTGCGACGTATACACTGTATACGTATATCAAACTCACCCGTTTTCAGATACGACAGCAGGACATCCAGATTTGCATTCCTGTAAAAAGGAGGGCGAGCGTGAACAAGGCTGGGGACTGTAAACGGTTAAGCTAACGGTTGGAAAACAAAGCGGTGTGAACCGCGTAGAGAGAGAGAGGTAATTACAGGGGTTCATCGTCGGCCTGTTTCTAACCTTACCCCGTCTCCTCGCTGGCCTTGTCTATGGTGGAGAGCACCAGTCGCACTAAGCACCTGCGGGGAAGACAAAGGAACAATGGGAGCTGATGACCTCCTTTTCTCTCACCTACTAACTGCGGCGTTACAGAAAGGCCCACATTTCACCAGAGAAGCGAGGCGGATGTAGGTCAGTGGATCAGGGGAACACTGTGAAGCCTCGCTGGAAGCCTTACACAGCACAACATCTCAGAGTCAGCAAGCTTATGTAAAAGGTTAACGGCAGATATGATATACGCTGTCATAAACTGTTTATATATATACTGTACATGATTAGACATTATGTCGGGCTTGTGACAATCGTATGCTGATGTTATGACGTGTCCATTTCAACAGTCTTACTTTAGCAGCACAGTACAGCGTAGTAAAGAGGGTGTGCCAGTTCCTGTCTGACCTGAGAGCAGTGAGAACCTGGGCCTCGTCTTTTGAGTGTTCACATAAACTCTCCAGAGCCTTCATGGCTGTGTCCTGCTGCATGTTCTGGAGGACAAAGGGCACACACATCATGAACATTTTTAAATTAAAAATTCCTTTTTCTAACATGGTCTAACACAGCCCCCTGGCCCTAGCATAGTGTGTAGCATTACTGTTTCCTTGCTATGACCGATGGATAGATGATTCACTTACTTAGACAATGTATTTGGTGTAAGTCGCTTTGGATAAAGGCGTCAGGTAAATGCCAAAAAATGTAATGTAATGAGAATG
>NC_137678.1:16227703-16247703 GCF_963989245.1 Nansenia antarctica
TAGAATGTTGAACTGAAGTATCAATATGCAACTTTCTGTCATACTAAAGCTCATTAGAAGTGTGATAGGTTACCTTATTGGCTAAGCTCACAGCATTGAGTGCTTTGTCCTGGAACTGCTGACAGTCCCATGCTAGATAGACAGTGGCTAGGAGCCTCAGGCTAGTGGCCTAGAGAAGAAAATCATCAAGGGTTCACAAAACCAAATGACTGCCACGCTATATTAAAAAGCTGTTAGGAAGGAATGAAATAAATAGAATATGTGTTGATAAGCTGCACGACACTCTTACTTGCACTTCAGCACCAGGGCAGTATTTCATATTCATCTTCCCTATATCATAACTCTGGCTGAAAGACACAACACATTGATTTGAGGCCTCATCTCAATTTGAGGCCTCATCTTTCTCCTTCTACAAAGCAACACTTAATATATATATATATATATGTATAATGCTTCCTTCAATCCGTGATCTTTACCTCAGCCAAAATGAACTCTCCTCATACTTTTTCCTATCGAAGGTGTCCACTCCAAAGTTATAGCACATGAGAGAGAGATAGCCAGTCTTTTGGGGGGGGAAGAGTAGTAGTAGTAGTTAAGACATCACAATGTGAAATCAACTTGACATCAGCAGTATCTAAAACCTGAGGGAGATGTGTCAATGTGGTCTCCCCTGAGGGAGATGTGACAAGAGGGAGATGTGTCAACAAAAATATGATCAAAACAAAAGCATGATCATATTAGTGTTGACTGTCCACGTGGCATGAGTGTCCCACCTCTTTTGGTAGGCGCAGCAGAATGTCTTTACAGCGCTGCATGCAGGCCACAGCCTCTTGGTGATTCTCCTGAGCCACTGCCTGCATGGGGATACAATACACCATAAGCTATCAGTACATAAGGTGCAACCAGGACATAATGTGCAGCTTGAAGTCAGCTGAGCTTCAGTTTCCTGTTCTCATAGCTGGATAACACATAATTTCCCTGCTTCGCACCTCATCCTGACTGCCGGTGTGTGTGAAAATGTCACTCTAAGAGTTGCCAAATTTCCCAAGAACAAATTAATTAATTATTAATTAATTTACGTATCGAGCCGCATGCAACTGAGCTTACGGATTCTGCTTGGTACGACAGCACTCGGAGCAGGTCCTTCTCCACGTCTCCTTTGGATGTGTTATTATCCAATCCGTCGTCACGGGACGTCAGCCGGCAATACAGCGCCTCCAGGCTCTGAGAACACAACACACACCGGTGAATACAGTGTTTTAACTTCTCTATAGTTCTCTATAAACACCTGTATGAGCTAACCCAGTGTGTAGACCAGTCCACCTGTATGAGCTAACCCAGTGTGTAGACCAGTCCACTTGTATGAGCTATGCCAGTGTGTAGACCAGTCCACTTGTATGAGCTAACCCAGTGTGTAGACCAGTCCACCTGTATGAGCTCTGAGAACATAACACACACCAGTGTTTTAACTTCTCTATAGTTCTCTATAAACACCTGTATGAGCTAACCCAGTGTGTAGACCAGTCCACCTGTCTGAGCTAACCCAGTGTGTAGACCAGTCCACCTGTATGAGCTCTGAGAACATAACAGTGTTTTAAGCTCTCTATAGTTCTCTATAAACACCTGAATGAGCTCACCCAGTGTGCAGTCCACCTGTATTTAACTTCTCTATAGAGTAAGCGAAGTCATAAGCACATTGAGCTCACTGCTGATTGTTGTGTGAAGCTGCTGTGGCTTGAGGTATTTAAGCTTGCTTACGTTGACAGCCAGCTTTAAGAAGTGGTCAGCCAGCAGAGGTTTCTTACAGTCCAGCCAGGTTCTTCCTGTCTTGCTGGCCATCTGGAAGGAAAGGTGAAAATGTCAGTATTTGAGAGTAATCATCACAGCCAATGGCTCTGCAGTGATTGAGTTCATGGTCGTGAGATGTTCCACTAACCAGGATCTGTTTGCGAATACTGCCCTCTGTTGGATTCTCTGGTTCACAGGAGTACAGGAGTCGGCACGCTACATGACGCACTGACAAGATAGAGGGAGCAAGACAGATAGAGGGAGAATAGCTGTGATTGGATGGCACGGATCACGTGATTGACTGTAATTAACCATATTAATAATAATTGTAAAAATTGCATTATGCGATCTGCTCATAATTATTTAGTATGATTTATGTGAGCGTGTTACATGTAATGTAGCAATGACAAATAAAGTCCATTCCATTCCATTCCAGTAGTTTAATTCGCACATGCTTGTTCAGATGGGTAAAACGAATAAGTAATAATAACATGTCTTAGTGGCTAAATCCAGATCATCTGTAAGACTTCCAGATGCTACATCTTGCAGATACATGGAGTGGCCATCGTCATTGTTACCTTTTGCTTTCTGCTCTTCATTTATGGCTGTACCCACACGTTTGGTAACTGCCCAATTCCACAGCTGGATGGCGCTCTCTTCAAGCTGAAAACAATTTAATTTTGTAACCTTTATTTTCCATTGAAACCAAGGACTCTTTTACGAGGGAGCCCTGAATGCACATTATTTACAACAGTTACAAACATTTTAATAAAACATTTTCAAAACATTTTAAAACACAATCAGGAAAAACAATCACAGATTTCAACAAAGAAACATATTCAACATTCAACATCAACATTTGAGCAGTGAGTTGTACCGGTGAGGTGTACCGATGAGGTGTACCGGTGAGGGGTACCAGTGAGGTGTACCAGTGAGGTGTACCAGTGAGGTGTACCAGTGAGGTGTACCAGTGAGGTGTACCTGTGAGGTGTACCAGTGAGGTGTAATGAGGTGTACCAGTGAGGTGTAATGAGGTGTACCAGTGAGGTGTAATGAGGTGTACCAGTAAGGTGTAATGAGGTGTACCAGTGAGGTGTAATGAGGTGTACCAGTGAGGTGTACCAGTGAGGTGTAATGAGGTGTAACAGTGAGGTGTAATGAGGTGTACCAGTGAGGTGTACCAGTGAGGTGTAATGAGGTGTACCAGTGAGGTGTACCAGTGAGGTGTAATGAGGTGTACCAGTGAGGTGTAATGAGGTGTACCAGTGAGGTGTAATGAGGTGTACCAGTGAGGTGTACCAGTGAGGTGTACCAGTGAGGTGTAATGAGGTGTACCAGTGAGGTGTACCAGTGAGGTGTACCAGTAAGGTGTAATGAGGTGTACCAGTGAGGTTCACCAAAACTAAAAGCGGTTTCAAATTATTCTTGTTTTTTTCAGCAATTAGTCATTCAGCACCAATTTCAGTTCAACACATTTTCCCCAGATTTTTTTTCTTTCTGAGTTCACCATCTAACACCTGAGACTGTGCTATGTCCAGGTCTAAAGCCAGATTAATGCACATTTAGAATTAGTCTACTTCACTTATTGGAGGGGCGAAATTCATCCTATTCACTGAAATGACTGACCTCCAGTTATACAATCAGGCATGCACAACAGTCACATATGGGCACCTTTATATGGTTTAACCAAATTAATTAATTCTAATATACACCAATACACGTACCTGAGGATCCAGTGGTTCTGGGAAGAACACTGCCGTTTCACAATACAGCTTCTCAATGACTTCATCTGTGTTAGCTTGCTGTTTGTGCAGCAGGTGCTCTGTGAGACCTTTAATAACACAAACAGAAGAGCGATCATGAGAAACCATTATAACAGAGAAACAATGACAACAGACACATTCCGTTAGAAATTATGGACAGAATAATGGTGGTCGCCACAGGACGTGGTTGATTTAAGGCAGAGCACATTGCTGTGCCTCTAAATAATTACTTACTAGCTGATTTCGAAGGAAGGCATGGCTTATAAATACACTAAATATGTGTTAAACTTGACACTTTACTGTCGAGTCAACAATGAGGAGCCCAGTGGTCAGTGCTAGCACAGCAGGCTAACACGGTACGTCGTAGCCTGTAGCTACACAGTAGCACAGTAGCCGGTGTCGTTAGTTAGCCACGGCTAGCTTACTCTTTCGTTGATATCTGGTTAAATTAATTGAGCTTATTGAGAAGAAAATATTGAGTATAAATAGTTAAGCAACTCACATTTCACGTTTGATACAATGCTCTCCATCTTTTAAAAAAATAGAAACGGAGCTACAAAGCTAGCAAGTCTGTGGTGAAAGGCGAAGGTGACGTGAGTGCAGGGTTGCCAGATGGGATTGACACTTTCCATCCTAACTACAGTCTAAAAACCGCTAAATCCACAATTTCTTGTCAGAATTTTATTTATTTATTATTTGTTTAATTACTATTGGGCAGGTGCCCATCTCCTGCCACTAAACTGTATGTCTGTAGCCAATGGCAATGGCAATGATGTTTGTAAAAAATAAAAAATAAAAAAAAATAAAAAAAACACAACATTGTATGTAGCTACTAGGGTGTGTGTTTTTGTAACTTTCAGGCACTGACATTATTGATACCGCCTAAATGCTATTTATCCAGCGCAACCCGCCCAAAAGTTTATTTCCCGGCCCAGTGTGATCAACAGTATCCCATTCGGCGGTAGCCCGCCCCATCTGGCAACCCTGCCTGCCATGTCCCACCCACTTTTTGAAAATTGTAGCTTCCAAGAGATTTCATACGGAATGTTTGCTTTACTATTTCTGATTTCATGAAAATCAGGATCCAGGGATGGCTGGTATCAATGGGCTAGCAGGGCTAAGCCCCCCTATCTTTTACAATAAATATGAGAAGAAAAAAACTAAAGTTTCAGAATAAAAGTCCGGGGGAAAAAAGTTTCAGAATAAAAGTCTGCAGGTTCCAGAATGTCTTGTAGAAAGACGTCATATAAGTTGACAGTTTGTTGTTTTTGAGAAATGTGAATTGTACATTGAATTGAAAGTGAATATCTAATAGCTTGTTTTATTGAAAAAGAAAGTGTATGTCAGCAGATTTGTATATAAAGAACCTTTCGCTTGATTCCAGTCTTAGCCATCATTTCAGAAGGTAGAAATACTACACTGTGACTCGTAATGTTGTATGTATGTAATGTTAATAAATAATAGGCACAAACTGATGTTGCAAAAGGTCAAAACTATAGCTGCATTTACTTCCCTGTGTTTAAATGAGTCCTCTTGCTCTTCTATATTTGACCTACTCCACATTTTCATAGCCTTATCGTAACATGTATTCTTACCAGTAGAAGCTAGTCAAAACCATATAATTTACTGCTTTTTATAAAGTGATAAAAGTAATATTGAGCAGAATTAAGTTCAGCCTACTGGTCCGGCCCTCCACAATAGTCCCGGTTTCTCATGTGGCCCATTGTGAAAATGAATTGCCCACCCCTGGTATAGACCCTAGGCCTAATGGATTTATTAGCCCCCCCACTCAGTATCATTACCAGCCGCCACTGTCAGGATCTGTTTAATGAAATATGAACAATACCAGATAATAGTTGATCTCTTGAGTTGCAATCTAGCTGCCTAAAGTTGGCTAGTTTTAATAGGACTTTAAGTAGAGTATCTCATAAAGGACATAGCAAGTCTTTGTACTTTTTTCCCATAAGTATACAGGATGAATGAATAAATAAAGAATAAACAAATTAGGCCTCTAGATGACCCTAGAGGTGCCATAGGTCTTGTTCAAATTATGTAGAAATATGTAGAAACATGTCAGTAACATTTGAGAGCTAGCTTTCAATTTAACTGAAGAAATGCGATTGCTGTTTCTAGAGATCTGTACTGATTTTGTAAAAAAAAAAAAGATTCTCTCCTATTTCCAATGATAACCTTTGGTGCAATATGAACATGCGGCCACAAGATGGTGTATTTTAAACCTGGGGCCTTGGGGATGAATAGTTTGTTATTGTCAATAACCAATTCCCATACACACCTTACCCTTAACATTAACCTTAACCCTAGCCTTAACCATAACCCTACATTTAGGACAATTGTTATGAGCAGCAATCAAAAACAAACCACTGAACATGATCCTTCTTGGATAATATGTAAGTAAACTACTGCATACATCAATAGACTTCCCAGAACCTCAGTGCCACTGTGTGAGAAAGGGGCTTTTGAAAGAGACATTATCTTTTACACTCCATATCCACCATGGTCCCTTGGTCACTGGTCAGGGCAGGGCCTCCTCCTTGAAGAAAGTCTTTGTTGCTATTGTACTGTTCCTTTTACTAAGACCTTATTGTTGAACCAGAGGAAAGACCGCAAGCTGCTTGTATACAGTGGGTCAGCGCCTCGTATTGTGTTTTGAACACCAGATTCTAAAATAAAACGTCTTAAAACCTACTCCTTTCAGCTCTCAGCTTCCAGCAATTGTTCCAGCTGGAGTCTTATCTAGCTGTCCTCCTGGCCCAAGGGGAATGTGCCCAGCTCTGAGGACTGATCATACAAATTAACATATCATACAGTACAGCACTGAGAGGGTCACATTAGGTGGAATGGGGCACGGCATATGACCACACAAATATAGGCTACTTGCCTGGTTTCTTACTGTACATGGATACAATTTTGAAAGACATTTGTTTTTCAGTGTTCCACAAAGTCAGTTATGTATAGAGCCTCTTCCTCTCTCCCCGTTTTCTTCACAGTGAGATGTGTCCCAATATTTATTCTGCGCAGAAAAGACAGTAATTATTTATTATTATACCTTCCCTTAACAGAACTAAAAGCCCTTGCATCAGTTGAGATCATTTTTTTTATTTTTTATATATACTTTATTGCAGGACTTTATATTACATTTCACAAGTTCATTTCACACACTTTACAAGTTTTCTTCACTTGTTTAAGTTCATCCTGCATCATTTTTGTTTGTTTTTTTATTTTTTATAGAGAGAACAAGAAATAAAGAAAATAAAGAATAGAGACTAGAGAGAAAATATAGAAAAAGAAGAAAGAAATTATAGGGATAGAAATAGAAAAGTAAGAGACAAAGGGAGGGGGGTGGGAGGGGTGGGATCGGGGAGGAGGGGGGGGGGGCTTCCTTCCTACTCATTCATTCGGTCCATTTACTCCAGTTCATAGTGAATTGCTCTTCACGGCCTCCCACTTTGCAAGTAATTCTTTCCATTTCTTTTATCTCTTCAACAGTTTTTTTCCAATTATTAACGGATGGTGGGTTTAAGTCCAACCATTTACGTGTGATTTGCTTTAAGGCCGCGATACGTAGTATGGTGTACAAATATTTATCTCCCTCTCTGTATATATCTAATGGAATAAGACCGAGTATAATATTGACTGGATGTATAGGATTTTGTAAGGTAAATGTATTTTTTTTTTTTACTTGAACTGCCTCCCAAAACCTTTTCAATTTAGGGCATGTATAGAAAATGTGTGTGTGATTGGCTTCTCGTTCCGTACATTTCCTCCAGCATTCTGCATTGCCTGTTGGCCTATATTTTGACAACATTTTCGGTGTTAGGAAGATCTTCATATTTATTTTCCAAGCAAATTCTTTCCAGAATTTTGATTGTGTTGTCTTAAATATTCTTTTGCATGCTTCTTTCCAATCGTCATCCGTAATTGTTATTGCTAATTCGTTTTCCCATTTTTCTTTAGTGTTATCTTCTTGTATCTTGATTTCTTGCATGATTTTGTAAATTTTTGAGATTTTTGTCTTTTCACTGTTTCTATTTTTGATCAGATATTCCATTAGTATATGTGATCTTTGTTCCTGTCTCCTCTGCTGTGTTATAAGGTAGCTTCTAATTTGTAAGTACTTAAAAAAATGGCTATTACTTATATTAAATTGATTAACTAAGGTTTCAAATGAGTCTATCATGTCATTTGTAACCATCTGTGAGTACACCTGTAGTCCCTTCCTAGCCCATTCTTCTAATATTTTGTCTGTTTTATTAGGTAAAAAGTCTGGGTCACTGGCTATCTCTCTCAAATAAATACATTTGTCATCACATTTATACATTTTACGAATAGTTTTCCAATTTTTGAGGGTATTTTCTATGCATCTGTTATTTCCACTATATTTTTGAATATCCTTTAGACTCAGAAAAGGTAGTGTTCCTATTGATATTGATATTGCTTGTTTTTCTATGTCTTTCCATTTGGTTTGAACCGAGTTATTCATCCATTTCATTATTGTATCTATTTGAGTTGCATGGAAATAGGACTTTAGATCAGGGAAATTAAACCCTCCTTTTTCTCTGGTTTGAGTTAGTATACTAAGTTTTTTCCGTTTACTTTTGTAGTTCCAAATGAAATTTGAGAGCATTGTATTCCATTTTTTGAAGCTACGCTGTGGAATGGGAACTGGTAATGTTTGAAATAAAAACAGAAACTGTGGGAGGATCATCATTTTGACGCTTTCTACTCTACTCATTAAGGATTCAGGTGTTATCTTCCATCTATTAAGATCTTCTCGTATTTTATTTTCAAGGGCTTGATAATTGTCGGTGTATAATGTTGTTATATCTCCAGTGAGGTAGATTCCTAAATATTTGATTTTCTTTGCATCCCATTTCAACTTGTATTTTTCCTTAATTTCCGAATCTATCTGTTCTCCAATTGTTAATACTTCACACTTACTTTAATTTAGTTTATAACCAGAGTGTTTACTATATTCTGTAATTGCTTCCATTAGGCTTGGTAAGGATTGGGCTGGTGATGTTAAATAAACAACCACGTCATCTGCATATAATGCCAGTTTGTGCTGTTCCTCTTTTATTGTTATGCCTTTGATGGTATTATTTTTCCTTATACTTTCTGCTAGTCCTTCCATGCATATAGCAAATATAACTGCTGAGAGTGGGTCTCCTTGTCTTGTACCTTTATAGATTGGAAATCTTCTGGATATTGTGCCATTTACTTTTACTCTTGACACTGGATTTTTATACATTCCTTGAAGCCATTTATTAAAATTCTCATGAAATCCAAAGCTTCTTACAATTTCAAACATGAATGGCCATAGCACTCTGTCAAATGCTTTTTCTGCATCCAGTGTTAAGAGTAGAAGGTTTGCACCATTGTTTTGTGCGTAGTCCATTATATTTAACGTCCTCCTTATATTATCTGACAACAGCCTACCTGGTATAAAACCACATTGGTCGCTGTCTATTATATCTGGCACGATGTCCTTTAACCTATTGGCAATAATGGCTGTTACTATTTTATGGTCCGTATTCAGTAGTGATATTGGCCTGTAAGACGAACATTCAGTAGCGTCCTTACCTTCTTTATGTATAACCGTTATTATAGATGAGTTCCAAGTAGTTGCCCAATTTCCTGTTTGTAATACAAACTTATATGCTTGTAAAAGTAGTGGTATCAATTGTTTTTGAAAAGTTTTATAAAATTCATTAGTATATCCATCTTCACCTGGTGTTTTCCCCATTTTAAGATTATTTATTTGATGTTGTATTTCATTTACTGTGATGTCCTTAATGAGCTGTTCATATTTTGATCTTGTTACTTGCTTTAAGTTTAACTTATGTAAGAAATCTTTCATTAGTCCCAGGTCAATGTTTCCTGTGTTTTTATAAAGGTTCTCATAATATTTTACGAATTCTTCAGCTATTTTATCCTTTTCCGTTATTGTTCCAGAGCCTTCTACAGTCTTCAATTTCGAAATGTGTGCTTTTTTAGTCTGTGTCTTAAGTCGATATGCTAGGAGTTTTAAAGACTTAGGTCCTCCATCGTAATATTTCTGTTTGGTGTATGTCATTAATTTCTCCACTTCCTCTGTACGAATTTTATCCAACTCCTTATACTTCTTTTTTAATTCATTTTTTACTATTATTTCATTTGTATTTTTAAATTTGTCTTCCAAGTGTTGTATTTGTTGTTCAAGTATTTTCTGTTTTTGTTGTGTTTGTCTTTTCTTCCATGCGCAATATGATATTATCTGTCCTCGTAGTACCGCTTTAAGGCCCTCCCATATAATAGTTGGATTAGTATCTCCATTGTCATTTATCTCTACGTATTCTTTTATGGCTTTATTGATTTTTTCAACAAAGATCTTATCTTGGAGTAGTGAGTTGTTTAATCTCCATATTTTTTCTCCTTGCTTTATATCCAAATGTATAGTTATAGATAGCATAGCATGATCTGATAAATCCCTTGTGCCTATTGTACATGTTTCCATCCTCTCTACGTCTTTTTTAAACATGAAGAAATAATCCAGTCTATTGGAAGTTGGAAATCGTCCAGAATAATATGTATATGTTGAGATCATTTCTGTGGAATTCCTTATTGCAACACTGCAAAACTTTCCTCTGTTCAATATTAGAGGAAGAGGATGTACTGTACATGAGGAAAAATGTGTCTCCACCATATTTGACAGATGAGGTGATATGCTGTGGCAGTTCCTTTTTTCCTTCACACTTACTCTTGCCATCACTCTAGTACATCTTTGTTTCATCTTTCCACTTTCAGACCTTTTAGACCTTTTCCCATAACTTTGCAGCCTCATTTAGATACTTTTTAGAAAACCATGACCTGGCCATTGTGAATAATTATTTGGTCTTCCACAGTAGTCTTTTCATTGGCTTACCAGGGGGTTTGCCATTTCTGATCTCACCAGTGCTTTCTTTCCTTTTAATCAAACTGTTGTTGTTTCTATGTTTAAGGTTTTGGCTAGGTTTCTGATATGTCTGCCTCATAATGGCTTCCCTGAATATCATGTATGTCTTTTTGGCCTTCATGTTGACAGACACCAATAGCCGACTCCAAAGGCAAAGCCTAGAATCATTACAAGACATTTGCTGCGTTTGTAAATACGCTCTGGAAATCTGATTACCACTCATGGAATGCCTCTTCTCCAAACAAATTACGTGGTCCCTTTATGACGTTGAACCCAGTGTACACTTTGGCGCTCTCAGAGCAAATTTACGAACGCAGCCATTGAGAGCTCTCTTATGACTGCACGATTAGACGGAACACACCTAATGAACCAGAATCACCTGTCAAGCTAATTGTCCCATCACTTTTGGGTACCTTGAAATAATGGGATTATGCATAGACATTTTTGTAATTTCTGATTGGTGGAAACAATCCTATACACAAACATACACAAATACCATCAGATAAAAGCTGATAATCTACTTTCACCACATAACAATTGTTTGATTTCAAATCCACCCTCCAAAAAATGCTTTACTGTCCCATTACTTACGCAGGGTACTGTAATTGTAACTGTAATTTCTTTTTTAGACAATTAAGCCATAAAAAGTCATAATGAAATACTTTGAATAATAGATTTGATGAATTTGATGAATGATCCTAGGGTTGAATAACCGTAAACGGAATAGCCCTCTGTTTCTCATGTAGCCTCTATATTATTTCTTTTATGGCAACATTTTGCCATTTACTGTTCCATAGTGCCATGTTCAGGATAAATTCCTCCCATAGATCTAGCTGGTGTGGACTGTTACAGCACATTCTACAAAATGACTGGTTCAAGTCATCATCGTGTAAATGAGCGCAGAAACGCACACTGACACTGATAATGGCATGCCTCCCACAACTCCACCTTTATCAATTGTTTCCCATGTTCTCATGTACCATATCACCATGTTCCCACTGCAGGGGAAGGAAGAGTGCTGTTCTTCACAGACCAGAATGGGCCGCGGCGGGCCTCCTCACCTATCAGTTAATTGACCATGATGGAACACAGCCCATTTTTGGATCCGCTGACGTTCAAGCCCTCAAATTGTTGGGTCCTGAGTTCTGATACGGGCGGAAAGGTGAGGCAGGATGTTCTTATTTACAGTATTTTGTAGCCAGCTCCACCACAAGGCTCCTGAGGGCAGTAGGGATCAGAGGACAGGCCCAACGGAAGGCAATCAGAGAACTGTCCACTGCAGCAGAACGGAGCAGTCACTGGCTGTGGCTGAAACGTAGGGACCCAACATGGGCTCCCAAATGACCACGTGGTGCCACCGTGCGACACACACCCAGGCCTGATCAGCCTGTGGTGGGCCAACCTCGGCAGAGGGTGTCTTGTGATAACTGGCCGAAACACCCAATGAGGTCGGGGACCACAACTGAAGATTTGTCGTACTCGTGGCACCACGTGATCATTGCCAAATTCCACTCCACCCAAGAGGACATCTCCAACTCCACTCAATTGTTGTGCTGAATATTTAGGGATTTTAACAACCAGTCCTATTAAGAATCCTGCCACAGAGAGCTGCCAAACACATTTGTTGCAGCGATTAAGGAAAACAGTCTGCAGCACATCCACACAACACGGGGCGCTGCTAAGGGACAGAGGGCTCACGGAGGGGTTATTTACATTGATATAAAAAGCTCCATATCCTGTCTCCAAGGTTATAAATAAAATCAGCAAATATTTATTCTAAGTGTTTGTAGCGATACCTTCTATCAGATATGACAATGATTGTTTATGTTACCTCCACCTGTGACGTGGCCCCAGACAAGATAAGGTCTAACATTAGGCTGTACTGGGTTTAAATCAGGGTAGCTCCCCCTGCAGGCCAGAACGCGCCATTGGATAGCAGCTGACCTGTATTACAAAATAGACAGTAAACACACACACACACACACACACACACACACACACACACACACACACACACACACGTCAGTCACCATCATTTATATTTGAATAGAATTACATTTTATTGATGGGCTGAGGCTAGTTATGTTACAGTATGTATATCAGGGCAGACTCTGTGCTCACCACTTATATTGTATTTAGAGTCTTGTCCTGTGTTATATGACGATATATTACATGTATTGTTGGCCTGTGTATAGTACTGTGAAATCAAATCCCCCCTGGGACATTAAACAAACTTAGTTAGTTAGCGTTACATCTTAGGATAGATTTGAGTCATGTTCTGTATACATACATACTACCATAAGGGCATACTTAATGTGGTTACTCCATGTTTACTAGCTGTAACATTAACGTTACTAGATTGAAATCAAGTGAAATACTGAAACACAACTGTGAACATTTCAAACCTGCAAACTGCGACACTTTAAATGAATGTGAAATAACACTATGTGCAATATGACAACCCTCGGGTACATAAGGTTCAGAGATAGGAAATGTTAGAATAGGTATAGCATAGCATAGAGTACAGCACAGTGTTTTATTTGTATAGTATAGTATAGTGGATAGTGTACATAGCCTTTATTTATGTAAACCAGCTCTTTTCCCTTCTTGTTTTTAGTTTTTTTTCCTAGCACCAGGGGAGCCCCCCCTCCCAAATTTCGTTGTTTGGTACCTGTACTATATAAATGACAATAAAGACCATTCATTCATTCATTCATTCATTCTTTTTCACTTGTTACTCAGTCAACCAGAGTGCAGATATCAAAGACTATCAGCCTGTTATTCACTTTAGTGGAGTATTATCCTTTGTTTGATTTCTTACCATGTTTGTTTGATTTCTTACCATGTACCGTAACTGTTGACATGAGTGTGCTCTCCAGTCATCCCTATCCCAGTGTGAGTGGGCATAATTGGTTGATTGACACCAGCTGTGTGACATGAATGATTGAGCCAGCTGATCCTATATATGTGACCATTCCCACAATAAACGTTGCTTCCTTGATAACATGAACCCTGTCTGACAGTGTATGATTCCTCCGTTCAGTGTGTAGTCCGATCGTTATGGTCTTAGCCAATACGCAATAACCAACGTTTAACAGGTTATGGGCCCAGAGTGCTACCATGGCGAGACAATCGGAAAGAAGTTCGCGTTGGTCTCGACTAGCGTTTGACGGAGATGAGGAAAGCTCAGGAGTTTTGAGGACACGGAGAAAAATGCGCGTAACGGCGTCGGAGGACAATGTTATGCGAGCCCAAGCCCTGTCTGACCGGGGTGCCCAGAACGCCCAAAGCGCACGTAGCCAGAGCGCACAGCGAACAGACATTGTGTGCTACAAATGTGGCCAAAAGGGACATATCAAAAGGACCTGTCGACGCAAGGTGTGGTGTAACCACTGTAGGAGATCCACACATCAAGGAGCCGCCTGCAAAAGGAGACCGGACCAGGACGACGCGCGAGGGGTGTCCGAGCAAGACAAGCCAGGACGCAGTGTTACGAGGGGCCTGATGGTGGACACCGGTGCGACTGCGCATATTATCACCGACCTGGCCAGGTTCAAGGTGTTCGATGACGGTTTCCAGGCCGAGACGCACTGCGTGGAGCTGGCGGACGGCACGAGGAGCAAAGGGGTCGCAGAGCGCAGAGGAGATGCGGAGGTGTGCTTGATGGACAGCCGAGGGAGGCGACTGACTACAACGCTGCGAGGGGCGCTGTACATCCCCTCATTCCCCCAGGACATCTTCTCTGTGAGAGCAGCCACAGACACTGGGGCAACTGTGATCTTCAGAACAGGAGAAGACATCCTACAGCACAGAGACGGTACTGCATTTCACATCCATGAGCATAATAGACTATATTATTTGCCCACAGTGGATGACCAATGTGATCAAAGTAAGAGCTGTTTTGATCTAAAGACATGGCATGAAATTCTAGGACATTGTAATTTTGAGGATGTTCTGAAACTCCAGAATGTTGTTGATGGTATGTCAATTAAGGGAAAAATTGATAAGTCTAACCTGAACTGTGAAGTGTGCACTCGGGGAAAGTTTGTACAGAGCTTCAACAGGAAGCCTGATAGAAGGGCCAAAAATGCTCTAGAGTTGGTGCACACAGACCTCGCGGGTCCAATTGACCCAGTGTCCATAGATGGACATAGATTTGCACTTTCGTTCACAGATGACTATACTAGTACTGTGTTTTTCTACTTTCTTAAGCACAAGAGTGATACTGTACAGGCGACAGAGCAGTTCATAGCTGACACCGCCCCGTATGGTAGGATCAGACGTATCAGGTCAGATAATGGTACTGAATTTACAGGGAAAGAGTACCAAGGGCTACTGAGAAGAAATGGTATCAGACATGAGACATCATCTCCATATTCGCCACATCAGAATGGCACTGCAGAACGCCAGTTTAGGACTCTCTTTGACATGGCTCGATGCATGTTATTAGAGAGCAAGCTACCCAAGGTGTTATGGCCTTATGCAGTACAGACTGCATCTGTAGTGAGAAATAGGTGTTTTAACAATCGCACAAAACAGACACCTTACATGATGCTGACAGGGAGACGTCCCAATATGTCTAGGATGCAGAAGTTTGGAACGGTGTGTTATGCCTACAAACAGGATAAGAAAAAGCTAGACCCAAGGAGTGAGAAGGGCTTCTTTGTAGGGCATGACAAGAAAAGCCCAGCTTACCTGGTTTTCTATCCTGACAGTGGAAAGGTGAGGAAGCACAGACTGGTCAGATTTATGCCAAAGACGATGGGTGAGCAGCAGACACAGACTGAGATATCAATAGATGATGAGGACTGTGATGTGCCACAAAGGGCCAGCACGACTAAGCAAAGGGACGCGAGTCCAAAGACAGCTGAAGAGCATATTCCTGTGACCAGGCCCGAACAGGTGCAGACTAGGGAGAAACAGGAGTCTCCACGCTATCCTCCCAGGGAGAGGAAGAGACCTGATTATTTTGGGGACCGTGTCTATGAAGTAGGAAGTCAGGACCAGGCACAGGTAAACATTGATTACTGCTACAAAATGTTGTGTAACGTACCTTTGACCTACAGTGATGCAGTGAAGTCACCCAAGTCTAGAGAATGGGTCAGTGCTATGGACGACGAAATGCAATCATTGAGAGAGAATGGTACGTTTACTTTGACTAACTTACCCCAGGGCAAAGTTGCAGTGGGGGGTAGATGGGTGTATACAATCAAGAAAAATGCAGATGGTTCAGAAAAATACAAAGCACGCTATGTTGCAAAAGGCTACAGTCAGAGAAGGGGTGTTGACTATGAAGAGACCTTTTCTCCCACAGCCGATTTAACCAGTGTTCGAGTGTTGATGCAAAAAGCAGCACAGGAGAATTTGATTTTACATCAAATGGATGTCAAAACTGCCTATCTTCATGCACCGATAGATTGTGAGATATACATGGAACAGCCAGAGGGTTATGAGCAGACATCTGGCACAGAGACAGTGGTGTGTAAACTAGAGAAGTCACTGTATGGTCTAAAACAGTCTGGCCGAAATTGGAACCATTTATTACACGACTATCTAATGGTGAATGAGTTTGTGCAAAACCCTGCAGATCATTGTGTATATACTAAAGAAACGGAACATGAGAAAGTGATCATGATTATATGGGTCGATGATTTGGTTATTGCTGCCAGTAACGAGAATGCACTGAATGTTGTAAAAGAGATGCTCTCAAAGAAATTTCAGATGAAAGATATGGGCAAATTGACACATTTCCTGGGAATCGATTTTGAACAGTGTGATGGATGTGTAACAATGTCACAAAAGCAGTGTGTAAAGAACATGCTAGAGAGGTTTGACATGCAGAACTGTAAACCCCGATCTACGCCTTGTGAGCAGACACTCAATTACACTGAAGGGGCAGGATTAATGAGTGATGTCACTCGGTACAGAGAGGTCGTCGGTAGCCTCATCTACCTGACTATGTGTACTAGGCCAGATCTTTGTTTCATAGTGAGTAAACTGTCCCAGTATTTTACCAAACCAACCGAGGAGCATTGGGCCACTGCCAAACATGTATTGAGGTTCTTAAAGGGCACCAGTGATAAAGTGTTGTGTTACAAAAGGTGTAACTCTGATTTGAGATTACAGGCTTTCAGTGATGCTGACTGGGCAGCAGATGTCACAGACCGTCGTAGCACAACAGGTTACTGTGTTAGTCTACATGAGAATGGTCCATTGGTCTCATGGAAGACCAAAAAGCAACCAACGGTGGCGTTGTCCACATGTGAGGCGGAGTACATGGCATTAGCTGCAACCACCCAAGAGTGTTTACACCTGACTCAACTGTTGACACATATGGATGCATGCAAGTATGCACCACCCATTGTCCATGAGGACAATCAGGGAACGATTGCATTAGCTAAGAACCCAGTCCGCAGACAAAGATCCAAACACATAGATATAAAGTACCATTTCATCAGGTCTACAGTACAGAATGGACAGATCTGTTTGCAATATTGTCCCACAGATCAAATGGTGGCTGATGTGTTTACCAAACCAGTAACTAAGGACAAATTGGTTAGGTTCACAAAGGTTATGTTTGGGAGAGAAACCACATCAGTGTGAGTAAGGACCAAGCGGTCAATTTTTGTTTTGGTTTTCTTGCTTTATTTTTTCAAAGTGTTATAAGAGAATACCAGTGAAAAACTGAAGACTGTTTGTAAATGATGATGATGATGATGTATATTCTTGTTTCACAGGAGAGGAACAATATCAGTGCCAGCTTTTGTTTGTTTGATTGATGGAATGACAGCCCCAAAGAGTGTTATGGAAATTGTAGGCTACTGATTGTTATTGATTTGTTTATTTTTCTCTCCATCTTGGTTAGGTGAGAGCAAGTGGGGGTGTTGACATGAGTGTGCTCTCCAGTCATCCCTATCCCAGTGTGAGTGGGCATAATTGGTTGATTGACACCAGCTGTGTGACATGAATGATTGAG
Source organism: Nansenia antarctica (assembly GCF_963989245.1). NCBI lineage: Eukaryota > Metazoa > Chordata > Actinopteri > Argentiniformes > Microstomatidae > Nansenia > Nansenia antarctica. The sequence goes on from NC_137678.1 coordinate 16,245,183, forward strand.
CCAGCTGATCCTATATATGTGACCATTCCCACAATAAACGTTGCTTCCTTGATAACATGAACCCTGTCTGACAGTGTATGATTCCTCCGTTCAGTGTGTAGTCCGATCGTTATGGTCTTAGCCAATACGCAATAACCAACGTTTAACAGTAACAGTACCTTGCTATGTTTCATTTTCATTATAACATAACGTTATGTTATGATAGCCAGCTAGCATTAGCAAACCGGAAAAGTAGTGTCAGTGAGTCAGTCACCTTTCTAATAAGATTCACAAACCTGAAACATCATCTATGTCATCACTGCTGGTGATGTCATTGTTGTCAGCTGCTGATACTGCTGCTGCAACAGTTCTTGGCGCTTGTTTTGTTGAAAAAAACTTTGGGATATCCATCCTTACAATTTTGCAAGTCAGGCACTGATTGAGATCACTTCTTCTTCAGGGCAGGGCAGGCTACGCAGTACGCAGGCTAATGTCGCGCAGCTGTATGTGGCAGGTGTATATCAGGTAGCACATTTGTTGTTGTCGTCAGGTGTTGACCCCGGAAGGGCAAATAGGTTTGACCGCAAGGGCGCTAAGTTTGTTATTGTTTGTACCAGTGATTAAGCCATTGATGGCACATAGTAACACAATAAATGTTTATTATGCAGCAAACCAACGACTACGGATCTTATATAACCAACAGCAACACATCAAATTTAGGACGCACGGCGCGTCAACCGGACAATCCGTCGGGTTAGCATCTCAGTAGCAAGTAGTAGACTATGCTCCTTTAACAATTATTATTAATGTACCTGGTTATGTTACAGTAGAGAAACAAAAAACAGTTACCAAAACTGAGTATTTACTAGCTAAGATTGGCAAAAGATTGGCGTGGTGCAACCGAAATTAGTAAACAACTAGTTTGAAACTAGCTAGTAACAACTAGGGGTTTAGTAACTACTGCATGCCTGCATTTAGTAATGACTTACGCCAAATTGGTGCAACCCAGACCAGTAGGCTACCAGATACGATGTTGTAATGTATGCACATATTTTGCTACCACGGTTGCCAGATGGAATTGACAATGTCCAGCCCAACCAGTCTAAAAGCTGCCGAATCCACCCGTCCAGTGTGACCAAAAGTAGCCCAATCTGGCAACACTGCTTGCTACGTTCTTGCAGCTCGCGTGAACACAGGTTCTTCCATCAGCGCTCGCCTGCCGCTTCGATTGCAGACTCAAGTTAACGGGCGTGCAGAAAGATGCCACGAAACTCAAGTCCCGTAAAACAAATTGTTATTTCTCGCCGTGAGAAATAGAGATGCGGCGTGAGAGCGTGAGAACTGGTTGAAATGCGTGAGTCTCACGGTGATTGCGTGAGACTTGGCAGCTCTGCTAGCTAATAAGCTAACACTTGTTTGGCTAGTGTAGTAAACACACACACACACACACACACACAGACACACACAATAACTTGTGAACAACACAACAAACAAAACCACGCTAAGTCAGCTAACAAAAACAAACAAGCTTCTTATAAAGCTAGCTAGTTAACAAGCTAACACCTGTGTGGCCTCCTGTGGTAACCTGTAGACAGGTGAGGTAACCTATGGTAACCTGTAGACAGGTGAGGTTACCTGTGGTAACCTGTAGACAGGTGAGGTAACCTGTCAGGATGTTCATTTCCCAGTGTACAGGCACAGTGGGTAAAATATAAATAATAAAAGGCATAGAATGTTTTTTTGTTTTTTTTCGACCTATCTGTTCCCAAACTCCTTCCCATTCTGTGCAGTCTTGAGGAGATGGAGGACATATCTGACTGTGGCAGTGACTTTGAGGTCGAGCTGAAAGCCATGAAGCGGAAAAAACAGACCACTGCACTTGGACCTCAGGTCAGGCCAGCAGACACACACACACATTAGTCAAGTCAACTAATCACATATAGGTTCAACTGTTGTTCCCTCAGATATCTTACTAATAAACGTTGTCTATAGCAAAACAGCATTCAGTTCAAGTAGTTAATTTTCTAAATGCTGCACCTTAATAGATTTTTTAAATTGAAAGTGTGAATGAGAATATTTATTTTGATTGACTTTTCAGTAAATTATACATTTTTAATAGTAGATTGCAGCTGGTTGCAGCAGTATTGACAGACTTTTTTTATTTAAGAAAGAAAGACCCATAGTTTGTTCTGTAAACCAAAACATTTCTTTTTTGGGGTTTCTTTTTAAGTCGTTGTACCGGAAACATACCGAACCATGACTTAAAAACCGAGGTACGTACTGAACCATGATTTTTGTGTACCGTTACACCCTTACCAGCCACCCAAGAGACCAAGGCGTAAAGCTGCATCCCAGCCTGGCCCCAGCTCCCCAGCCCGCCCGCCCCAGCCCCCACAGCTCTCCCTGGGGACGTCCAGGCGAGGCGACCCCAGGCGGGAGAGGGACGGGGACCAGAACATCAGTGCGGGGGATATGTATGAGGCCATCCGGTCTGGGAAGAGTGCAATGGTGGTGAGAGAGGGAGGGAGGGAAGGAGTGAGGG
>NC_137678.1:16255203-16450203 GCF_963989245.1 Nansenia antarctica
TGAGGCCATTGTAAAGCGCTTTGGAATAAGGCGCTATATAAGTCAGTCCATTACACACACACACACACACACACACACACACACACACACACACACACACACATACACATCAACGTCAGCGCTCATGGTTTGAACTTACTATTTGATTTCAATATGTTTCTCTTCCACCCCCATACACAGTACTCAGCAGACACAGAGAAGGTGTCCAGCCTCCTCAAGGCCCCTCTGTACTTTGACCTGGAGACCTACAGCAGTGCTGGCAGACTGGAGAAGGTAGGAGGGAGGAGGAGGGAGATGAGTAGGGGAGAGCGCTGCTTACACGCCCATAGCTATAATGTCATATTATTGCTCTCAGTACAAATATTGGAGAAAGAGGAAGGCAAAAGACTGAAATACTCCACTCCGTTCATCATATTCACCCTTCTTACCCCACCTTTTTTTCTCTTTTATCTTTGTCCTCCTTGTATTCATCGCTTCTTCGCCTGTTGTCGATCACATTACATTTCTGCTGCAGGTGCACACACACACACACACCTTTATCCAAAGCGACTTACAACAAAAACATTTGTGTATGTAAGTGAATCATCTATCCACCAGTCATGGCAGGAAAAGGTCATCTATGCTCAGGGCCAGGGGCCATTGGCAGTCGTAGTGCTAGAAGAATATATATATTAAATGTAAAATATATATATATATATATATATATATATATATATTAACAGTAGAGAAACTGTACAGGGGGGGTAGAGGGACAGTTAAGATGTAGCCTGAAGAGATGGAGGTCTTCAGTCTACGGCGGAAGATAGGGAGTGACTCTGCAGTCCTGGTTCCACCAGCTTCACTCTCTCTTTTCCATCAGCGTTCACTCTCTCTCTCTCTGTCTCTCTCTCTCTCTGTCTCTCTCTCTCTCTGTCTCTCTCTCTCCCCCCCCCCTCTCTCTGTCTCTCTCTCTCTCTGTCTCTCTCCCCCCTCTCTCTCTCTCTCTCTCTCTCTCTCTCTCTGTCAGTTTCTGGACCTGCTCCTGTCCCAGCTGTGTGGCATCGTGGAGAAGCACATGGACTCTGGGGTGTTGGAGGCATGTGCCCGTGTGGCGTGTGCCCTGTGTGCAGAGAGCTACACCTTCTCCTCCCGCGCCGACCTGGCGATCAGACAGCTGCTGGACGGCCTGATGGAGCGCTTCAGCTCCCATCTCAGCGACCTGCTGCGGGTACACACACACACTCTTACACACACGAACGCATACACACGCACGCACTCACACACACACGCACACACACTCGCACGCAATCACGCATACACACGCACGCACTCTCACATTCGCACTCACACACACACACTCTCAAATTCGCACTCACACACACACACACTCTCACATTCGCACTCACACACACACTCGCATTCGCTCTGACACACACTCACTCTCACACACACTCTCACACACTCACATGCTCTCACACACACACACACACACACACTCTCTCATACTCACACACACACACACACTCGCATTCGCTCTGACACACACTCACTCTCACACACACTCTCACACACTCACCCACACACACACTCACTCACACACACACACCCACACTCACACACACGCTTGACTTGAGTCTCATTCAGTTAATCTCTCTAGTCTTTAACTTGAGCTGATGAGGCTTGTGTGCGCCCCGGGTGTAGATGTGAGAGAGCCTTTGAGGTGTTGTGGGTAATGAGGTTTCCTGTCTCTGCCCAGGGCTTTGCTGAAGAAGATGATGTGTACAGTGCTGCGGTCGCCCTGAAGAGGATCGCTGCCTTCAGCGGGTAAGAGAGTGTCGACTAGTGTGTGAAATGAAATACTACTGATGAAATGCCCTTAACACATATTTTGAATAGGAATGGCCAAGCAAAGGCCTTTAATCGTTTTCAGAACAGGTGTTGTTTGATGTGATTTTCTTAAAGTATTTTTTTTTATTTACTTTGTGTTCTCTCATCTTTTTATAATCATATTATTCTATGTGAGTTTGGATGTCTGTGTGTCTGTGTGTGTGAATGTGTGTATGTGTGTATGTGTGTGTCTGTGTGTGTGTGTGTGTGTGTGTGTGTGTGTGTATGTGTGTGTGTGTGTGTGTGTGTGTGTGTGTGTGTTGGCTGCCCTGATATGTGTGTTTCTGTTTTCAGTGCCAAGGACCTGACTGCGTTGAAGCTGTTTGAGCCCTGCTTTCAGTTGCTGAAGAGCGGCGTGGAGTCTGGAGACTTCGACAAGGAGGTGTGTGTGTGTGTATGTGTGTTTCCTCGCATCTCTCCTGGCAGACACTGTATATAATACACACACACACACACACAACTTTATTCTATCTGGTTTCAGCTGATGGTCCCAGCCCTGAAGTGTGCATATTTCCACCTGGTCTGGGAGAAAGTGAGGGTGTCCAACTCTACACCAACCAAGGTGTGTGTGTGTGTGTGTGTGTGTGTGTGTGTGTGTGTGTGTGTGTGTGTGTGTGTGTGTGTGTGTGTGTGATGATGTCCATAACTCGACGTGTATGTCCATCTGTGTGTGTGTGAGAAAGTGTGTGTGTCCATATCTGTGTGTGTGTGTGTGTGTGTGTGTGTGTGTGTGTGTGTGTGAGCGTGTGTCCATATCTGTGTGTGTATGTGTGAGTGACGTGTGTCCATATCTGTGTGTGTGTGTATGTGTGTGTGAGCGTGTGTCCATATCTGTGTGTGTGTGTGTGTGTGTGTGTGTGTGTGTGTGTGTGTGTGTGTGTGTGTGAGCGTGTGTCCATATCTGTGTGTGTGTGTGTGTGTGTGTGTGTGTGTGTGTGTGTGTGAGAGTGACGTGTGTCCATATCTGTGTGTGCCTGACTACTCTGGCATTGCCTGTCTGCCGTATTTACCTATTTATTTTGTATTTACATACTGTAGTATTACCAAACTCTGTCCATCTAACCTATTAAGTTCAGTACTGAGTAAGGCAAGACACGTTCTGGACCATAAATCACTCCACACTCTCTACTGCTCACTGCTTTTACCATATTTAAATTATTGTGCGGAGGTTTGGGGCAACACTTATAAATGTAGACTACAATCACTATTAATATTGCAAAAAAGAGCCATAAGGTTAATTCATAATTCCGGTTATAGAGATCACACAAATTCATTATTCTTAAAATCAAAAACATTAAAATTCACGGATCTGGTCCACCTTCTAACAGCACAAATAATGTATAAAGCAAATAACAACCTACTCCCTAGGAATATTCAAAAATGTTTTTTTGATAGAGATGGGAGTTATAATTTGAGGGGGGAGTTAAATTTAAAACATATTTATAAGGTTCTATCTCAGTTTTTGGTCAAAATTGAGTTTTTTACATAATCTGATCCATTAGGTGTTTATTAATGCCTGTGTGGTGTTATTTTTTAAAAGTTGACATTTTTTTGCTAGTAATTAATAAAATACAAAGGTTCCATCTCACAAAACATAATGGAATGTAAAAACTTTGACGCTCAATATCTCTGAACTGCCCTAAACGGAGATAGAACCTTATCATTCTAAACGGAGATAGAACCTTATCATTCTAAGCTCACGAAGTGACACAGAATCCGATATGTGTACTTGTATGAATTCCATATCGTACACATTGTATATCACAACCAAATGAAGATGCTCAACAGATACAACAAAATATTGTGTCATATATACTGTAAGTATTGTATATAAAGACACATTTGGGGGTATTGCAAATACAGAGCAGGTTGATTCCTAGGTAGTGCCGTACCCAGAGCAGGTTGGTTCTGCACATGTGAGTAAGTGCTGACGAAGTCGTCTACTTCTTCTGGTGGAAAGAGGCTGGGCTGGATGAAGGTCAGGAGGGAGTAGACCTCCTGCAGGTTGTTCTGGATGGGGGTCCCAGTGAGCAGCACTCTGAACCCCACTGAGAACTGCAAGGTGAGGGAGGATTGTCACGGCAAGGCAGACCATGGCAAATGCTGAGAAAGAGGGTTAGACTCAATTCGGTTGTTAAGTCTGACGTCACTTCTTTGTGACGTTTAGCAATTTCCGGGTCCAAATAAAAAACTCCCCACACCAGTGTACCAGTGTACTAAAGCACCAGAGTACCAGTGTACTAAAGCACCAGAGTACCAGTGTACTAAAGCACCAGAGTACCAGTGTACTAAAGCACCAGAGTACCAGTGTACTAAAGCACCAGAGTACCAGTGTACTAAAGTGGTAGAATGACAGTTCAATCGTTTTTTAGGCTCGGATCTATTCATACAACAAGGGACACAGCACTTTCCCGTTTTTCCCATATTGTCAGCGTCTTTGAGCCTCGGAAAAGCGCTATACAAATATAATGAATTATTAGCGTTACTGCGGCATTTCGAAGAGAGCGCCTCAGCCAACGTTGGACCCGGAAACACGTCACGACTTAACAACCGAATAGCAGCGGGGGGCTGGTGGAGGGAGAGATTGGCATGGAATGGAATGAGGGATGGTCTCAAACACATGATGTCAACCTCCACCAGCCTCTCCTGGTCAGCAGGTAACTTACCTCTGTCAGGGCTTTGTGCAACAAGGAGTTCTGGTTCTTCAGCCTGTGAGCCTCGTCCACCACTAGAACCTTCCACTTCCACCTGTAGACAAGATCATGTTGTTGTATACGGCCTGTGGTGTATAGTGTTGGATTTTTGAATTTGCTAAGCATTCTGGGTGTTAGCTATGAAGAAGTGTCAAGCGCACCTCCTTCTCAGGAACGAAGCGTCGTTGAGACAGAGCTGAGGAGAAAGAGAGAGAGAGAGAGAGAGAGAAAGAGAGTGAGAGAGCGTTTTGAGTGAGAGTCAAATTGGACACATCCAAAATCCAGATAAGACTTGAGTTGAATTAATGGAGAAATTCATATGAAGGTCAAAGGTGAATATATAGACAGTTGAAGGTCGTATATAGACAGTTCGTGAGCTTAGAATGATATGGTTCTATCTCCGTTTAGGGTAGTTCAGAGATATTGAGCGTCAAAGTTTTTACATTCCATTATGTTTTGTGAGATGGAACCTTTGTATTTTATTAATTACTAACTAAAAAATGTCAACATTTTTTAATAACACCACACAGGCATTAATAAACACCTAATGGATCAGATTATGTAAAAAAAACTAAATTTTGACCAAAAATGGAGATAGAACCTTATAATTCTAACATCACGATATATAGACAGTTGCCACATTGCCACACAGGATCACCTCGTACGTGGTGAGCAGAACATTGAAGTGCAGGTTGTCCATCTCTCTCTGCAGCTCCGCCCTCTTCTCTTTGCTCCCAGTGTAACACAGCACAGTCAGACCCGGGGAGAAGCTGGGGGGGCAACAGTCTGTCAGAGCACATTCATACGACAGGCCAGGAGACCAAGCTCTTACTGCGCAAACACAGCACTAGGACATTCATGCTTGGTTCACATAACAACACATGAATACTAAATGCCTGAGTCAACCTGTATTTTTTACATGTTTGGCATTTAGCAGACGCCTTATTCTAAAGCGACTTACAATCAATACATTTGACTAAGCAAGTGAATCATCAATCCACCAGTCGTAGCAGGAAGAGTAATCCAGCTCAGGCCCGGGGCCATTGATAGAAGGAAAACCTTCTTCTCAACCTGTTTTTTTAGTTTTTTTAAATATATTTAGACACTGGAGAAACAGAGAAACAGTACAAGGGGGGCAATAGACGTTTTTAGGGACACAGTAGAGGGGAAAGCGGGTGTCTTCAGGAGACGCAGTGCTGGGGGGCAGTAGATGTCTCAGGAGGAGCATGACTTGTACAGTAGATGTCTCAGGAGGAACATGACTTGTAGACTCAATGTGGACAAGGCTCCCACCCAGTGGCTGGTAGGAGCTATGTTAAGTGAATGATTGTCTGGGACTAAGATATGAAGTGTTTTGATCTTCTCACCGTTCCATCTCCTGCCTCCAGTTCTCCATGACAGAGAGTGGACTCAGCACTAGGAACGGTCCCTCGTCTCCTAAGGCCCCTCTCGTGTACACCAGCAGAGAGATGGTCTGAAGGCAGCAAACACAGACAAACACATCTTCAGGGCTCTCAAGTCTCACGCATTGGGCATGAGACAAGGTGTGGCCCAATGCGTGAGACTTGAGAGCCCTGCGTCTTGAAAAACATACACATATATACACAAACATACAAACATATAGTAGCAACCAACATCTTGTTGAATGTTGAATGACAGAACTAAGCAAACGATACATGCACATCGTTCCACCTATGTAAAGAGATGGACAGGGGGAACAAAGGTAACATCAGGGTTCGAGTTATGTGGGAGCCAATGGGAGCTGAGCTCCCATAGAGATGGTCTGAGGCTCTCTGAGCTCCCATGAAGGCAGTAAAATCAAAAATCTGTGGGGGTCGCTAATAATACATTACCACAACTATTATTTGATCAAAATGTCAATGTAATGAATATTATTTAATTTATATTATAAATATTGTAAAATAAACACGTTTTTCAAAAGAACTACGCGCACCATTAATCTCCTGTGAATGACAGTATGCCTTTGACTGCCTGCACTTCACCACCAAGACACCATGGGGCGCAGTAGAATATTGTGCAACAGCAAAAGGTTGATTAATCAGCTGTGCGGTAAACCGTTGGAACACACAGTGCACAGCTGATTAATCAATTAAACCAATAGCAGGGGTCTTCAACCTTTTTCAACCCAAGGACCCCTTGGACGAGAGACAAACAGAACAGGGACCCCCACATGTAATATATATTTTTAAATGTCTCACATTTTAAAGCCTATAATAACTTTTATATTTACTTCATTCACCTTTTCTTTCACCGTATTTACCTATTTATATACTGGGTTATTAGCCTATATGTGTTTATGATTGATAAAACGTTCATGCATTATTATGATTGGTTATTATTATTGTTGTTGTTGTTGTTGATGAGGCTATGATTTTCTATTATTATTATTATTTTTCAACAATGAAACTTTTTGCTTCAGGAAGCCAGGTATGCCTACCTCAGTGAGATGACTGGCCCTCGTTGGTGGTACACAGCTTAAGACTTAGTCTCAGAAAAGTACTTCTCAAATTGACTTTCGAGTGCCTCCAAGTGATCAACAATTGCGCATTTCACGTCAGGCGAGGGCACCGCGGAATCCGCGGAAATGCATTGAAATGCGCAGCCAGCTCCGCGCGGTAGCAGAATCTCGTGGATAGCTGTGCGTAATTCAAAGACGCGCGCCAATACTGATCCACGGGAAAGCCATCTGACCTCGGAATGGTAAAGGAGCGCGTTATAGCGGCGCATAGAGAAGCAAAGAGGCGGGTTTGTTATTATCAAACTAACTAAATTAGTAACGCTATGCTAGTTATTAATTAATTAATTTCGCAATGAAGACCGAACTGCAGCGTTTTAGCCAACACCTAGCTTGCAAGACAGGTGGGTTTTTTTCTTTCTTTTTTCCAGCTGACGTTATGTGAGACTCTAGAATCATGGGCATCATTTATTTTGTAAATAGTTTTTGTCAAAAGTAGCTTATTATTGCCTATTAATGCTTGTACTTTACTCAATATCATTTTTGTTATATTTTTTAATTCTCACTGATTATTTTGGTGAAAAATGTCAATTATTATGACAAAAATTGGCGGACCCCCTGCAGTACCTCTGCGGACCCCCTAGGGGTCGCGGACCCCCGGTTGAAGACCACTGCAATAGAGTGAGACACCAGTTGCCTTTCAGGAAGTAGTGAGATCGTGCACCTAGCCTATTATTGAGAAGCAAACATTCATTCATTAGCTATACAGGAGTATATACATACAGTAGCTACCATGCCGCCCAAAAAAAGGCCACTGCTGCCGACCGGGTCATCAAGCCTAGAAAATGTCGGGTTTTTATCAAAGAAACCTGCTATGACACCTAACGTTAGCCCTGCTGCTACTACTGTTACTACTACTGCTGCTACTACTGAGGACTCTGCTACCTACTGAAAACAGACCACTCAGCCTACTGAAAACAGACCACTCAGCCTACTGAAAACAGACCACTCAGCCTACTGAAAACAGACCACTCAGCCTACTGAAAACAGACCACTCAGCCTACTGAAAACAGACCACTTTGGTCTATCTTGTCTCCGTAAAGGTAAGGTGGCTTTTACTTTTTACTAACCTAGTGTACTAACCTAATGTATTTTTCGCTCCTTCTGTATAGCAAAAATAACAAAATTATTGGCCGAGATACATGTGTGACTATCGCTTTTATAGCTGTTGTTTCATGTGGGGCTGTTGATGTGGTGAAATGAGTAGCCTGCAGCTGTAGCGTCAGGATATGTTGGGATTTGAGGATGAGGATGATGTTTCTGTACCGGTACCGTTTTTAAAGTATCGATTTGTCACCGGTATCGAATAAAACCCAAACTGTACCCAACCCTAACTATATGTTTACATGCCAACTAATTAGCTAATTCATTTCTTTCATTTAGAGCTGAGGGGAGCAACAGAGAGACGGACAACAGGACAGCAACAGAGAGACAGACAACAGGACAGCAACAGAGAGACAGACAACAGGACAGTAACAGAGAGACAACGGGAGAGGAGAGCAATAGAGACAGAACTGAATGCACTGAACCTTTTTTTTATTCTTTGCATTATTAACACTGTTGTGTTATTGTGTTATTAAAGTGTTTAAGTGTTTTATGGTAAAGCATTATGAGTGGTGTGTGTGTGCAGGGTGCTCGTGAGTTGTATATTTTGGGGAGGGGGAGGCTTGTGTATGGGGGCGGGGGGTCCTCACACAAAGGAGTAGCCTAGGGCCACTGACCACCTTAATCCGCTACTGCCTATAGCTAATTAAAACTTGTAAGTCCCATCGCTGTGTGGGCATGATTCGCGCGTGCATGAGAACATTTCGCACTGTTATTTTGGAGACCCCCACAGAGTTCAGCTTATAACTCGAACCCTGGGTAACATTGTAGCATACCTGACATGTCTTGCCCAAGCCCATCTCATCTCCCAAGATACACCCCTCCTGATTCTTGAGACATTGAGTCAGCCACTGTACTCCGTCCAACTGGTAGGGTCTGAACCGTATCCCTGAGGAGACACACCAATGTTGAGCACAAGACAAGTATAAATAAAAGCTAATGAATTATGCTAGTAGTAGTTGGGTTGGCTGCACGTTTTGGCTGTTCCACTTGCAGCCGTCATTCATTGCCACGATCATGACGTGCAAATCCTGTATTATCAGGAGATCAGGTCGTCATTTACTTGACAGATTCTTAACAGGTAACAGTTCATTCATGTTATTTCGGTATAGTTTGCTTGCATGATTATGTCTTTTCGCATGTTTCGTAGGGCAACATAATATGGCAACATTATATTCTGAAATCTGGAATCATTTTCATTTCAGTTCAGTCATAATAGTTCAGCCACGAACTTTGTAAACCCCACTTCTGCAATTCACTCTCAGACAGATTTGTCTTCACTTTCCCTGGCACTTTGTTTTTTATTTTCTGTAGGAAGCTTGTCATGTTTTCCGTAGATGATAAAAAAGCATTTCTAGTGATAGATTTGAAGTGAGGCTCAAAAGCTTAAATCAGAATCTATAAGTATAATCAACACACCTAGATTCTTAGCTTCATGTTTGCAGTTTGAAAGCAAGGTTCCCATGATATTCGATACATTTTGTCTTTTGGTGGTTTTTGGTATTCATAGCTTTCATGTGACGTCACAGCATAGTGGAAACGCCCACCTGACGGGCAAAAGGCACTTTTTGCGGGCAAAACCCACGGGCAAAACCCACTTTTTGCGGGTTAATAACTTTGATTTCCCGTGGGTTAGGAAAATAATTCCAACGTGTCCGGATAGAGTAGAAGACAGGGAATCCAACACTATTTGAATGGATCACCGTGGACACAGCAAGGAGCGAATTCCCGGATATAAATATTCCCTCGCCTCGCTGACAGCGGGAGTTGGGAGTTTCGTCCAGCAGCCGGTGAACGCCCGGTTGATCGAGTTTCATATTAAAAGTATATGTTCTCGGGGTGTCAGCGCGGTGGTTAAGGGCTCAAAATGACCGTATACCGATGGTGAATTTAGCAGTAATAGTCTTATGTTTGTACCACCTCCATAACCGGTGTTATTCACGGGAAAAGCCGGTCAAGGAGGCACCCTTTGCAGGTCAATAACTTTGATTTCCCGTGGGTTAGGAAAATAATTCCAACGTGTCCGGATAGAGTAGAAGACAGGGAATCCAACACTATTTGAATGGAGTCGGTCCTCCACTCCTATCACCGTGGACACAGCAAGGAGCGAATTCCCGGATATAAATATTCCCTCGCCTCGCTGACAGCGGGAGTTGGGAGTTTCGTCCAGCAGCCGGTGAACGCCCGGTTGATCGAGTTTCATATTAAAAGTATATCTTCTCGGGGTGTCAGCGCGGTGGTTAAGGGCTCAAAATGACCGTATACTGATGGTGAATTTAGCAATAATAGTCTTATGTTTGTACCACCTCCATAACCGGTGTTATTCACGGGAAAAGCCGGTCAAGGAGGCACCCTTTGCAGGTCAATAACTTTGATTCTCCGGGGGTTAGGAAAATAATTCCAACGTGTCCGGATAGAGTAGAAGACAGGGAATCCAACACTATTTGAATGGTGTCAATCCTCCACTCCTATCACCGTCGTGTATCTTGATAGTTCTTCATGAGTGAGGTGGTCTAAATAGTAGGCAGCCATGTTGAGCGATGTTGCTATGATACTTTTTGCCCGTCAGGTTGGTGGTTGCTAGGGAAGAAACCACGTGACTGAAAGCTATGAATAGGCTACCGGGGTTGTGCATTAGGTCCAATTGTATTCTTATTGCGTCCAGATTGATTGACAGCTATCGGAGCCAATCAGCCCCCAGCTCAGGTGAATGACTGTTAATAGCAGCGCCTTGTCAACGGGGTTTCCTCGCCATCACAGCACGGGTAGTTGGGGGTAGTGATAGTGATTCATCCAGCAGAAGGCAGCAGCATCAGAGTACCTTATATTTCTTAAGTGAAGAAAAACCTCCAAAACGACCCTGTGAAAAGCAGTGAAAGTTTTCAAAACAAAACAAAGAGGTTTGGTGTTCTGTTTCATGTGTAAAGGAGTATGATGTTATGCAACGAAATTAGAGTGTAACCATGAGAAAACTGTGTTGGTCTCGACTCTCCCGTTCCTCCGTCGAGGCCATGTGCTGCTAACACGACCTGGGTCACTGCGGTTGGCTATGTTCGTAGCTAGGCTAAGTGACCTAGATATCCATTCAGATAACATGAACATAGCCACAGACATGTTCAGCTATTAATGTTGGGGGGTGTAAACGTGGTCGCGTCTGTCTGTCTGTGATTAATGCAGTTTGAAATACAGCTCGTCGCCTAGGCAATGAAGCTAGCTAGCCTCGAGATGACCTTTCTAGAATATACAGTACAGGCCAAACGTTTGGACACACCTTCTCATTCAATGCGTTTCCTTTATTTTCATGACTATTTACAATGTAGATTCTCACTGAAGGCATCAAAACTATGAATGAACACATGTGGAATGATGTACTTAACAAAAAAGTGTGAAATAACTCTAAATATGTCTTATATTTTAGATTCCTCAAAGTAGCCACCCTTTGCTTTTTTGTTGTTAATAAAAAAAAAATGTTTTGTTAATAGAATATAGAATAATAATATTATATATATATATAATAACATATTATTATTAACACATATTATATTTAATATTATTATTATATATATTTTTAAAAAAGCAAAGGGTGGCTACTTTGAGGAATCTAAAATATAAGACATATTTAGAGTTATTTCGCACTTTATTGTTAAATACATAATTCCTATGTGTTCATTCATAGTTTTGATGCCTTCAGTGAGAATCTACAATGTACCAAATAGTCATGAAAATAAAGGAAACGCATTGAATGAGAAGGTGTGTCCAAACTTTTCGCCTGTACTGTAAATAGATATATATTTCATATATCATTCATCATATCGATGAAATCAACTATCTAGGCAAGGGGTCGGCCATAGACGGCGACCCTGGAGCAATTAGGGGTTCGGTGCCTTGCTCAAAGACACGTGACTGACCGGGGTTCGAACCGCCGACCTCACGATCATTAACCGCTGGCTCTACCTGCTGAGCCACTGCCGCCCCTAACACTAGCTTGACAATTGTGGAAGCCCGTTCACCTATTCAAAATAAATGCACAGGATATAACAGAAAAACATTTTTGTTTTTTCGTGAAATTTAATTGACGTCGGATGCCTTTTTGTTTGGATTTTCCCCAGTAAGTAACATTAACCATTTTCTTTTCAATTTTAACTTAACAGACATTGCATGTGAGAGCCATCTGGAATGGATCCAAAGAAGCCTCAGTTCCCAGGCCACACCAGTACTTGGCAGCAGCAGGCGAGGGGGCGTGGACGCCTGTCAGATGAGTCCGCCATAGGAAGAGGTGTGCCTTATGGGAGAGGTGTGCCTTATGGGAGAGGTGTGCCTTTCCCTGTGTGTGAGCCTCCTGTCGGCTTTGCCAGGGGCCTCCCCCAGCCATCCAGAAATGATGGACTTGGTCGTGCCAGAGAGCTGCCCCTCTCCACAGCTGAGCCAACGGTAGGGGTTGCAAGAGGAGCTCCCCTACTTGGCCTGGTGCCTCCTCCAAGGCAACCCCCTCCCGGTCAGACCATCACACACGATTTACGTGTAGTGAGCCAGCAGGTTGGTGATGTTTAACGTCGGGCCGGTCGTCTGATTGGTGGTCTACTGATTATTCCCCGTAGCTCCTACAAAGTATTCTAATTGTGTGGAATTGACAGACCATTAATTAATTAATTCATTAATTCATTAATTCATTCAAGATGCGTGGGCATCTCCTCGACCTGGGATCGCCTCTGGTGTCCATGTTCAGAGGAATGGGCATAGAGCCCTCGCAGGCCTCGTGGGCCCGGGGAACACCGGCAGTGGGTGAGTATATTAAAGACTAGAATGAAGTGTTTTTTTAATTAATTTTATTTATATACATTTTGTTTTTGTGCGTAGTTTTTTTGTTTTGTTTTGTCTCTCACTCGAGAGTCTGGGCTGGGTGGGTGTTTAGGGGTAAAAAAAAAAGAAAAAAAGAAGGTGTTCTAGTTCTCTGTTCGAACACCAAATGGGGGATAAAGAAAAAAACGGTGTTCATTTACTTATTTTGAAGTCAATTCTATAACTCGTATTTGACATTTGTATATTCTTATACCTGACTTATATGCTTCTATTCTCCAATAAAACCAAAAAAGACTAGAATGAAGTCAGGCTGGGATGTGGTTATCTTCGACCCCCCCCCAACCCAGAGTTAAAATGAGTACTCCACATTGAATAACATTTGAACATGGAATCTCCCATCTCTTAAAGTCTCTTTTTTTTTTTTTTACAAATCTTATTATTGCAAACAATCATTAGCACGTGACAAGAAGTAATAGCAGTCTTTGTTTACATTTTATTTTTATAATTTTTTTAATAAAGAGGAGTGATACTAAGTTCTTTGATATGGTCTAATAGGGGATCCCAGGTAGTGTGGAAGGTATTCAGAGATCCTTTTAATGAAAATCTTAACTTCTCCATTTGAAGGCATTGTAAGACATCCCGTATCCATTGATCGTGTGTTGGTGGGGAAGCTTGCTTCCATTTGAAGAGAATAGAACGTCTAGCTAGTAGAGTAGTGAAGGCAATGACACGGCACATAGTAATGGGCATATTCTCAGATGGGGGGAGGCCGAACAGTGCAGTCCTAAAGTCTATTATTGATGTACAGAGTCATCTTCAGTAATCAGTCAATTCTCTTGTGTCTGTGGTTGTGAGCATAAATGTGAGTTAAATGTGTAAAGACTCAACGGTACGGCTGCTTGCTGTGATTACCAATGTTCACAAGCTCTAGAACGGATGAGACGTGTGCTGAATCCCCCTGTGGTGTATTCTGCTGTTGTTTTTGGGTGAAGGACGGGGGGTAACTGGAGATTTCGGGGGGGCAGAGCTGCAGCCCCAGACAGCCCCGGTCAGTGTCACCAGCGGCCCGCGGGGAGACGGAGCCCCGGAGGAGGTGATGGGGAGAGGCAGCAGGTAGGGAACGGGACACGGCTGCACACGAGCTCCAGCTCTGCCTAGCCGTCGGCTGACTAAGACCAACGCCTCACGCTGTGTTAGTCCGGGTGACGCGTTCTACCAGCACCACTGCCTGACGTCCAAGGACCTTCATAGCGCGAGGCATTGGCCTTAGTGCAGAGTGCACCCTCCTACAGATCCCTCACTTCATTTCTGCACTTGTTTCTGTCGGAATTACCTGTAGAAAGTTTCTTGAAGTAAATGCGCAGGTAATCGTTCTGTGTGATCGTTATGCTGTATGCCCGCCTGCCGGAAATGTTACCAGCTATGTGTTGTACGTTCACACCCAATCGGGGACGGGAGGGTGTTTTAGGACGTTGATATTGGACCTGAGGTCTGTCTGTTTACAGCTTCCTCGGCCGAGGTTTTGCTTCTCAGACGGTGGGCGTTGGAAGGTCGGCGCTGCCCCCGTGGGGTGTTGGGAGAGGGCCTACTGTGCCGCCCGCTCTCCCCCCTGGTCCAATGCCGTCTCCATCCTCCGCCGGTGCCCCTCCGCCGTCTCCATCCCCATCTCAAGAGGCTTCCATGCCTGCAGGTAGACCGCCGCCCAAGGCAGAGCTGAAGATGGAAGCGGCTCGGTAAGCAACCGTTCACATGGTAACAACCAATACTGTTAGCTCAGACCGTATCAGGAAGTAAGTGATATTGCTGTCATTATGCGTGTACCGCAAATTGAATTCGTCTTAGGATGCCAAGATCTAAAATGGGATGTATTGTTATTGTTATTGGTCTGTATGTGTTTGTTTTCTCTCTCTCTCATTGCAGTGAGCCATTGCATAAGACTGGTGTGCAAGGAACTCCACTGCCCATCGCTTCAAACCACATCACCGTCAGTTGCAAGAACGAGGCCGTCTACCAGTACCACGTCACGTTCACGTAAGCATTACGACCAAAACTAGCCTCTTGTTTATCCAATTGCAGGTTATATTCAGAGGACAGCGATTAGGAGCTGAGTAAATGTAACTTTGGCCTGCTGTTGAGGAGTGAAACGTTTTTCTCAATTTTCGTCCCGCTTCACAGTCCGAACGTTGAGTCCATGGGTATGAGATTTGGCATGATGAAGGACCATCGCTCAGTCACGGGGGAGGTCGTCGCCTTCGACGGCAAAATCCTCTACCTGCCTGTGCGGATGGATGAGGTGTGTCTAATAGAGGTTTTCTATGACACCTGGCTGATTCTAATTGTGAATATGCACTTATAAGCCCTAACGAGGACAAACAGCACCCGTTCTGATGTTAACCCGCGGCCCCTTACAGGTGGTTCACCTAAAGAGCGAGAGACGGACTGACAACCAGGAGATCGACATCAAGATCCAGTTGACCAAGATCCTAGCTCCCAGTTCTGATCTGTGCCTCCCGTTTTACAACGTGGTGTTGAGGAGGTACGGAAAGCGCAAGCCCTTAATCCCATTCATGACCACTGCACATTGACATTTGGAGAGACCTTGTCTGGGCTTTTTTGTTTAGACAACCCCTCCTGTTGTCCTCTCTGTGGGAGCCCTGTTTGTTCTCGAAATAGAATGATTATGCTCGCTCAATAGCTTCTACAAAAAAAAAAAAACTGTTTTACACAAAGCCAGACTTCGATTTAGAAACGATCCATTTTCGGACAGCTCCTCGCCAAAGTAACTAATTATACAAATTATTATTATTTATTATTTCTATGTGTAACCATAGGAAAAAAAGGGATGTCTGTACCGAACGTTCAATTGAGCTTGATTGAATTATGTCTGTCCCGTGTGTGTGTGTGTGTGTGTGTGTGTGTGGGGGGGGGGGGTCAAGGGTCATGAGGATCCTGGGCCTGAAGCTGGTGGGGCGGAATCACTACGATCCGACCAGCGCGGTCATACTGGGGAAACACCGGTAAGTACTAGTAATGAGTTTGGACTTCAAAGAAACGCATTTTAAACTCTTTTTTTCTTTCTTTGGTGTTTTTTTCCCATGCTAACTTGCAGCTGACCCTCTGTCCCCACAGGCTGCAGGTGTGGCCAGGCTACTCCACCACCATAAAGCGCACGGACGGAGGCCTGTACCTCGCAGTGGACGTGTCCCACAAAGTGCTGAGGAACGACTCGGTCCTGGATGTCATGTGAGCAGCACCCTGCGTCTGTCACGGCCTCCCTCCCTGAAGGGGTGGTCACATTGGGCTTACCGTACGACCAGAGCGCTTGCCAAGACACAATGTGCTGCAGCGAATTGTACATGATACAACTTTTCATGGAAGTGATGCATTTTTACTCACAGTGCTTAGAATGTTCATCCACATTTAAACACACATTATGCCTTGTCCCTGGGCATACAGACCACACAGTCTTGGCACATTCACTGATACTCATATATACTCACTTCATATATATGTTTAAACACAGGCATCATTTTCAATCTGTGCAGTGGCACGGATTTAGACACAAGGATAGGATAGAATAGGATACAACTCAAGGATACAAAGTCCTTGGCTTCAACCACTTTAAGCCCACCTACGGGGCTTGTAGCTTGTAGATAGACTGACAGGTGGATGCGGTAAGACAGTGAGCGGTGACAGGGGGACTCATGGGCCCTTCTGCTTTGAAGGAACGTGATCTTCCAGCAGAGCAGAGAGAGCTTCCAGGACGAGTGCACCAAGGAGTTGATAGGCAGCATCGTCATCACCCGCTACAACAACCGCACCTACCGCATCGACGACATCGTGTGGAGCAAGTCCCCCAAAGACACCTTCACTATGGCCGACGGTTCCCAGATCAGCTTTGTGGACTACTACAGGTAGGTCTGACTGTTCCCAGATCAGCTTTGTGGACTACTACAGGTAGGTCTGATGGTTCAGAGATCAGCTTTGTGGTCTATACAGGTAGGTCTCTGACTGTTCCCAGATCAGCTTTGTGGACTACTACAGGTAGGTCTGATGGTTCAGAGATCAGCTTTGGAAGGACGAGTGCCATGCCACGTTTGAATAAAGTGTTTTTCTTTTAAAATTATTTTTTATATATTTTTAATGTCCATCAATCAAGCTTTATTTATATAGAGCCTTTCGTGCAATACAAGGGGCTTAACAGTAAAATGTAAATATGACAATACAATTCTAATACACAATAAAGTAAACATGAACAACAATACAATTAAACTACAGCAATACAGTCAAAATGAACAATACTACAATTAAATGCAGCAATAAAAATAAATAGTCTAGTGTGTATTCTAACCTGCTTTGCTTCTTATCTCAACAGCAAAAACTATGGCATCACTGTAAAAGAGGGAGACCAACCCATGCTGGTCCACCGCCCAAAGGAAAGGTCCAAGCCCGGAGAAAAGGTCAAACTATCGTCCTAGTTCACATGAAATGCAAAGAAGGGCACTAGATTTCTGTACCTCAATGCAGCTGTTGTTATTGTGCTACATACTCATGGTGTGCAATATTCATCTCAAACTAGGATTTGGATCACAACATCTAGACTTTATACAGGACTCGTCTAAATTCTTAAAAATCAATGCCACCTACTGTCTGTGCTGAGTATTGAACGTCATTTCAGCATGTGTGGGCTTTTCATACCTCTATTGTATTAGCACATTTACCTCCTAGACAGTGGTGTAGTCTTCGTGATATGCAGGACTACGCCGTATACCCACTATAGCACTATAGGAAAGGCCAAGGATTTCCGTATAACCACTTAAAAATGTGTGAGGATACGTAACAGCGTTTTGTGACAGAACTTTCACACTTTCATTCATAAAATTCACCCCGTCTGTGTTATGACTCACTTGACTTTTGGACCACTGGGACTGACTATAGCGTCATATATCATCAACGGGGGGGGAGAAATGCGACCTGAAATATGTCAAAATGCAGCACTATCATGCACAGATCAGCCTTATAACATGTAATGTTAGATATATAACGTTAGACAGAGAGTGCAGATTTATTTATATGGCGTTCCGGAATTAACGATATGAGGCTGGGAGGGAAAAATCACAGTATACCCACTAGAAAAAAACTAGACTACACCACTGGTGCTAGATAATGTTACGGGAACCTATGTGTCTTACAGCAAGTCATAACCCGCGAGATCCTCCTCCTGCCCGAACTGTCCTTCATGACGGGGATCCCTGACAGGATGAGAAAGGACTTCCGGGCCATGAAGGTAAAGTCGTCGTGTCAGCCGCTCAGGCTCCGCCTGGGGTGGTGTCCCTTGACCTCCACCGTTCATGAAGCCCTGTTCTTTTTTTTCTTTTTTTTTCTATCACTTGAGTTTTTATTGGGTTTCAGCATAGACATGGACAGGACATCATATCTCCATCTTAAATGGTAAAACAAAGGGTAAAGAAACAAAGCATGGCCCCTCAACAGAGGGGTAAAAAAGTGAAAAGAAAAAGAAAAGTAAGAAAAAAGGGAGAAAATAAGAGGTCCGGAGGTGTTTCAATAAACATGTTACTGGTAATATATTCTGAATGGGTATTAAATTAGAAGATGTCACGTTTCATATAAATGTTCAATTTTTCCCCAGTATTTTTCAAATATATTGATTTTGAGTCTCAAAAGGTATGTCATCTTTTCCATAACAAAAATGTCTCAGACAATGTCCAGCTACTGTTCCTGTATGAAGCCCTGTTCTTAACACAGTCATTGACGGTAACAGTAACTCGGCCTTGCTTTTGTATACCTAGGACCTGACCATGCACATCAACGTGAACGCTGAGCAGCACACCCATTCACTGAAGCAGCTCCTGAAGCACATCAACACTAACCAGGAAGCCGAGACAGAGCTGGCTCGCTGGGGGCTGGACGTCAGCCAGGACATCCTGGTGGTGAGACCTCCACACACACACACACACACACACACACAACCTCCTTACTCTCTGGCCCTTCTGTCATTCTCTCTCTTCTGTCACTCTACTGTTTCTCTGTCGTTACCTGTAACTGTCTGTTCACCAAGCACAAAAAGCTGTACTCCACAACCTTTCTAGAATCTATAAAGCGTAATGCCTTATTCAGGGTTCCCGCGCTGGTCTTAAAAAGCCTTAAAGTCTAAAATCCAACAAAGTTAGTTATTCAGTTATTCGGTCTAAAAATGAGGTACTAAGTCTTAAAAATGAGATCCTGCAAGGAAATCAGTCCGACCACATCTATTTATGCAGAAATTAATCAAGCTGGAACCCAAAAAAAATCAAATTCGCTTCCTTTTTTGTCTGTATGGCAGTGAAATCCCTAATTTCATCACCTCAAGGATGACACAAAGCGATCATATGGTGTTGCGAATAGGTCTAAAATTCTATTTAAAGAGGTCTCCAAAAAGGTCTTAAATTTGACTTGTAGGAACTCTGTCTAGGCCTAAATGAAGAAGTCAAAGTCAAAGTCAAAAGTCACTTTATTGTCTCATCACTGGGAGATTTGTATTGGGCTTGCACCCCACAGCAGCCAACAAAGAGCAACAGACAATACAGAATGTTAACACACAAACAGAAGGCAGCCCTGATTAAAACAGGAGTGGAAATAAAACGATAAGCAAGATATTCATCTGGTGCAGTTTAAAAGTTTCGACATTGTTTTATAAGCTCCCAGACGATAAAAATAATGAACAGTAGTCTTGCTAAAACCATCATCTCGTTACCACACAGGTATGAATACAGGCTCACACAGCGTTAAACTGCTAAAAACACGATAAAACAAACAAACATCTAGGACGAGGCAGCCCGGGTCGCTACAGAGCAGCGCCACCGGAAGTTAGGATCCTTAGAAAAGTGAAGGAACTGATGTAGACGAGAGGGGGGGAAAACTCCTCCCCTAAAGTGGCTTGTTAGAGGGCTGTCCTCCTTAATCAACTAAAAGCAGTGTACAGCGAGAAGGGTAAGAGCTATTCTCAAGAGTCCCTCCCCGCTGATGATGGACAGCTGGCAGGACTCCAGAGGACTTTCTGACATCTCCTAATGGATCAGGACAGCTGCTGAAACACAAACACCTAACGAGTTACAGAGGACTCTACGGTGAAGGCGAAAGAGCGTTTATGCATAGCCCCTGACTCCTAATCCTTCATGCACATATGCACAAATCCACAACCTGGTTTTACGAGCACCTGGGACTGATTTCCCACTTGAAAAATTTAATGCACACAAACTCGCGACGAGCACCAATGTCGATCATTCGATACGCTATAGATATGAGTCAACATCGATATGAGAGTGGTATATCACGAATATAACTCTCTCCTTCCTCTTTATGATCATGTAAACATTGTTGGTCGCAAGGGTGCATGAACATTTCCCCGGCCAGTCAGCCATTAAGCTCACAGAACAGACGTACGTAACCGACTGGTAGAAATACAAATGTAAGTTGATTCCTTTGGTGTTCAAAATGTATCCTATTTGCAAAGATGGGTTTCTAGCAAACTTGAAAAACTGCACACATACACTGGCTCCCCGCTGGTGGAATGAGCTTCCCACGGCTATCAGAACTGCAGAGTCACTACCCATCTTCCGTCGTAGACTGAAGACCCATCTCTTCAGGTTACACCTTAACTGCTCCTCCTGAGACATCTACTGCCCCCCAGCACTGCGTCTCCTGAAGACACCCGCTTTTCCCCTCTACTGTGTCCCCTAAAAACTTCTATTGACCCCGTTGTACTGTTTCTCTGTTTCTCCAGTGTCTATATTTAAAAAAAAACGTAAGAAAAACCGAGGTTTAGAAGAAGGTGATAGAAGAAGGTTTTCCTTCTATCAATGGCCCCGGGCCTGAGCTGGATTACTCTTCCTGCTACGACTGGTGGATTGATGATTCACTTGCTTAGTCAAATGTATTGATTGTAAGTCGCTTTGGAATAAGCCGTCTGCTAAATGCCAAAAATGTAAGAAATGTAAATGTAAAAAGCATGGGCATGTGAGGTCTTTAGCTGTTGTCAGCATTGGGCTGCGACTTGCTACCGAAGCACGACTTGCTACCGAAGCACGACTTGCACTATAAACTAGAAATGTTTTGTTCTAACTAAGTAAGCACCGGCTGAGGAAATGCAACTACAATGATGGACACTGACATCCATCACTAACACAGACCCTGAACCTTCTCTTTGACCGATTTTAACACTTCTCTTTTTTGCGTCAGACTACAGGAAGATCTCTGCCCTTGGAGACCATCTGTCTGCAGTCTGCATCCTTTGTCACGGGCGCTGACGTCAACTGGTCCAGGGAGATTTGCAGGGACGCTTCCATCAGCTGTGTGAGTCTAGGGTCGACCACTGCGCTATCCTGCCAAGGGACTGACTTGTGCATGCGCCGCGATCTTTATCAGAGTTGATTAAAGATGCTCCGTGCCGCCGCGATACGTGGACCCCTCAAACTGTTAATCGACAAAACAAGAGAAATTGAAAACAGCCTGAGGGCCTCCCTGTCACACAAATGTTTTTTTGGCTTTCTGAGCGGCAACTCACTCAGCCTGATTAATTGTGTCTGTATCGCTCTCTCCTCATTTCATGCTGTCGAGGGCAAATTTCCATTACCGTGTGTGAGTGGTTGGTTTCTTCAGGCTTCACTGATTGCCTGGAGGTATGTCTACCTCTCGGGTTATCTTGGTTGTCAAATGTAGAACAGCCATCAGGTGAGATGTTTATATACAAGTACGTCCTCCTGTCTCACCTGCACTTTTTTATTGCCACCGTTTACAGGTTATTTTTTTCTGAGTGGGGCAGTCCCACTCATATTTGTCATTTCATTGGACAGAGATAGTGAAGACAGACAGGAGAGTAAGGAGAAGAAGGGTATGTCAGCAGGGCATGGGTCTGATTCGAACCCAGGCCGACATGGGCGTATGTGTGCACTGTAGAACCGTGGTGCTACTCCCCAGGCCACTTTCTTGTCTTGTTCAATGTATTATTTGTTTCAAATAAGATAGAAAAAGTGTAGAGCGTTCGGTTTTCATCCGCTCACTGTCCTGGTCCGTTTGTCTCTCAAGATCCCCATGCGCTGCTGGGCCATCTTCTACCCCCCCCGCTGCGCCGACCAGACGGAGGAGCTGGTGGCCACCTTCGGGAAGGTGGCGGGGCCCATGGGTCTGCGTCTGGACCGACCCATCCGGGTGGAGCTGAGGGACGACCGCACGGAGACCTACGTCAAGAGCATCCACTCCCAGCTCACCAGACAGGTAGGGGGGGGGGCCGACAGGCGTCTGTCTGTCTCACTCCGCGAGGGTGTCGTTCATAACACACGGACGGTAGTGCCTGCCGACTTGAGACAAGTGTTGTGAAGTAATGAGTTTATTGATTTGATTGAGTTTATCGTACAGAACAAAAGCCAGTGAGTGGGGTGGTTCAGGTTACCATAGTGACTGTATTCATGAACTTTCCCTCTCTCTCTCTCTCTTTTATCGTGGCGCGTTTCAGCCCAACGTGCAGATGGTGGTGTGCATCATGACAGGCAACAGAGACGACCTCTACAGCGCCATCAAGAAGATGTGCTGCGTCCAGAACCCCGTCCCCTCGCAGGTCCGTCACGCCTCTCACCACTGGGATCACCACAGACCCAAACCCCTTCAATGTTCAAAGCAGGGCTCACCACAGACCCAAACCCCTTCAATGTTCAAAGCGCTTAAAGTACTCGAATTTGACGCTCAGAAATGAAATGTAAGACCTTGAAAATCTGACAGTTTCTCAGTTGGGTCTCAATTGATTTCGAAGTTCCCCGGGTTCCATGAGAATTATCCTGGAATATCATTTCAGATGTTGTTGTTTTTTTTGCGAGCAATATATAACCACTTCGGTTTTGTTTCCCGCTGTTTCAATTGACGAGTGCTCTGCTGCCCTGTTACGCATGCTGTCGTCGTGGTAATGTAGATAGACAACATGGAGTGCGATAACAGAACCACTACATGGATGTAATGTGGGCTTGCTTCAAGGAGAACTAGAACATAACCTAGGTGAACAGGCCTCCATCCATCTGTGTAGGCACTACTTTGGTTTTAAATCCAGCAACTTACACGCGCCTCATTGTTAGACCACCGTTAGTGCTAGCGATATCCATTTAGCACTATTAGTGCTAGCACTACCCCCCCCCCCCGGGAACCTCTAAGGTTAGCCACGCATTGATCATTTTCTTAGTTTTCAGGCAAAAGTGTCACCTTTTTGGGCCATCACCAGTTTGCACCCCTGCATTGAATTCGGTCAATACGATGTTGCAAATAATGAACTGGCGGTGTCAGGTCAGGACTTAGGAATCATTAGAATATCATTTTAAAGAGCTTCCATATTGAATATAACATTGACGGACATCGTTGGTGTAACGGTAAATAGCCTACTGTAAAAACAACAACAACCTGCAGTCAAATGTGACGTCTGGAGTGAAACTAATGTAATTAGCGTTTGGAAACACCGGTGTGATGAAGGGCGCATGGCGGTTCTTCACATGCTGCACTGGGTTTTATGTCATCGCTTTGATCATGCAAATAATGATAGCCTGTCTGTGTTGCTGTTGAGGTTGAAATGGGTAAGCCATTCATAACTGTAGTGTCAGCTTCAATTCATCATCATGAGGGTCAAAGCTAGACTGAGAGTGCAAGCGGTCCATTTGCGCCTTTTGGGAGCAGGCGTTAACCACACCTCAGGACGTGACTAGGAGAAGTCGGCGATCAAAAAAAGCTGTGGTAGTCATGGAAATGCCTCCCGTTTTCTTTTTTTGGAATAATGCTATTATGTTAAAAACACGATTGGGGTAAAATGGGGGATGGAGGAGGGCATGGGCTTCACAATGGCAGAGTTGTTTTATTATAGTCTCACCTCGCACCCGCGGGCGTCGGTTTGGTATGATGTGTTAAAGTAGTCCTGTGGGATTTGGATAGTTAGTTAGATGGTTGTATAGTTTGACTGAAGCGGTATCTTTTCTACGATAATTATAAGAATATAATAAATGACAGATGAGAAAACGGTCTCCCATCACAGTTATATCCTTTCAGATAATAATAATAATAATAATAACTTTAATTTATATAGCGCCTTTCAAAAAGCCCAAGGACGCTTTACAGGGGAATGATCGGACAGACAAAACAGAAAACAAACAAAAGCAAAACTGAAACAATGACTAGGGGCCAAAGGCCTTGGAGAACAGATGAGTTTTGAGGGCTAGTTTGAAGGAGTCCAGGGTGGGGGCGTTGCGGATCACTGTGGGGAGGGAGATACAGTATGTGTAATGAGGGAGATGTGTGTACGCCGATAATATGCATGGAACTTTTCCTGGATACATGGTGTACAGGTTTTTCGCCCTTGCTTGCTTGCTTTGCGCCGGTGGTCCTTGGGCCTCCCCTTGGGGGCCCCCGGCTGCCCGGTGTGCTTGGTCTGTTCCGCCGCCGGGTCACCTGCTTGGCCGTCCTTGTGCGGGGCCTTTGTGATCTGTGCTTGCTTGGCTGGGCCGGGTGTGCTGGTGGTGGGGCGGGCTGGGTGTGTGGGGCGGCGGGGGCTCCCCGGGGGGGGGGTGTGGGGGCCCACCGCTGGGTGCTGGTAGGCAAACTGGCTAGTAGTCGCTCTATGTATAGAGGGCTGCAAGGGAATTTTCCTGGCTACATAGTGTACAGGTTTTTACTTTTACTTTTGCCTGCTTGCGGCTCTGTCAGTATTGATTGATTGATTGATTGATTGATTGACTGAGAATGTTCATTATGTGAAGCGCATTGAGTTGCATCTTGTAAGAAATGCGCTATACAAATAACATTTGATTTGATTTGATTTGATATGTGAATGCTGGGAGTAGGGGCTAGGGACAGAGACTATACACAAAACCAAATGTTTCTCAACTGCTTGTTCAGTCAAACCCAAAGGTTTAATCACTTGTGTTTGTTCACATTGTGTAGGTCATCAATATCCGGACCATCTCCCAGCCTCAGAAGCTGAGGAGCATCGCCCAGAAGATCTTGCTGCAGATGAACTGTAAACTTGGGGGAGAGCTGTGGACTGTGAAAATCCCTCTGGTGAGTATGAAACTCGTATTATGCTGGGTGTCCACGAAGGTGACTATGGTAAGATCAATCAATCAGACTGTATTTATACTATAATGCAGGACAAGTAGGTAAAAACAAAGAGATATCAAAAACACAACAAGATAAAAACAGAGAGATATTAAAAACGATATTAAACAAGATAAAGGACAAAGATGTTCTGTAAATATTAAAATATTAGTTTTTCTGTGACAAAAGACGAGACAATAACTGAACGAAAATGCACTGCTCAAAGAAATGAAGGGAACACTTCGAGGATATGCCTCCCCAGATCGTCACTGACACACCAAACCGGTCATGCTGGATGATGTTGCGGGCAGCATAACGTTCGCCACAGCGTCTCCAGGTGCTTTCACGTCTGTCACATGTGCTCAGGGTGAACCTGCTTTCATCTGTGAAGAGAACGGGGCGCCAATGGCGAACCTGCCAGTTCTGGTGTTCTCTGGCAAATGCCAATCGAGCTGCATGGTGCTGGACGTCCCACTAGAGGACGTCTGGTCCTCATGCCACCCTCATGGAATCTGTTTCTATTTGGTCAGAAACATGCACATGAGTAGCCAGCTGGAGGTCATTTTGTAGGGCTCTGGCAGGGCTCCTCCTGTTCTTCCTCACATAAAGGAGCAGATACCGGTCCTGCTGCTGGGTTAGCCCTGTCCAGCTCTCCTTGTGTAATGGCCCATCTCCCGGGTATCTCCTCTACGCTCTTGAGACTGCTGAGAGACACAGCAAACCTTCTTGCAGGGCTTAAAGTTCTCCGGCACGGTGCCGGATTTCCGGCGCGGGGGAATTTTGAGCAATAAAATAAAATAAAATCACATGCTTTTTGTTTACATCGTAATTTAAAGAGTCATCTTCAGCAAAGAGACAGTTCCGCCTACCAATGGTATCACATTGCTCAAGCCAACCAACGACTTCTAGCCAATCGGAGGCAGAGTAGTGGGGCGGGCCTTAAGAAGTTTGAATGAGTGTAATGTTAGCTTGTAGAGACGTTCGCTTTTAGCAGCCCGCTATCTCGCTAACTTTAGTAAGAGTCTATTAAAATGGAAGCCAAGTTTCTTAAACCTGGCGAAGACACAGCTATACTAGAACGAGGAGTAAGGAATAAATGGCGCTGGGCATGGATAGAGGAGAGTAGCAGGGTTTTTCCTGCATAGAGAACTATGAGGCGGCTGCCTCCGTCCCAGCTCTCGACAAAACTCTGACAGTCGTATTTTCTACAAGCTTCATTTCTAACTGCAATTGCGGCATTGCGCCGACGTGGTGGCGGGGGCGCTGTTTCACAAATAAGTTAGCTTTCGCGTTTGCTAGCGAAACAGCTGATAGTTGATGTTGACTGCTCAAGGAGAATACATATTTGAAAGTACAGAATGCCTGAGAGCCTTATATTGCATTATATTACATTATATTTTGAATGGTCATCTGGTGCCTGAATATTGTGTTTTCCTTTACATATATAATGACATTTCCACCATAAATTGATGGAGAAAGGGCACAAATTGGTGCATATCAATTCACCAGAATGCAAGAAATTAAGTGTTTGATGTTTAAGGACCCCCAGACAGCCCTGCTTCATGGGTCCCCCCCGATGTCAAACACCACTGGTACCACCTCCCCAGGAAAAACCCTGAGTAGTGACGGGAAGCCTTATGGGACGTGGTGCCAAGAAGGAGAATATAAGTGATAGTGGCTTAATAAGTAATCAGTTTGTTCTTTTAAAGACATGTATATATTTTATTCTGTATTGTTATAGTGATAGTGGCTTAATAAGTGATGCAATCAGTTTGGCCTTTTAAAGACATCTAAATATATTATTTTATTTTGTATTGAGTATAAAACAGTATTATGAATGAATGAATGAATGGTCTTTATTGTCATTAATACAGTACAGGTACCATACAACGAAATTTAGGAGGGGGGGCTCCCCTGGTGCTTGGAAAAAGACTAAAAACACGAGGGCCAAGGGTAAAATAAAAAAGGGAAAAGAGCTGGTTACATAAATAAAGGCTATGTACACCATCTACTATACTACTATACATAGGTGAAAGTGGGCCGGAACGGTCCGGTGCTGCGTTCCGGCAAGACTTTCTGTGCCGGAACGCCGTTGGGGGAAGAGATGCAGCTGCCTGTCAATCAAAATCCGATTGCTGCAGAGTGCAGAAGCAATCACGATTCACGATCCATAATTTCCAACAAGGAAACACATGGCTGATGTTATGTTTCGTTGCGTCTATTTTAATACCTTTGAAAAGGACATGTTAACCCGCTTTACAGTAGACCCGACGCGACGCGACGTGGTTGGGTGGGCAGCACTGGGCACTGAGACAGTCCGACCGGGATTACAGTCGCGCCGTATGGAAGCATATAGTGGACTTAATTCAAATGTTAATGCAATTTGAGATTGCATTTGTATGTTCCACTTTTGCATGCATTCTTTCAGACAATATTCAAATTCAAATGCAATTCTAATGATTTGCATTTTCATTTTCATGTACCTGATGTGCACATTCGCTGTCAATATTAAAATGATAATGCAAAGCCATTTGACATTTAATTTTCAAAGTCATGCGCTGCTTTGTAGCTGACAAAATTCAAAAGTTCATTCTAATGTGAAAATTACTATGCAATCCCAAAATAGCATATTCATTTGCCACTTTTGCCTGTGTTATTTGAGTCAATATTCAAATTGTAATGCAATAATGTGATACGCAATTGCATTTATATGTTCTAGGAAACACATCCGCTCATTAGAATTGCATTTGAATTTGAATTTGAATCCTATTAATTTAAAATATGTGCATACGTATCTGGTAGCCTACTGGTACTTTCAAATCGCATCATATTATTATAATAATAATAATTACAATTTACAATACAAATACAACAATTGGGGGTCCCTCAAAGAAAATGTGGGCGCACTGCGCGCGCACAACATCAACCTCCAAGGCTTGATTCTGACCCAGGAAAAACCCTGGTATGTACTGTATAACATGATAGCCATCTATGCACTGTATAAGATGATGACCAAGGGTCTTTCTGCTGCTGACCAAGGGGTTGAGTTCACTTGATGAGGCCCAATTTTGTTTTAGACTCTGTAGGCTACTGTATTTGTTTATTAAGATATATTATCTGAATTTATTATCTGAATTTCTCTTGTTTTATCAAATGTTCCAATTATTTTCATTTCTTGTGCTGGTTTAAAATAGCAGGAAACTAGCACAAATAATTGTGTGGGAGAGAGGGGCCGCCGCTACCAAAACGTGCACCGTTTTGGGTCGCTCCACCACCAAAAACTCTCACTCCAAACTTTTGGTGAAACATGGCAGCCCTAAAGTGTTTCTAATTTCGACACCAACACCACGATGTGTGTGTTCAGGGATGCATGAAGCTGGGGGCAGGAGGAGAACAATATGAAACGATGAAGGTTGGGGTAGTAGCCTATAGTTCCTGTAAGAAACTCAAACCACTTTCACCCCTGCTACTATACAATAAAACACTGTGCTGTACTCTATGCTATGCTATAAATATCCTAACTTTTCCTATATCTGAACCTTATGTACACAAGGGTTGTCATATTGCACATAGTATTGTTGCACATTCATTTAAAGTATTAATGCATTTTAACATTGAGACATATATTTTGTATTGACTATAAAATAGTATTAATGCATTTAAACATTGAGACAAGAAGCTGTCTTCTGTACCCGCTCTCCCAATATCTCAAACTGTGACCCCCCTCCCCAAGAAAAAGTTTCAGGCACAGGATTTTTTCCCACTTTAAGCCCTGTTCTTGCGACGGCATGTATGGATGTGCCATCCTAGAGGAGCTGGACTACCTGTGCAACCTGAATGGGCTGCAGGTACCGCGTCATGCTACCAGTAGTGACAAGGTCACTAGCAAAATGCAAAACAAGAGAAAGATCTGTCAGGAAGGATAAGGAGAGAGAATTGGTCTATGGCCACCACCTGCAAAACCATTTCCTTTCTGGGGGTTGTCTTGCTGTTGCCTCTCCTGTCCACCTGTTGTCGCTTTCATTTGCACCTAAGCAGGTGAAGTTGATTAACAATCGTTTACGCTTCCTAACTAGACAGATCGATCCCAGAAGTTTAATTGACTTGGGGCCGGTTTCACAGACAAGGCTTAAGCCTAATCCTAGACTAAAAAACATCTTCAATGGAGATTTTACATTGAAAGTGTGATTTAGTCCAGGACTAGGCTTAAGCCTTGTCTCTGAAACCGGCCCTTGGTGTTATACTGTGATGATTAAGTGTTCCCTTAGTTTTTTGGAGCAGTGTACATTTTCATATTGTTTGACTAAGACAAGATGAGACAATTATCTCTGAGACTAAAATCAGACTAAACAGACTGGAGAGGTGACGGTGTTTGCTTGGTTCAATCAAAATCATGCATGATATATAAGCAGCATTGTAAGAATTGTAATTTTGCAATGTTGTTATGGATGGAAGTTAATACCAAGCCGACATTACATTACATTTTGGACATTTAGCAGATGCCTTATACAAAGCGACTTGCAACAAGTAGTTGTAAGTAAGTGAATCATCTTTACATCAGTCATCATAATAAAAACAAATCTATGCTAGGACCAGGGGCCATTGGCAGTCACAATGCTAGAAGAACTACTACTACTTATTTCAGTAGAGAAACTGTACAGGGGGGTAGTAGGGATGAAGAGGTCTTTAGGAGGGACAGTCAATATGTAGGCTTAAGAGATGGGTCAGTCTACGGCGGAAGATATGTAGTGATAATAAAATAAATAAATGAAAAATAAATCAATCATAGATGCAAACAGGCACGCTTATAACTTTATGTGCCATGTGCAGGGGTGTCATTTTCTTATTTGGTTGTTGGGAAGACGATCATGTGAATGAATGAATGAATCTTTTTATTTCTAACATGATTTAAAATAATAAAAGAACAAATAACTAATACGAAGAGTACAGACCTATTAATTTTGGAAAGGGAGTAGGATGAAGCCTAAGCTTATGTCCTACCCCTATCCGTCACTTTCAAGTGAGAACAATTATACTTAAATTATATAATCCAGTTAATTAATTCATAAATGTCAGTATCAACCGTACTAATAATATTTCATTCATAATATTGAAACAACACAAAATAAATAAATAAACATAATTTTCCATTATTAATACTGAAACAACACAAAATAAATAATATGTATGTGATAGGATTTATGTTAGTAGGACAAGCTATATGTTATATGTACACATGGAAGTCAGTGATTTATGTTTCCTCTGGGTTAATGAGCCAATACATATGTGACTAAAATGAAATGAGATCAAATTGGCCCATAGATATCGATTATTTTTGACAATCGACTTAATAATTATCCAAACGGAATTTTACTATTCAATCACATAAAACAAAGAATATTCATGCAACAGAATTTACATTTACAGTTTGCAGCCTGAAGAAGGGAAGTTAAGTTAGTGTCATAGAATGTTCCCTTCACTCAGCAGCTGTGGTCTGGGTGGGGACCTCCTTCCCCCTGACCAGAGGCAGGGCCTGAGGAGCAGGTGACCAGGGTGTGCTGCCACTAGGGCGTACTAGGGCGTGCTGCCACTAGGGCGTACTAGGGCGTGCTGCCACTAGGGCGTACTAGGGTGTGCTGCCACTAGGGCGTACTAGGGTGTGCTGCCACTAGGGCGTGCTGCCACTAGGGTGTGCTGCCACTAGGGCAGCGGTTCCCAACCTATGGGCCGCGGCCCACTGGTGGTCCGCGAGAGTACTGCAAGTGGGCCGCCAAATCATGGGCAAAAAAAATGTTTTTATTGACGTTTTTTTGTTACAAAAACTTTTAATTTTAAAAAGAAAAAAAATCTTGGATTGAACAGCCTTGATCGTATTGTGTGTGGTGTGCGCCGATAGTTACACTAGGGTGTGCTGCCACTAGGGCGTACTAGGGTGTGCTGCCACTAGGGCGTACTAGGGTGTGCTGCCACTAGGGCGTACTAGGGTGTGCTGCCACTAGGATGAATGAATGAATGGTCTTTATTGTCATTGCTATAGTACAGGTACCAAACAACGAAATTTAGGAGGGGTGGCTCCCCTGGTGCTAGGAAAGAAAAAAAAAGGGAAAAAAACAAGAAGGGAAGGAGCTGGTTTACATAAATAAAGGCTATGTACACTATCCACTATACTGTACAGATAGACGACTAGGGTTGTCATATTGCACATAGTGTTATTGCACATTCATTTAAAGTGTCGCAGTTTGCAGGCTTGAAATGTACATATTTGTGCCTCAGCACTACACCTGATTTTTTAAATCCAGCAGCTGCCATCAATCCGTCCAGACTGTCCAGGGCCCAGAACCTAGGTCTTTGCTGTGTTCAGGGCCTGGATGGCCCTGGGGTAGAAGCTGTGCTTCAGTCTGTTTGTCCTTGCGGCCATGGTCCTGTACCGCCTTTTCGAGGGCAGCCGGGCAAAGTGTTCGTACCCAGGGTGGGTTGGGTCTCTGGAGATCTTGGAGGCCTTCCTGAGACAGCGTGTGTTGTACAGCTCTTCCAGAGAGGGGAGGGGGGCGCCGGTGATCTTCTGGGCTGTTCTCACGACTCTCTGTAGCGCATTTCTCTCCGCGGTTGTGCAGCTGGAGAACCAGTTGCAGATGCCGTAGGTGAGGATGCTCTCCACTGCGCCGCGGTAGAAGGCCACCATTATCTCCTGCTTGATGTGTTCCTTCCTGAGGACTCTCAGGAAGTAGAGCCGCTGTTGTGCCTTCTTGATGGTGGCTGCTGTGTTGTTCTTCCAGGACAGGTCATCCTGTATGTGCACCCCCAGGAATCGGAGGGCTGAGACTCTCTCCACGCTCTCTCCATCGATGAGCAGGGGCTGGACCTCAGACTTTTTCCTCCTGAAGTCCACGATGATTTCCTGGGTCTTTGACTTGTTCAGCAGCAGGTTGTTAACCTTGCACAGCCTAGGGCATACTAGGGCGTGCTGCCACTAGGGTGTGCTGCCACTAGGGCGTACTAAGGCGTGCTGCCACTAGGGCATGCTGCCACTAGGGTGTGCTGCCACTAGGGCATACTAGGGCGTACTAAAGCGTGCTGCCACTAGGGCGTGCTGCCACTAAGGTGTGCTGCCACTAGGGCGTACTAAACCGTGCTGCCACTAGGGTGTGCTGCCACTAGGGCGTACTAGGGTGTGCTGCCACTAGGGTGTGCTCCCACTAGGGTGTACTAAAGCGTGCTGCCACTAGGCTGCAGAACAGACTGTCCTGCCACCGTGGTGCCTGGTGGCTCGGACTGGAATAATATTGCTGAAAGTTTGACTACATTCTGGATGAGCTGGAGAGCTTTGCTGCTTTGCTGCGAGGCACAAACTTAATTCCAGATTCACCCCAGTCTGACGTCATCCATGTGTTGTTGTTTGTAATGAAAAATCTATATTTTAAAGTGAAGGAGTTTTCTCAATAGAAACACCTGATGGTGATCGGGGTTGACGTCCACCACGACACCAGCAAGAAGAACCGGTCCGTCATGGGCTTTGTCGCAAGC
Source organism: Nansenia antarctica (assembly GCF_963989245.1). Taxonomy (NCBI): domain Eukaryota; kingdom Metazoa; phylum Chordata; class Actinopteri; order Argentiniformes; family Microstomatidae; genus Nansenia; species Nansenia antarctica. Next base: position 16,287,847 of record NC_137678.1, read on the forward strand.
CAGAACAGGTAAATAGGATATAACTTAATTGTCCGATTCAAGCCGGAAAATGTTATTTGTTCTTACTTAAGACATAATCATATTGACCCATACAAAGGATACAACATATCTAGGAACATACACAATTACTTTTGCCTTTATGTAAATTATGTTTTTACAAGCCATTGACATTCTCCTCAAATGACATAGCTACACACTAAGGGTAGTGAATGCAATTAAAATGGTTAAGAAAGCCCTTCAGACTTATTTGTGACAGCAACTGGTAGTAGGTAGTCGTGGGGATTACTCAGCGAATCCACTGCATTGCAATATTTTGGCGAGTGCGTCATTGATTTCCAACAACGTTGAAATTGATTTACATTTTTCCAGAATAAAATTCCGAACATTTTGCCGGTTGTCGAGTTGTTCCTGCGTTCACCAGCTGCCGTCACATGTTGACATTGTCTCCTAACCTTCCTCTCACAGCCTGATGACCAAGTGGTACTCCCAAGTGACATTCCAGAAGCCCAACGAGGAGATCATCGATGGATTCAGGGAGTGCCTGCTGGCTGCGCTGGAGAAGTACTACGAGGTAACCATCACAAAGTCTCATGGAAGTCAGTGTTTGTGTATGATAATAATAATAATGTATAGAAAACTAGTTGGGTTTTTCTCGCTTAATTTCCTAGCATAAATGCCTGATGCAGTATTTACTTTATAATCTTAGAAGTGTCATTTGTCTATATGCTCATGGCGGGAGGAGGGGTGCTCTGGCATGGTTCTACAACCATAGTAGCCGCATGTGGCTGGAAAGACAACGGTAAGCAATAGCACACGCGGCGTTAACAAGGAGGACAGGGAAGGATAGAAGCCATCGATGCTGGCCAGCTTATTGATAAAAAAAGATGCCAGAAGTGAAAGCTGCCATTACTTTGCTTATAGAGCAAAGTATTGGTGTGCATACATATAATAAACTTGACTCACAATCCTTATTATAGCGTGTGTACAATGAGTACATTGCCTTTGGAAGAGAAGTTGGAGATAAAACGTTTAGGGCCACACATAAAGTGACCTGTACATCCAAAGAGGAATGGTTTGACAAACAGAGACGGCTAACGGTTAGCACCTCGAAACATGTACTGCTCTGTTTCCCGTGTATGCTATTGGTGGAGATGTCATGCCAGATTATGTCCGCCTGCCAAATAAAAAAATAGCATGCTAGCAGGTGTTTTCATATAAAATGGCCATGCCAACATAAAAGCTATGGCTGACTAGTGAGCCCGTATCAACCTTAATGCTATTCAAGTGCAATAAGACTAGATAAGTGCATAGCAATGGCATTCGAAAAATATTGATTACATCAGACGGACACTATTTGGCCAGGTCAGACTTAATCTGGCATGACAGAGACTCTGTTTGGCCATTGGATGTATTCAAAGACATGAAACATCTGTCAGAAGAACAGAAGCATGAAAGCTCTGCGTCCGATCTGAATAGTGCCATAGATGGTGCATATCGCCATAGCATCGCGGAGCACAACAAACAGACCTAGGAGAATGTGTATGTTCTGGGCTGTATGTTCATAGACCTCCCTGTTAATTAGCCTAGCCTACTTTGCGTGTGTTAATGCTTTGGCTTTTGTAGTGTGTTAAAGCCTCTGCTCTGATGATATTTGACATTTAAAGAAATACAATTGATAAAAACGTTCCTACATGTTAACAATGTGCTCCATGCTTGTATTTCGATAAAGCATGCGAATTATTGAAGATATAAAATATGAAAATAAAACACTGAAGAATAGATGACGGGTCAAATTTAAGACATTTATTCCCCCATAATTATTTCGGTCATGGACATGATCGAACAAACTCATACATGTGGTCACGTGACTTACACAACTTTTTTTTTGTAAGATTTTATTTTCATTTTCCATTTTCTTTTTACACAAACCATTATACACACATTACTTGACAAACATCACAATTAGGGGTGTAACGGATCACCTAACTCACGGATCGGATCGTGTCACGGATTTTGAGTCACGGATCGGATCATTTTTCGGATCAACACAAAACATTTTTTTTAAAAAATAAAAACAACATTTTCCTTGAATTCTGTAAAAAGAGGATGCATTTGCTAATTCGCCGACAATTAGGATCCTCTCCTTTTCATAGAGGTCGGGCACAACCTTCTCACTGAAGTGGGGGCGCGAGGGGATTTTGTAACGTGGCTCAAGCACATTGATCATATTTTGAAACCCTCCGTTCTCCACAACGGAGTATGGCCTCATGTCTGCCGCGATAAACTTCCCAATTGAATTGGTAATGGCTTTAGCCCGGTCTGAGTCTGCAGGAATCGTCTGTTTAAATGACGTTTGGAGAAGTTGTTGTTGAGCTACTTTTTTCTTGCCCCCCGTCATCAACACACCAGGGTGATGTCGCGTTAAATGTGTGGCCATGCTTGACGTATTGCCTGCCTCATAAGATTTCCGCGTGGCACAATGCCTACACACCGTAACTTTCCCTCCTTCCATCATTATTATAAGTAACAGGGAAGCCAAAGTGCTCCCATACATGTGATTTCAATGACGAGGGAGGCCTTTCCAGTTCGCCAACGTTGCTAGCACTCGCCATGATACTTGTTGCTGTGGATTCCCAGCTTCACGTGGAGTGAGTACGTAACAGAGTACTTTTTTTGTGTGTTTACACAATCACCCAGGCTGCTTAGCGGGTGATATGACGTGATATAAGTGGGACAGAGATGAGTGAATGAATGTTGTTGTCAACTCAGTACACATGCAGAGAGTGAGAATAAAGCGCACATGATTGTTTTTCTACCGGTTACATTTGAATGAATGAATGAATGGTCTTTATTGTCATTGCTACAGCACAGGTACCAAACAACGAAATTTAGGAGGGGTGGCTCCCCTGGTGTTAGGAAAAAAAAACAAAACGATTTTGCTATTGATCCGCGGTACACATGCGTTCCGAACCGTGGAGGGCGATCCGAACGGATCACGGATTATCCGTGATCCGTTACACCCCTAATCACAATACATCACAACTTGACAAACATCACAACACATCTCAAATTGACATACATCACAACGCATCACAGCTTGACATACCTCACAACACATCACAACTTGACATACATCACTACACATCACAACTTGACATACATCACACACATCACAGCTTGACATACATCACAACACATCACGACTTGACATACATCACAACACATCACAACTTGACATACATCACAACACATCACAACTTGACATACATCACCACACCTCACAGCTTGATATACATCACAACACATCACACCTTGACAAACATCACAACACATCCTAACATCCCAAAGCCCCACTTCTTTTTTTTTTTTAAACCGTCTAAAGTCTATCCCAGTTTACCCCCTATACTTTATCTAACTAATAATTCTAATGCATACTCAAATTAATCTCTTAGTACTATGTTTCTTGCACTATCTTTACGTCTTAGCTAAGGCCTTCACTATCTCTCCCCATATCTTTTCAAACTGATCTTTCTTATTATTGTCTATGGCTAAATTCTTCTCTATATTGGTATAATAAAGAATTTCGTTTTTCCATTGTTGTAGTGTTGGAGGTTTAATTGATTTCCAACTTCCAAGTATTAGTTTTTTAAATATAATTGATGAGTACATAATTATCCACCCCCTAGGGTATCTTACTGTGGCTACATCCTGGAAAAGACAGATTGAAGGATCAAATTTGAATCTTTCCTTATGTACCCCTGAGAGCCAATGTTCTATGTCAACCCAGGTTTTCTGTACTCTGGGACACTCCCAGAATGCGTGTATTAGTGAGTCTTTTTTTCCACACTTTAAACAGTTATCTGATACATTACTATAATACTTATGGATTTTATCTCGCGTGTGGTAGACTCTATACATTACATAGGACTTCTGTAGAGTTCTATAAATTTTACCTATCAAATTCTTATCAATTTCTCCATCAAATATGATATCCTCAATTGTACTCTGCTGCCCAAATGATTTTAAATTAAAATTTAGATTTATGTAGCTTCTTAGCTGCATGTATCTGAAATATTCAGCGTTGGCCAACTTATATTTACTTTGGAAGTCGTGCCATGGAATAATGGTATCCCCTCCTACTAAGTCGTTTATAGTTTCTATTCCCCTTGTTCTCCATGTAGACCAATTTATTGTAGCATTCTGAAGAGCTATCCAAGGATTATTCCACAAAATAGTACTTTTTGGGATTGATATTGATTCTCCCAGTATCCTCTTAATTTTTTTCCATGACGTTTCTATATTATTTACAATAAAGTTTCCTTTTTTCTTAGTCTTATGTTCTGAAAATAAAAGAGTTAAGAGGTTTTGGGGATGTACACCTGAATCTTCAATGTGGATCCATTGTTCTTCTGCTGTGTGTTGGACTATATGCCTCAGATAGAACCCCTGGGCGGCCAGTTGGTATAGCTCCAAGTCTGGAAGGTTAAAGCCCCCCTCTGACATAGGAAGGTGTAAAATATTCCTTCTAATTCTGTGTGTTTTCCCTGCCCATATAAAATCTGTTATGGCTGAGTATACCATATTAAAGTACTTTTTGGGTGGAGTAATTGGTATAATTGAAAACAAAAAAAGAAACTTAGGAAGCCATGCCATCCTAAACAAGTTTATTCTGCCTGTCAGATTTATAGGAAGATTTTTCCATTTACTTAAAGTCTCTTTCATGTTATTGAGTAGTGGAATAAAGTTCTCTCTATAGATCTGAGTTTTTTTGTCACTAATTAAGCAACCTAAATATTTAATATTTTTTGTCCACTTAAATGGTAATTGTAATTCTGGGTTTATTCTTTTTTGTTTACCAATTGCCATTATTTCAGTTTTATCCATGTTTATTTTATATCCTGAGATATCCGAGAATTCAGAGAATATTTTTAACAAAGGGACTATAGATTTATCTATGTTCGTTAAATATAACAGAATATCATCCGCAAATAAATTTATCTTAAAGTTATTTTTGCCCACGCTTATGCCTGATACATAGGGATCTTGTCTAATTTTTTCTGCCAGTGGTTCTATTGCCAGAGCGAAAAGAAGTGGAGATAGGGGGCAACCTTGTCTGGTGCCCCTCTCTAAAGTAAATTCTGCAGATAATGTATTGTTAGTATATATTTTTGCTTTAGGATGTTTATATAGTAATTTTATAAAATTAATAATTTCCTCTGGGAAATTATATGCTTCTAATACTTTAAATAAATAAGCCCATTCAACTCTATCAAAGGCTTTTTCCGCATCTACTGCCATTATTGATAGATCTATGTTATGCCTTTTTGCGTACTGTATAATATTAAAGCAGGTTCTTGTATTTGTTTGTAAATGTCTATTTTTAATAAACCCTGTTTGATTAATGTGGACTAACTCAGGTAGAACTGTTGCAATTCTATTACTTATGATTTTTGTTAGTATTTTATTGTCACAATTTATTAAGCTTATGGGTCGATAGTCTGAAGGTGACTCACCAGACTTTCCTGGTTTTAATATAACTGAAATAATTGTTTGATACATGGATTGTGGTAAAACCGATTTAAGAGACATATAGCTTATCATTTGCATGAACAATGGAGCAATTCTATGCCAGAAGGCTGAGTAGAACTCTATAGGGAATCCATCCATCCCTGGGGCCTTTTTACATGAAAATGTTTTTATAATTCCTAATATTTCCTCTTCTGTTATTTTCTTCTTTAATAATTCTTTTTTATCTGTTGAGATTTGTTTTAATTGTATGGAATCCAGAAAGGGGGATGTATTTGGTTCTTTTATTTCTGATTTATATAGATTTTCATAGAAGGTTCTGAATATATTACTAATTGAACTATTATTCCTAATTAGAGCGTTTGTATCCTTATCTTTTAAAATTATAGTAGATTTATTTTGTATTCGCTTTGTAAGGTTTGCAAGATGTTTACCTGGTTTGTTTGAAGTTGAATAATACAGCTTGTTAGAGTTTGACCTATAGTTATTAACTCTCTTCAACAACAATACATCATATTCCTGTTTGATTTTGGCTAAGTCGTCTTCAAGACTTTGATTCAAGTTTTTTTTTTGTGATTGTTCCAACCTGGCAATAGCTTGTTCTTTTTCTTTGATTTTAAGGTCCAATTCATTTTTCTTTCTTGCTGAATATGAGATTATCATTCCTCTAATATATGCCTTGAACGCTTCCCAAATTATATCAGGTGGTGGTTTGTTTACATCCTCTACTTCCACATTTGTACTTATAAAACAATTTATTTTATCATTGACATATATAATAAATTCAGGGTCTTGGAGGTGAGCTGTATTCATTCTCCAAATTCTATCAGCTAGTTTATTTTCTGTCGGAATCATTAAGCAGGACACTGGGGAGTGGTCAGAAATTACAATATTATGGATTTCCGCCTTTAATAAATTATTAAGTGCTTTTTTTGAAATAAAAATATAATCAATCCTTGAATAGCTCTTCTTACTTTGGGAAAAGTAAGAATAATCTTTTGTTGTAGGAAATAATAATCTCCATGTGTCTTGTAAAGAATTATTGGAGATAAAATGTTTCAGCTTTCTTGGGGGTAACTTAAAGTTTCCTTTTTTAACACTATGTCTGTCAATTTTTTCAAATGTGTGGTTTAAATCTCCCCCCAAAATAATAATACCTGTCTCCATACTATCTATCCTACTTTGAATTGTATCTAGAAAATCGATTTTAGCTCCTGGGGGAATATATAAAGAAATAAGTGTAAAATGTTCGCCATATAGAGTGCAGTTCAAAATTAAATAGCGACCTTCCTGGTCTATATGCTGGGATATAGAGAGAGAAAGGTATCTTTTTATTTACAAGGATACCCACTCCTCTACTATTGCTACAATAGGTAGCTGCATAAGCTTCTCCCACCCAGTCCTTCTTCAGTCCATCAATTTCCCCTTCCCTAAAGTGCAGCTCTTGAAGGAAAACTACATCTGCCAACAGACCTTTTAGATGAGACAGGATTTTGAGTTTTTTAGTACTGTCCCGTAAGCCGTGGACATTCCAAGTAATACATTGAAGTTTATTAGTCTTTAGGTCCCCTGTTTCCAGGTTTTTTCCTTTACCTTCCCCCATTAACTACAAAAATAAATGTTCGTGTCATATCGGGACAGAGAGTAAAGGGCTAACAAAAAAGGGTCTTTATAAACATATAATTTCCAAACTATCATAATGATCGGTTCTAAAGACGATTTATTCAGGCATACATGGTACAAACTGTATTCAAACATAAATTCATTCCAGAATTGGGCTAAGCAAACATTTAACATCTCACATATATTTACTAACCACAAACATACATTAAACATAAAGTGAAGTACCATTGGTACTTTAAGGCGCCATGCCATTTTAGGGTCTTTTTTAGCTCCCACACCCTTCCTCTAATACCTATGTCTGTGGAATATTTTGCCTATGGTAAGATGCATTTTCAAATCCATGTATTAAACAAAATAATAACAGTAAATTAATTGTAAGAATGGTATTCCAATAAAGCCATATTGGTAATAATACATTAATATTTTACACAAATATGTAGCATCTTCTTAATAACCAGAACATCATCCCATCCAGCTCCCCTCCCTTCTCCCACTCCCCCCCCCCCCCTCCTCCCCATCCCACCCACCCCACCTACCCCCATACTAAAGCAGGAAAGAGAGTAGAATAGAGAGAGAGAGAGAGAGAGAGAGAGAGAGAGACGAGAGAGAGAGAAGAGAGAGAGACGAGAGAGAGGAGAAGAGAGAGAGAGAGAGAGGAGAAGAGAGAAGAGAGAGAGAGAAGAGAGCAGAGAGAGAGAGAGAGAGAGAGAGAGAGAGAGAGAGATGAGAGATGAGAGAGAGAGAGAGAGAGAGTAGAGAGAGAGAGAGAGAGAGAGAGAGAGAGAGAGAGAGAGAGAGAGAGAGAGAGAGAGAAACAAACACACAAAAAAAGGTAAATAAATAACTAAGAAGGTCCATACTGCCATCTACTGGGCAGGTCGTGGTATGGGTAACTTAATTCTAGTTACTGGTAACTGTCCATAGACCTTACCCGCAGGGCCCGACGAATAGTCCACATTCTCCCGGAGGGTCAGACGAATAGTGACTTACACAACTTAACATTACGTTATGTCTGACTCCAAAAGACATTTCATGGTTAATAATGATTGACAATGCTTTGCTCATCCCTATGTGACAGACTCGATCATATCGGATCCTAGATTCCATTAAGAATACTCAAAATGCTATTTCACCATGCCCTCACGTTAAGATAAATCGGCTTGAGTAAGTTTACACTCAGGCCAGTAGCTGAAACTGCTGACTCTCTCCGTCTCATTAACAATGCATGTGAACATTAGACATTGATGGTAAACTCTGTGATAACCTGGTCATGATGATGTTGTGCTGTTTTAACAGAAAATTTGAATAATTAATCAACAAAATATAATAACCAACGTAATAGTTTCAAAGCAACATGTGACTAAGTTTTAACCATGCATTAACGTGCGTCAAGAACACACAGGAGAATGGTGCCCGCGACAGGCCTAACCCAAAACTCCAAGAATAACGCTGTCCCTCAATTTAAATATAATTTCCAAACAAGGACAAGGTGTGAGATACATTACACATAGGGGTGGCCAGGGTGTGATTTCCTCAGCCACATTACAATCGCAAAGGAATTGACAAATGGTGTGGGTGTGACTTCTTCAGGATGTCCGCCAGGCTCATTCAACTGCAAATAGTTAGACACGTTGACATCGACGATGACGCCCAAAATCCCTCTCCAAAGACACGTGTCTGTCTCGTCTTTTTACTTTGTTGCAACCTCAATGTAGCGTTCTATCGCGCTGAAGCATATGAAGCGTACTCAGATCAAATCTTTCTGCTCCCTGGTACTCACAGCGCAGCCCCATGGCATATGCCTACCGTAGACTACCTTTATTTTTTGTGGGCCACACAGACGTCATCCAAAACTTCCCTTCCTGAAATGCCATGCTAAAATCGCCCACTGCATACACTAATGCAGTGTTTCTCAACCCTCTCCTCGGGGCGCCCCAGCCGCTCCACATATTTGATCTGTTCCACCACCAGCACACCTGATTCAACTAATCAAGTCCAAAGCAATTATGATTTGGACTTGATTAGTTGAATCAGGAGTGCTGGTGGTGGAACAGATCAAATATGTGGAGCGGCTGGGGCGCCCCGAGGAGAGGGTTGAGAAACACTGCACTAATGCACTTCATTTTTTTTTCTGCCAGGTGAATCACAATTTCCCAGAGAAGATTGTGGTGTACCGGGACGGCGTCTCGGACGGCCAGCTGAAGGCGGTGGAGCTCTACGAGATCCCACAGCTGCTCAAGTGCTTCGAGATGTTCCCCAACTACGAGCCCAAGCTCGTCTTCATCGTGGTCAAGAAACGCATCAACACCACACTGTACTCCTGCTCCGGAGACCGCTTTGGTACCGCCCCACCCGGGACCGTACTAGACCACACCGTTACCAACAGGGAATGGTTAGTCCTGTTCCCTTTCCCCAGCAGTGGCTGCTAGCAGCTATTAGAGAGAGTCTTTCTTCCCTACTTACTTTTGGCTGCTCGCACCTATTGTAGAGAGTCACTTACTTTTGGCGGATGAACTTAATGTAGTTCGCTCTGGATAAGGACGTCCGCCTAATAACTGGAACGTCAGGCTGATTTGCACTGAGAACAAGACCGCATGCACTGTTTCTATTATTACTTTTATATTAGATGTTATACTTTTTTCTGTCATACTTTTTTAAGTCCTCCTATAATGCCTTCTCATATATCACAACATGTTATTATTCTCCAGGGTGGACTTCTTCCTGATGGCACATGTGATCCGACACGGCTGTGGCCTCCCCACCCACTACATCATCATCTACAACACGGCCGATCTCAGTCCAGACCACCTGCAGAGGTAATGGAACCAGTTGGCGGTTGGAGAAATAACGGTTTTCACTTATTAGTTATGGATGATGTCATAGGTTGATGGATGAAGTGGGTACGTTTGTTGTCGCCGAATTAACATCATACAACCCTTGGGTCTCATGCCAGGCTGACCTTCAAGATGTGCCACCTGTACTGGAATTGGCCCGGAACCATCCGTGTGCCAGCGCCATGCATGTATGCCCACAAATTGGCGTACCTGTCAGGCCAGTACCTACACACGGTGCCAGGGAGACAGCTGGCAGACAAGCTCTACTTCCTCTGATCTATGCCTCTAGCCAGCGGCCCCCACCCACCATAGTCAATACAACACACGGATCACAAGTTCTGTTGAGCCGATGTTAAAATAATGTCTTTCCTGTTCGTCTTTTTTGTCAGACAATTTTTGGTTGTTTTCTTTGCTCCGCTCTCAGTGCTGTTAAAAAACCTTAATTCTTTTATATAAAGAATATATTCTTTTATTTTTTTACTTTAAAAAAAAGCAGCAGCGTCTCTATTTCTTTACTTTAAATTGCACTGAAAAATTGCACATACTGTATTGCACTGAAAAATTGCATTTTTGTTTGTTTTTACTTGGAGTTCGGTTGCTCACTGCTCTTGCAAATTAAAAAGTTTTCTTAGATCCGGCTTGGCTTTGGTCTGTTATTTCGGCTCTGGAAAAACGCAGCTCAGTGCTGTAATATGACATTGGAACATTCGACATCCTTCCTGCTTACATATATCCATATAAGACCAGGGTAGATGTCTCTACCCAATGTCTAATCATTAAGTAACCAGAAATCAGCTGAAAAGGACTCGGGCTTCCTACTGAATCCAAACATTGAGGGTTGTGAAAGGGAAAGTGGGTGGCATTGTACAGCAGCATATGTATACAAGGCAGGCTATAGCTACGACAGTCTCCCATTAACACAGAAAACCTTTTTGTCTTCACATAAATAAGAGTATTGTACGTTGTTTATCGCTCAATAAAATCGATTGCAAAAAAGAGAACCCGACCAGGGTGTCATGATTGCATAACCGGAAGCATAGATGACTTTCACAGGAAATGTAACTGGGCTATTATTGTTGCCAGAGAGCTGCGAAAATGGCGGTGTCTCGTCGCTGCTCGCAACAACAACAGCAGGGTACCCTGCAATCTCCGCCACGAAACAGCACTCTGTCGGCCAGTCCTCCGAGGTATGGAGATCTCTCCGGCCTCGCCTGATCCTCCAGCCCCGGCCCTGGGTGGGAGCAGCGCCAGCTCCGCCACCACCACCCCCGGCGGGGGGAGCAGCAGCGTCTCCAGCCCCGGGTCGGGAGGCACCAGCCCCGGGGACAGCGGCGGCGGGGGGGTCGGCGGGGCTTTCAGGGAGCTGTTCGAGGCCTGCCGGAACGGAGATGTGTCTCGGGTGAAAAGACTAGTCGACACTATGTGCCCATATTCACACACACCTGCGAGCGCAACTGTGTTCACAACTGTACACACACACACACACACACACACCTACAAACACACGCACACATGCGCCTAGAAGACAGGATGCATTTTTACATTTCAACTTAGCAGACACACACACTGTATGTCTCTGTCTGTCTGTCTGTATGTCTGTCTATCTCTTTCTCTCTCTCTCTCTCTGGACACTTCTTTCCTACAGGTCGGTCAACTAGACCTACATTCACCTGGAGAGAGGTGCAGAACTTTCCACACACCTAGAATATATAGGATGCATTTTTACATTTCAACCATTTAACACAGACACAAACACACCTTTTAGCACACACACACACACACGCGAGCACAACTGTGTTTGCAACGGTGTACACACACACGCGGCTAGAATAGATGGGATTTTTACATTTCAACCATTTAGCAGACACACACACACACACACCTGTGAGCACAACTGTGTTTCCAACCATGTTAACACACAGACACACACCTCCAAACACAGACATCTATTGTCTACTACCATCACCTCCGTGATGTCTCTACCACCACCACCTCTCTGATGTCTAGCACCACCTCCTCAAGCCCAGTTTACGCTCCTGCGTAAAATCGACGGCGTAGCTTGCGTAGGCCCGCGTAGCCTTGCGTAGCCTACGGAGAGGGTTGACGCACACCTCTCCAAAAATGTAAGTACGCGTCAGGAAAGCACGTCTGGGACATGGAGGTCGGAGAGAACACAGCGTGGGTCCTCGGCATAGCCAAAGAGTCCGTCCAGAGGAAAGAGAAAGTCTCCTCTGTCCTGAAGAACGGTTACCTGTCTGTGTACTTTTACCATAAAATTTACTTTGCAGGAACGTCCCCCCTGACAAGGCTGAGGCCTCAGAGAATCAGAGTGCAGTTGGACTGGGATAGGGGCAGGGTGTCTTTCTATGATCCATCTGACAACACACACATCTACACTTTCAAACATACCTTTTCTGAGAGGGTTTTCCCCTATTTCTGGGTCGGCTGTAAGCAGAGTCCTTTGAAGATTGAACCACTAGAGATCACTGTTAGGGCTTTCACACCGGCAAAGAACCGTGCCGGTTCGCGTTCGCAAACCAAGTCTGGAACCGGCCGGCGCGTTCAGACCGAAGCTCAATTGGTTCGGAACCTGAAAAGTTGGTTCGCAGCGGGCACCAAAAAATTGTGGTTCTCAAGTGAACCAAAAACGCGAACCGTGACGTCGTCAGAGGGTGTGTCATATTCTAGGCTGCAGAGACCAGCAAGGAGGAAGTAGACAACATGTAATCTAATCTAAATCTTATCATTAGTGATCAAAAACAATATCAAAAGTGTCATTATTCTCTCTATCTTCCTCACATGCTCAGCAAACACACACACGCACACGCTCGCGGACATACGCGAATTTCGTAATGCCAGTAATGGAGCAGCTGATTAGTAAAAGAACGCATATAGAAAGTGTCTTTTGTTTTGTTTCACAGAAAATTGTGTTTATTTCAGATACTGTAGTGGAAGATATTATCCTCTTTTCCAGTGAAATGTTTGTTTATCCCGCCCCTTCATCACCCAGCGTTGATGCCGCGGATGGTTCAGGTTACACTGGTATGAACGCGGGCTCATTCGCCAGACAGCACCAAGGTTCAGAGGTTTCCGAACGCGAACGCGAACCGGCACGGTTCTTTGCCGGTGTGAAAGCCCCATGTGAGAGCTGGAGAGTTCAGCTGAGAAATATACTACTTTGTGTAAATGTCATCTCTGCTATAAAATCAATGCTATAGTCTCTGCCTGTCTGTCTGTGAACTTTAGTTGTTTGTAAATCCTTCCCTGTGCTGTTTTTCCTGCCCTGTTTGAGATGTTGGCTTTTTTATGTATTGTGATACTGTGATTATCTTTTGTTTTCATGTTTGATTGACTTTGCGAAAAACACAATGCAATCTCAAAAATGCAATCAAAAATGCTTAAATATGTAAACATATATAAATATGCCATTGGAAATAGCCTATAGTATATCATATATTCTCCTTCTCCTGTCTTGATTTAGTTTTGTATAGCTGTTTGTGATATGAATGTGAAGTCAAGAGAAACTGATGACTAAAACATTCAGGCCTTATCTGCTGTTCAACTGACACCAATAGAGAATCTTCTGAAGGTCTGAAGTTGAAATAGGAATTGTTTTGACGAATTGAATAAACTTGGAAATGATTGAATTAATGGTGCCTTTTACTCTTAATTATTCATCCGAAATGTTAAAAGCTGAAAAGGTTGCAGCACAAGCCCCGAATCTTTTCTACTGGTGTAGCCTACTGCTTGCAACCTAGCCTACTTTAAAAGCGTGGGCTGAACCATGTCAGACTACTAGATCGTATATCCAGCGACAGAAATTCGGGGTTTGATCACAACCTGTCCCGCCATTGAAGTTTGTCTGGGATTAATTATTGAATTAAAAATGGCATCATATTTATTTGAATTGAAATACTTAGCGTGGTGTAGCCTATCCTACCCCTGGACAGCTACGGTTGAAATTCGAGTTCATGTCACTGCGCGTAAAATAGTGAGCGGGACAGGACAGACACGACGAAAGAACACACAGAAAAAGGTATGTAAAATATTAATTAGTGCAATTCAATTAGACATATGACTATTGTAACTACAAACAACGTATTTACTGTAACTATAGGCTACTGTATATGAACAGCAATACGATAAGATAATAGGCCTAGCCTAGCCTACAGTGTTTTGGGTATAATTACGTCCACGTTTAGATTGCAATGCATGCAACATTTCCATCGAAATTTAGGGATATTTGAATCCGGTTGTTTTTGTGTAAACAGGTATTATAATGTTTAACTGGAGGGTATGGTAACTTTGCCAACGTGTCATTTTATTCTAGGATATTGAAGATGAGTGACCTTTCAAGGAAGGCAAAGAAGAGAAAGAAGGAACAAGCCACTCCGGCCACAGAGGCCCTCCCAAACTATCCCCAGGTCCGCTTCGTGACCCCCTCCGACTGCTGCTAGAGATCCCCTCACAAACCAACACCAGCCTCCCAGTGTGGGATGCTATGCATTCCCAACAGGTGGACATCGTTTGGACTGTGACACCGTACAGTATCAACGTCCACTTCACTCCTCTCCTCGCAAAGTCAGCGCAGACCCAAAGTAAAAGCAATACCTTGAGTACACCCCAGATGTCAGTCCTGCCCCCAGACCTTAGCCAGCCTCATATAATCATCCAACCCTTACCTCAACAAATGAGCTCTACCCAGCCCCAAAGCACCCCCAGTGCTGTGCTAGTCCTCACCTTCCCTCAATACACCTCCCAGCCTGGAGGGGTCACCGCTGTACCTCATCAGCCCCAAAACATGACCCCGAGCCCCCTCAAATGCACCTCTCTCATCCTCCCCGTGCCTCTCATCATCACCCAGCCCCAGCCCGTTTCCAAGCCTACAACAACACCAGCCAAGAGAGGCAGTTCCGTGTCCTCCTCCAATCAGCCCCAGCCAAGCCCCGCTAAGCCCTCGTCTTTTCCTCCCAAACCACCGATCTGTCGGCCCTTCCACACCAATGGAATGCCTGTTCAGATCTGCGTGCGCTTCCTCGCAGGCCTCTGCCGGACAGGAAGGAAGTGCAAGCAGCATCACACCCCCTACCCCTTCCACTGGCAGCTGTGGTGCTTGGAGAGTCACCAGTGGGTGGACTTGTCCCCGTGCTCACAGCTGAGGATGGAGAGGGTGTACTGTGATGTCGACAGAGACTGGATTTACATCAATGAAGGGTGAGGGCAGAATCGTTCTCTATTCTCTCCCTTTTTTTTTCTTTTTTTACCGTAATTAACCTTTTTTTCATGTGTTTTTGTTTTTGTTTGTTTGTTAGGATAGTAGTAGTGCATTCATGTTTTTGTTTTTTTACGCATCACACCACAGCTCACAAAATAATGGATTTTGTTCTGGTATGTTCTTTTCCAGAGATGATCCAGATCCAGTCTTCTTCTCCCTGGACTTTGACAAAATGGCGTTGGGGGTGGGAAGTAAGAAGTACGACGGAGCCAGACGGCTGTCCAACACCACTGACCCAGCCAGGAACCCCCACCTCCAGGCTCCACACCACGTGGCACATGTACTGGCGGAGCAGCCACGAGTGGCAGGAGTACAGAGAAGTAATCGCACGATTGGATTGTGGTTATTTATTGTTTTTCGGTGCATTTAACGACAGGTTATTATATATATATGTGACAGTCAGCTGGTGAAACCGTGAACAAGTCGCCAACCAATCAAAATGACTTTTATTTTGAAAATGTAAATAGATTGAAAAATCGAACATCGAAAATCAATGACACACTCGCTAGTCAAGCCAAAATATTGCAATGCAATGGATTCGGTGAGTTATCCCCACTACTATTATGTGACATGTCCTAAACGTCCTAATGCTTTGGTCCTCATATCGGCAACCAATCGAAGTGTTCAGACTTTTCTTTTGAAACAGGGAATTACGCTTCAACGTTGTTGAGAATCACAACACAAACTCGCTAGTCAAGCCAAAATGCTGCAATGCAATGAATTCGCTGAGTAATCCCCACTGCTACCTAGTTAAACTATAACACTACTTGACATTGTTAGCAGGCTCACAAAACAAGCTGTGTTAGTTGACTAGTTGTCTATCATTGATTTTCAACAACGCAGAAATATATTTACAGTTTTCGAAAGAAAAGTCAGATCATTACATGGGATCCTGATATGAGGACCTAAGCATTAGAACAGGTCACATACATTGTGGGCTTTGTTTGATGCTGTTGCTGTTCTCCTGAAGGATGTGTCCAAGATCCTCCTGGACAAGATGGACTCCTCATTGACTCCACAGTGTTCACTCCACATTGGTTCTCGGGAGTACAAAGTGGACTTCATCCTTATGCTCCAGACCAACGTCACCACCGGGTTCCAGCGCAGTGTCCGATGCAGACCCAACTTCCGTTCTCCTACGTCCATGGAGCCACACCTGAAGTATGTGTGTTGTTTTAACACCAAGGCCACACCTGAAGTATGTGTGTTGTTTTAACACCAAGGCCACCGATTGTTTTTGTTATGTTATGAGGTCCTCGGAAACGTGTGGAATTTCTGATATCTTTTACCAATGCAGTACGTTCAGATCTACGCAATGTAGTATTGAGTCTTGCTTGGCCGATGCCATGGTGCACACCAAAGCAGGCGGGTGTAGATCAGACGTCACTACAGCCAGTTACAGATGTGAGGCTTCACTGTAGTATGTTGTTTCCTACTGCTGTGACAAAGTCTCAACCTTTTGCTTTCCCTTTCTCCACAGGACAGGCGTCCAGAGTGTGTTTACCACCACCCCGAATGAGCCGCCCCCAGCCAACTTCAGTGTGGACCCCCTGGAGGAGTTCAGCACCTGGTACCCCCCCGTGTGGACTCTCGTCCCAGACCAAGACTACAGTATGGTGGATGTACCATCCAACTCATTGGCCTACCAAAAGGTCTATAGCATGTTCCATAAGAGTCTGTCAGAGACCAAGGTAGAGATTGTCAGCATTCAACAGATCCAGAATGTCCTCCACTGGGACAAATATCAAAGGTAAGTCACAATGTATGTGATGTGCCTGGGTTTAACATGAAGAAGCATTCAGACCATCAGGGGAGGCTGGTGGAGGTCGAAATCGGAGGACGGGCTCATTGTGAAGCATGGGATGGAATAAGAAATGGTGTCAAACATTTGAAATACCGTCCCTTAGTCCATTCCCTGCATTACAAAGAGCCCGATTTCTATCTCCACCAGCCTAACGTGATTCACAGTTGACAGTTGGGTAGAGTTCACAATCCTGATAAAGTGCACTTACAGTACATTTACAGGACATTTCAATTGTCAACGATGTTGTGTAGTGATGATGTATATGAGGGTTACAAAAAGAGACGGAGGCTAGAGGTGGAGGACACCCTCTTGACCATAAATACTGTACTATCAGGTCTTCTGACGCTGGTTTTCTCTGTGTACCACGTGTACAAAAGAAGAGATTTGGTGAGGCTGCATTCTCATTTTATGCACCCAAATTGTAGAATGCACTGCCAGTTTACATTAGGGATGCAACCTCAGCAAAATATGTTCAAGTCAAGACTAAAAACCCATCTTTTTAATATTGCCTTTAAATGACTAAATAATTAAATGATGATTATATAATGATTGGAGCACTTTGAGGTGAAACGTTTGCAGGAAAAGCGCTATACAAATAAAAGTTATTATTATTATTATATTAGTATTATTATTAAAAACATATTCATAATACACATGTCGTGAGCTTAGAATGATAAGGTTCTATCTCCGTTTAGGGTAGTTCAGAGATATTGAGCGTCAAAGTTTTTACATTCCATTATGTTTTGTGAGATGGAACCTTTGTATTTTATTAATTACAACAACAACAAAAAAGTCCATTTTTTAAAATAACACCACACAGGCGTTAATAAACACCTAATGGATCAGATTATGTAAAAAACTACATTTTGACAAAACTTTAGATAGAACCTTATAATTCTAACGTCATAATGTGTGTGTAATCTCTAGGTACAAGGAGCACATCCTGAAACACTGTGACACCCAGCAGGAGGTGGCCCTGGAGAGACACCTCTTCCACGGGACCCTCACCAAATGCGTGGAGGACATCTGCTGCAACAACTTCGACCCGCGTTTGGCCGGGACCAACCAGGTCATCTACGGCCACGGTTCCTACTTCGCCAGGGACCCCTCCTACTCCAACAGCTACGCCATGGTGTCAGATGTCAGCAAAGTCAGACACATCTAGTTTCAAGATGGTGGCGTGATCACACGCGAGGCTGGGAGTGCTCCTAACATCGGTGCTTTTTAGCGTTTTTAAATACATTTGGATGTACATTTTTATGTCAGTACTTATAGGGAACTGTTGTGTAAATAGTACCTACAGCAGACTAGACTTACTAGAAGTTGATGCGCAAAACGAGAGGACAGTAACAGCGGAATTCCTGAAGCAACAAAAGATCCCACTCGACATTGCTCGGTCTCCGGGAGAACAATGGTACTCAGTCCCGTCTCTGAGGCGCAAACGACGGCGTCGAGATCGTAAGCAAAGCCGAGGCCGCAGGGGAGGCCTGCTAGCTAGGCTAAAGAGGAGCCCGGATAAACCTGCTTTGCCGAGTATATTCCTCTCCAACGTCAGATCTCTGGCTAATAAGATGGACGAACTGAGACTGCAGGTTGCTTCCAACAACACCGTGGGGGATAGCTGTGTGATTATTCTCACAGAGACCAGGGCCCTATTCCACGAAGCTCGATAAAGTTCTAAGCCTCGATAAAGTTTTAAGCCTCGAAAATGTTAGCTTGCGTTCGGTGCCATCAATGTGGCTCAAATAATTCGCTGCTTGGTTGAGCTCCTTCTGAGTCAGATATAACTAGCCTGGTCGCGACCAGGCTAAAACACAGGCTATAGTGAGACGCGCGTCGAAAAAGGCTCACAGGCGGAAACTACATCCCGAACGACAGTTCCTCCCTAGGAAATATTAGTTCCCACTTCACACGAGATAGATAGATTAGATAGTTTGACTGTGTGATAGATAGATAATTTGATATTTTGAAAGTGTGATCGATCGATAGATAGTTTGATTGTGTGATAGATAACTTGATATTTTGAAAGTGTGATAGATAGATCGATATATCAATAAAGAAAAGAGTGTAAAAAAACAAGTCATTCTCTCAACTTGCATTGCCGTCATCACAGCGGTCTGGCTGGCGTAGTGGTTAAGGCTGCGGACTCGAGTTCCAAAGGTTGCGAGTTCGAGACTTGACTAAGTCATTCATTTATTTATTTTTTACATTTAACCGAAGATTTCATGCAAAGGTTTCAAACACCATTGTAATCGTGTCAGTTCTTGTAAATTAGCCTGCACCATAATTTTATAGCCTACATACTTTTTTAGATGAGATTTTAGATTAGATTCAGACAACGAAATGCAGTAAAAAGTGCGCCTGAAGAGGGATTTGAACCACCGATATAAAATGACGAATAAATCCTATGGCAGCGGTCGATACCACTAGGCCATTGTGACGATATGACGGTTTGTAGCCTGCTGCTGATATCACCACAGTAGTAAATATTCATTTATTAAAATATGAACATATAACAATAACTGGGGCTAGTATGACCTACGCATTTAATCGGTCAGCAATTTCTTGCCAAACCATTTCCCTCGCCTTGTTAATTGCGGCAGTATTGCACTATTTTACATCTTATTTTTCCGTCTTCATAAAAAATCAATAATTCGGAATGCTGCGCAAATGTAGTACCCCTGCAGAGTGGAGTATCTTCATTTCGACAGATCGACTCTTCTGGGCTGCGTATGTCTGCGTGCACGCGCCCATATCGAAGATTTGTAAGCCTGTCTTCTGTGAACACTGATGACACAAGGCTGATCCTCATTCGAGGAATCACCTGAGGCTTGAAATCCAATCTCGAGTTCCCTGAGCGCCGCATTTATTTATAGCGCCGCTATACTGATCCACCTTTAGTGGAATGACCCCCTGGCTCAACGACTCCATCATCGACTCTGCGGTCGGGCTAGAAGGCCGCTCGCTTCACCGAGCGGACCGGACTTTGCTTAGCGAGAAAACGCGCGGAGGCGGCCTCATTATATCTACGAAGGACAGCTGGTGTTTAAACACGAAAACTGTAAGTAGCCACTGCTCCCCAGACCTGGAATACTTGACTGTTAAATGCCGACCCACATACCTCCCGAGGGAATTCAACGCAGTGTACATAACAGCTGTTTACATTGCACCAAGCGCAGATGCTAGCTTAGCATTGGCGCGGCTACATGACGTCATCAGTGGTGGACAGAGCGCGGACCCACAGGCAGGGCATATAATCGCGGGGGACTTTAATCATGCTGACCTGAAGGTAGTACTACCCAAGTTCTATCAGCATGTTAAATGTGCAACAAGAGGAGAAAAAACACTGGACAAGGTATACACCAACATCAAGCTTGCTTACAAGGCTAGACCGCTAGCTCATGTCTGACCACGTGTCAATCCTCCTGATCCCAGCCTACACTCCCATGAGGAAAAGTGCTCCCATCACCACTAAGACTGTCAGAACCTGGCCAGCAGGGTCCGCTCCACTGCAGATCTGCCTGAATGACACCTCATGGCAGGAATATGAGCATGAGGACCTGGAACAGTTCACGTCGTCGGTTCTGAACCACATAGTGAACTGCACCAACTCAGCCACCGTGGACAAACGTGTCCGGGTCTATCCCAACACGAAGCCATGGATGACTGAGAAGGTCCGAAAACTGCTCAAGGAGAGGGACAACGCCTACTCAGCGAAGGACACACTGCTGTACAGCACCACCAGGGCTAACCTAAATCGTGGCATCCGGGAGGCCAAGGCAGACCACAGAGAGAAGATTGAGGAATGCTTCCTGAGCAACGACTCCAGGCGGGTGTGGCAGGGGGTTCAGCACATGACAAACTTCAGAGCCAACAGGCTCACAGCCGCGGAGGACGACCCCCTGCTGGCGGAAAAGCTGAACTCCTTCTACGCCCGGTTCGACGAGGGGCGAACGGAGGTAACCACAACACAAACACCACTCTCTCCAGCTCTCAGCAGCCTCACCCTCACAGAGCATGAAGTGAGACGCGTGCTGAAGGCGGTGGACCCCAGAAAAGCCTCAGGGCCGGATGGCGTCCTGGGACGGGTGCTGAGGGACTGCGCCGACCAGCTGGCCGGGGTTTTCACCAACATCTTCACCAACATCTTCAACATCTTCATTACTTGATTTATAACATTACTCAATATATAACATTACTCAGTATATAACATTACTTGATTTATAACATTACTCAATATATAACATTACTCAATATATAACATTACTCAGTATATAACATGACTCAATATATAACATTACTTGATTTATAACATTACTCAATATATAACATTACTCAGTATATAACATTACTCAATATATAACATTACTCAATATATAACATTAAGTAATGGATAAGTTCCAAGATGGCCGCGCGCTTAGTCGCCGCAGCTCGGGGGGCTACCACACTGGTGTTTCATTGTGTTTTTAAGAACATTTGTATGTTCACTTTTTTTTTAGTACTTATAGGGAACAGTTATGTATATAGTACCTACAGCAGGCTCGACTTATTAGAAGTCGGCACGCAAAACGACAAGATAGTAACGGCGGATTTCCTGGAGCAATACAGAATTGACAAGGACATCGCCAGGCTACCGGGAGAGCACTGGTTCACAGTCCCCTCCCTGAGGCGGGAACGCCGGCGGCGAGACCGTAAGAAAAGGCGAGGCCGCCGGGGAGGCCTGCTAGCAAGGCTGAGGAGAAGCCCAAACAAACCAGCTTTGCCAAGCATTTTCCTCTCTAACGTCAGATCCCTGACGAACAAGATGGATGAACTGAGACTACAGGTGGCCAAAAACAACATCGTAAGGGATAGCTGTGTGATTATTCTGACCGAAACCTGGCTAAATGACAACATTGTGGACGCTACTGTTAGCCTGGAGGGGCGCACGCTACATCGCGCTGACCGAACGGAGCTTAGCGGGAAGTCAAGAGGAGGTGGGATCATAATATCGACGAAGGATAGCTGGTGCTTAAACACGAAAACTGTAAGTAGCCACTGCTCCCCAGACCTGGAATACTTGACTGTTAAATGGAGAGGGACAACGCCTACTCAGCGAAGGACACACTGCTGTACAGCACCACCAGGGCTAACTTACTTCCTGCTGGCGGGAAAGCTGAAGACCTTCTACGCCCGGTTCGACGAGGGGCGAACGGAGGTAACCGCAACACAAACACCACTCTCTCCAGCTCTCAGCAGCCTCACCCTCACAGAGCATGAGGTGAGACGCGTACTGAAGGCGGTGGACCCCAGGAAAGCCTCGGGGCCGGATGGCGTCCTGGGACGGGTGCTGAGAGACTGCGCCGACCAGCTGGCTGGGGTTTTCACCAACATCTTTAACCAGTCCCTGTCCCAGGCCACCGTCCCACCCTGCCTGAAAACCTCAACTATCATCCCAGTCCCGAAGAAAAGCACGGTGAGCTGCCTAAACGACTACCGCCCGGTGGCACTCACACCAATCATCATGAAGTGCTTCGAGAAACTAGTCCGGGCCCACATACTCACACGCCTCCCGCCCAACCTGGATCCATACCAGTTCGCCTACAGAGCCCACAGGTCCACAGAGGACGCCATAGCGACGACTCTCCACGCCACTCTATCCCACCTGGAGAGGGGAAACAGCTACGCGAGACTGCTCTTCGTGGACTTCAGCTCCGCCTTCAACACCATCCTTCCAGACAGGCTAGTGACCAAACTACTAGACCTGGGTCTATCACACTCTATATGTGCGTGGATCAAGGACTTCCTGACCGACCGCCCCCAGAGGGTGCGGGTGGGCCCCCACACCTCCACAGCCCTCAGCCTCAGCACTGGGTCCCCCCAGGGCTGCGTGCTAAGCCCCATCCTCTACAACCTCTACACCCACGACTTCACCCCCGTCCACCCCAGCAACTACATCGTAAAGTTTGCAGACGACACCACCGTGGTGGGATGTATCACGGGGGGGGGGCGAGGCGGCGTACAGGGATGAGGTAGAGCAACTGAGCAAGCTGTGCAAGGTTAACAACCTGCTGCTAAACAAGTCAAAGACCCAGGAATTCATCGTAGACTTCAGGAGGAAAAAGTCCGAGATCCAGCCCCTGCTCATCGACGGAGAGAGCGTGGAGAGAGTCTCAACCCTCCGATTCCTGGGACATCACATGCGGGATGACCTGGCCTGGAAGGACAACACAAAAGGCACCATCAAGAGGGCACAACAGTGGCTATACACCCTGAGATGCCTCAGGAAAGAACACAACAAGCAGGAGATACTGGTGGCCTTCTACCACGGCGCAGTGGAGAGCATCCTCACCTACGGCATCTGCAACTGGTTCCACAGCTGCACAACAGCGGAGAGAAACGCGCTACAGAGAGTCGTGAGAACAGCCCAGAAGATCACCGGCGCCCCCCTCCCCTCTCTGGAGGAGCTGTACAACACACGCTGTCTCAGGAGGGCCTCCAAGATCTCCAGGGACCCGACCCACCCTGGGTACGTACACTTTGTCAGGCTGCCCTCGAACAGGAGCTACAGGACCCCGGCCGCTAAGACAAACAGACTGAAGAACTGCTTCTACCACAGGGCCGTCAAGGCCCTGAACACAGAAAAGGCCTAAGTTCTGGGCCCAGGACAGTACGGACGGATTGTATGGCAGCTAGTGCTGAGGCACAAACATGTACATTTCAAGCCTGCAAACTGTGACACTTTAAAATAACGTGAAAAAATACTTTTGTGCAATATGACAACCCTAGTTGACTATCTGTGCAGTATAGTACAGTGGATTGTGTACATAGCCTTTATTGATGTAAACCAGCTCCTTACCTTCTTGTGATTTTATGCTTTTTCTAAAATAAAAATAAAAAATCCCTTTCCTAACACCAGGGGAGCCACCCCTCCTAAATTTCGTTGTTTGGTACCTGTACTATAGCAATGACAAATAAAGTCCATTCCATTCCATAACATTACTCAATATGTAACATTACTCAGTATATAACATTACTCAGTATATAACATTACTCAGTATAACATTACTCAGTATATAACATTACTCAGTATATAACATTACTTAAACTAGATCTGGATCAAATGTTAAATGTATAAATACTTCACTTGAGTTCATGACAAGCCTGAATATTCAAACATGTTTCTCTCTTTAGCTCCTCCCTCGGCCGTACACATCAGTTTTAACATCACGCTGCTGATGATGACCTGCCGTGTCTCAGGGTCAAACCTCTCCTATCAGTGGTTTAAGGACAATGAGTCCCCGTTTCACCCACGGTCATTGGATGAGAGAAACCGAACCTTCCAGGTGGCCAACCTGACCAGAGAGGACTGTGGGAATTACACCTGCGTGGCCGCCAACATGGCCGGCCAGACAGAGGGTTATCTCCACCTCTCAGGTGAGAGACGTCGTTGGAACAGTGGGAGGCTGTGGCGCAGGAGATAGAGCCGGCATCTAATGATCGCAAGATCGGCGGTTCGAGCCCCGGGGAAACCTAGGATAGGGAAACCTAGGATATAAAGAGAAACCTAGGCTATAGAGAGAAACCTAGGCTATAGAGAGAAACCTAGGATAGAGAGGGAAACCTAGGATATAAAGGGAAACCTAGGATAGAGAGGGAAACCTAGGATATAAAGGGAAACCTAGGATAGAGAGGGAAATGTTGTGTCTTCTTAAGTAACTTGTTGGAGATGAATCACGGATATACTTTTGAGTTTTAAGACTATTTATTTAAACAAAGGACAGAGTTACAAGTTGAATGATGCTGGTTGCTGGTTGTCAAGGGGCTGTGGTGATCAGAAGAGAATGAGCCCAGCCCCCGGCTGGTCTATTTATCAACAATAATATGTAAATACAGTTTCAAATAATGGCCCTATCACATTCACTGCAGAGATGCTCCAGGTGTAAAAACTAGGCAGACTTTTCATGATGTCACTTGGGTTATAGGTCAGGGGGTAGGGCACAGACACAAAAGTAGGGCACAGACACAAAAAGCCATCTTAGAACGGCCACATGGCCCCCCAACAAAGGGTCGTAAATATCCTATCCCTCCAGGCTTATATATTCTTATATAGATCATGCATGTGTGTGTTAAGTAAAATATACTACAGAAACCTAGGATAGAGAGGGAAACCTAGGATATATGAAGCTAACAATATCACTCTACCATATCCAATGTGTCTCTTTGGGCAGACTCCCTGCCCTCTGTGTGTGGAGAAACAGCCACGTCGCCCTTCGCCCAGAGAGAAATCTGCCTCATGGTGATGGTGATCAGCGGTGTCTGCAGTGTCATTGTTCTATGCAGTCTATGTGTCATCATTGTCTGCATCAGAAGACACTGCCAATGTAAGTGTTCCCTTTTCTCAGAAACCCCTTTCACACCCAAACCCTGCTTTTACCAGGGATCCAAAACCCAGGTTGTCTCCAAAGGCCGGACTGTGAACCCAAGAATTCCCCTGGTTGTTTGTATTATATTCATAATTTATACAACAGTTAGTTCCGACCAAGTAATTTGATTGGACAAGAGGCATTCCATGAGTGCTGATATACAGTATAACAGCACTGGGACTTTTAACTATATGTATCACTCCGAAATGACCGTTAATATCAAAGTAGCTAGCCTGCAGATGTTTGTGTTCAGGTTACTAGGCAACAGTCCAGTTGCGGAACTATTTTTGGTTGACGGAGCCAAAATAAATGATTAAATAAACAAACAAATCATACTCTGTTGTCACTTATTACTGTTAACTAATACATTGCGCTGTAGAACTGTTGTATAAAAGCAATATCACACTCCCTCTTGTGTGATATTGCTTAAATATTCATAATATAATACATGTTCCATTTGGACAGGTCTTTGCAACAAGGAACAAACAGTCAGGAAGAGAAGAGGTAAGTAAGACCAAAGGATAAACTACAGACAGTTTCTAGGCTTTCTAGGAATGTTTCAATCCTAGCCTAAATGCTAATCTTAATCTTCTACTATAATCTTAGCGCTCTATAATGTTTTTAAGACACTGTTGTTACCAATGAATTATGTTTAGGGTGGAGAGGAAGAGACAGCAGTGTGACCAGAGAGAACCGGCTGTATGGCCAGATAGACCAGCAGGTAGACCAGCAGGTAACATACTCTGTACTTGTACAATGAAAGTGCCCACTCTGTTATTCATTCAGTATTGATATTCATTCAGTATTGTTATTCATTGCAGTTTCATTATTCATTCAATCTTATTACTGTTAATTCTTAATGCTTCAGCCATAAACATGAAAAGAGTACATACATACAGGCTTTCTTTCCCAACTATTGCATTTGAGACAGCATGAGCAGAGACATTCAGGCAACTACGGTATGAGTTGTGAATGAATGAATGAATGAATGAATGGTCTTTATTGTCATTGCTATAGTACAGGTACCAAACAACGAAATTTGGGAGGGGTGGCTCCCCTGGTGCTAGGAAAGAAAAAAAACTAAAAAAACAAGAAGGGAAAGGAGCTGGTTTACATAAATAGAGGCTATGTACACTATCCACTATACTATACTGTACAGATAAGACGACTAGGGTTGTCATATTGCACATAGTGTTATTGCACATTCATTTAAAGTGTCGCAGTTTGCAGGCTTGAAATGTACACTTTTGTGCCTCAGCACTACACCTGATTTTTTCAATCCAGCAGCTGCCATCAATCCATCCAGACTGTCCAGGGCCCAGAACCTAGGTCTTTGCTGTGTTCAGGGCCTGGATGGCCCTGGGGTAGAAGCTGAGCTTCAGTCTGTTTGTCCTTGCGGCCATGGTCCTGTACCGCCTTTTCGAGGGCAGCCGGGCAAAGTGTTCGTACCCAGGGTGGGTTGGGTCTCTGGAGATCTTGGAGGCCTTCCTGAGGCAGCGTGTGTTGTACAGCTCTTCCAGAGAGGGGAGGGGGGCGCCGGTGATCTTCTGGGCTGTTCTCACGACTCTCTGTAGCGCATTTCTCTCCGCGGTTGTGCAGCTGGAGAACCAGTTGCAGATGCCGTAGGTGAGGATGCTCTCCACTGCGCCGCGGTAGAAGGCCACCAGTATCTCCTGCTTGTTGTGTTCCTTCCTGAGGACTCTCAGGAAGTAGAGCCGCTGTTGTGCCTTCTTGATGGTGGCTGCTGTGTTGTTCTTCCAGGACAGGTCATCCTGTATGTGCACCCCCAGGAATCGGAGGGTTGAGACTCTCTCCACGCTCTCTCCGTCGATGAGCAGGGGCTGGACCTCAGATTTTTTCCTCCTGAAGTCCACGATGATTTCCTGGGTCTTTGACTGGTTCAGCAGCAGGTTGTTAACCTTGCACAGCTTGCTCAGCTGCTCTACCTCATCCCTGTACGCCGCCTCGTCCCCCCCCGAGATGCAGCCCACCACGGTGGTGTCGTCTGCAAACTTTACGATGGAGTTGCTGGGGTGGACGGGGGTGAAGTCGTAGGTGTAGAGGTTGTAGAGGATGGGGCTTAGCACGCAGCCCTGGGGGGACCCAGTGCAGAGTCTGAGGGCTGTGGAGGTGTGGGAGCCCACCCGCACCCTCTGGGGGCGGTCGGACAGGAAGTCCTTGATCCATGCACATATAGAGTGTGATAGTCCCAGGTCTAGTAGTTTGGTCACTAGCCTGTCTGGAAGGATGGTGTTGAAGGCAGAGCTGAAGTCCACAAAGAGCAGTCTCGCGTAGCTGTTTCCCCTCTCCAGGTGGGATAGAGTGGCGTGGAGAGTCGTCGCGATGGCGTCCTCTGTGGACCTGTGGGCTCTGTAGGCGAACTGGTATGGATCCAGGTTGGGCGGGAGGCGTGTGAGTATGTGGGCCCGGACTAGTTTCTCGAAGCACTTCATGATGATTGGTGTGAGTGCCACCGGGCGGTAGTCGTTTAGGCAGCTCACCGTGCTTTTCTTCGGGACTGGGATGATAGTTGAGGTTTTCAGGCAGGGTGGGATGGTGGCCTGGGACAGGGACTGGTTGAAGATGTTGGTGAAAACCCCGGCCAGCTGGTCGGCGCAGTCCCTCAGTGAAGGTAATGTAGAGAGAGTCACGTCTACAGTATCTATCCAATTAAGCAGCCATAAGCTCTATTAAACTCGATCATTAATATATATCTATATCTCTATATAGATATGGATGTATTCAGCACTCAAGTTGTAAAAGAAAATCAGGGGGGATGGTGGATTTTTAGCATATGGGGACAATTTTAGCATCCCCACAGCGTCAGTGACTTCAGTGTCAGTCACTTGGTAAAATGTCATTGCATGTGTGCGTGCCCCCTCGCCCACAGTAGTTTACTCAATATGCGCAAAGCTAAATGTTGAAATAGCAGTAATACCACGTTCATTGATAAAATGACATGAGGGATGGAAAGGGAGGACGGCAGTTTTAGAAGGGGGATGATTTTGACCGTTTTTATTTCAGGGGGGATGCCATCCCCCCTCATTCCCCCTTAACTCAAGTGCTGTCTATATCTCTATATAGATATGGATATATTAGATTTAATTTAGCTGATATGCGTTTGTGTCCAGCTGGCTTTATGTCCTATCCTGCCACACGGACTATGTGAGAAGGGGAGGCAACACGTGTTCATTCTGATCTGTGTCGGTGCGCTAATCCGACTCGTGTGCAAATGTACTCATGTGACTTCATTTGGGCTTATGGCTGCGTCATGTTTAATTGGATAAAGCCTGGTCAAAGCATGGCCTTCGTCTCCAATAGGTTTATCTATAGATAGTGAACGGCTTTCAGGTGCATGATGCCATCTATTGGTGCCAATAAATAAGTGACTGACTCTAAACAATGGAGCTGAGTTGATACTGCACACTCCAGCAAAGCAGGTGGCAGTGAACCACCAACATCTGAATGTTACACTCACTCAAATCAAAGAAGATGAAGAAGGTTGACTACATGGCACTCCCCATATAATCCCAGCTGATTTAGGGGAGTGCGCCCTCTAGTGATCATAACTATGGCTTCAGCTTCGTGCATACTTGTTGTGTAGACCCATCTCTTCAGGTTACACCCTAACTGCTCCTCCTGAGACATCTACTACCCCCCAGCACTGTGCCTCCTGAGACACCTGCTTCCCCCTATACTGTCTCTCCTAAGATTTCTACTTCCCCCTCTTGTACTGTTTCTCCAGTGTCTTTTTTTCTTCTTTTTAAAATGATATCACGACTACTGCCAATGGCCCCTGGCCTGAGCTAGATTACTCTTCCTGCTACGACTGGTGGATTGATGATTCACTTGCTTAGTCAAACGTATCGATTGTAAGTCGCTTTGGAATAAGGCGTCTGCTAAATGCCAAAAACGTAAATGGAATGTAAATGGAATGTAAATGTGTGTGTGTGTGTGTGTGTGTCTCACCTCTAGGGCCAACTTGCACCACAGGCGATGATCCCACTGGAGTACGTCTACAGTACAAACATCCTTCAAAAGGGAACGAGAGCAGAGCCGCAGGAGGAGGACTTTGGCTACTCCACCATTGGGCCAGCGCAAGGGCCCACCGTCATCTAAATGATTCGAAGACCAATAAGTCATGAATGGTTACAGTCTTTCTCCAGACAGACTTTACAATAATTGCCTGGTCTGGGGCGCTTGGGTGGCGTAGCGGGTAGGGCGCTGACTGTGTGGCCGCGGGGTCCCCGGTTCGATTCCGGCCGGGGACATGTCCTGCATGTCATTCCTCCTCTCTCTCTCACCCATCCTTCCTGTCTAGATCTTCGCTGTGGCTGTCAATGAAGGAGAGGAAAGAGTGTGAGTGGGACTGCCCCACTGTTAGTCTGAGGCGTAGACTGTGACTACAATGATTGCAGTCACTTGCCAGATCTCACAACGCTAGATAAGCATTTAAACGTTAGCTTACCGCATCGTAGAGCAGATCTGAAGAACCACTCAGGAGTCGATGACGTCCTCAGCGCTGGCTGCAGTGTAGTGGACCTGGTACGACCTAGCCACAGTGTGTGACTGGACAACTTTTTACATGTGATAAAATGTTTTGTTGTTGATGTCTAGTCAAAGGTTGGTAATTGTTTGTTGTTGTTCATAGCTGTATTAGGCCTAACAGTATGTTATACATTTGTGTTTGCTAATGTTAACAAAAGCTCTCTGTGTCATGACATTTCTATGATACACACAATTGGTGACATATGTTTTATATATTGTATTGTAATCAGTTTGAATGAAGAAATAACCAATGATCCATGTTTCAGATTAAATAATTAAACCAATTCTTATAAACAAGACTCACCACATCATCAACGTCATTAAAGGAAAATCCAGGCTTACTTTTGATAAATCTTGAGAGACTTAAATAAACCCAGAGGTGTTTTAATTTATCACATATTGTCATTCATTCATTTCATCAACATTTTGTGTAACATTTCTAAAATTATAAACAAATAATTCTAGTATTATAATTAGTTTACAACTACTGGTAACTACCAGGCTAGGGCCCCATGAATCATCGTTCCCCCGCTTACGCGGCCCCTGGTATGGGGCTAGGTACTGATATGGTACACTGATGGCAGTGGACTGACTGTATATATATACATTCTGCCTGCGTGTTTCTTCTTCACTGGTTTTTTATTTCTGATAGTAGAAATGATCCCAGAATGCTTCATCATTGAGCTGCATCTATTGACAAAACAGAAGAACGAAATGGACCGTTGATCACTGTTCACTGGGCTCCATCTTAGAGGCAAATCTTTCCGGAGATAAAATGGCAGCAAAAGTAATCAAAAAAGTTAACCATAGAACTAGATTATTGTACAGGATATCCTCACTTGTCAGTAAAAACACACTGAGGACCCTATCAGGAGCTCTCATTCAATGTCACTTCGACTATGCCGTAACATCATGGTACTATAGAACCACAAAGGCCCTAAAAACAAGACTCCAGACAGCCCAAAATAAACTGGTTAGGCTTCTGCTAGGCCTCAACCCTAGGACACATCTAACCGCTGCTCATTTGTTGAGCCTTGATTGGCTACGAGTAGTTGACAGAGTGCAGCAGCTTGCACTGGGCCTGGTCTTCAAGATACGCTACACCACAAAGACACCCAAGTACCTGTCAACATACTTCCAAAAAGTGAACAACGTCCACACATACAATACCAGAGGAAGCTCCACGAACCACGTTCAACCACGTTGCACCACAAACAAGGGGTTAAACTCGTTTGCAAACTATGCAGTAAAAATGTGGAACGCCCTTCCTATAATCTTAAAGGAGTGCAAAACACTGCCCACCTTCAAAACCACTCTCAAAAAACATTTACAGGAGGCTGCAATCCGTAACTGGACCCTCTAAATCAAAAATCAAATTAAAAGACTACACCCCCACCTGGACTACCCTCTATATATTCTTGTTGTTTTGTTGTTATGTCTCCCACACCCCCCCCCCCCCCCCACCTGAAATACCCTCTGCACATACTAGTTGTTTTGTCCCACCCCCCTACCTGGTCTACACTCTGAGCAAACGCAATGTTATTATGTCGCCCCCCCCCCCCCCTCCCCCCCGCCTAAATCTACTGGTGTTTTTGTACCCCCCCCCCACCATGACCACACACTGTACATACTTGTTGTTTTGTCCCCCCGCCCGAACTACCCACTGTACATATTATATGTCTGTCCCCCTGCCCGAACTACCCACTGTACATACTTTGTGTTTTGTCCCCCGCCCCCACCTGTGGTGTATGTCCCCACCTGTCCTACCCGCTGTACATACCTTATGTTTTGTTGTATTGTTCTTCCCATGTTGGATGTATGTTTATCTTGTAGATAGTACTAGTTATTTGTCTGTATTATCTTGTAGATAGTACTAGTTTTTTGTCTGTCTTACATGTAACGATGAATTGAGTATCAAGGACCCCAATTGAAATAAGCCAGTGGCTTTCTTGGGTTTTTATCCTGTTAGTTGACCTTGTATGTAATATGTACTTTCATGTACCTACTTCTGCAAATCTTCTAATAAAGTTTTCAATCAATCAATCAATCAGCACATGACATTACATCAGCAGCACCACTATTTTACTAAATGACCACTAGATGGCGACACATTTGAAGTCTGAAAATGAAATGATGGACATTTACAGAGGCGATGCTGATGTATGCTGTATTTTAACGTGCATAATTGAATCAATGTTAAATGTGAGGATCAAAAGGCCATTACCTTCACATCCCTGCCTGTATGCAAGGCCATCGAACAATGGAGCTAATGCATTTCAACACAATATAACACTTTATTTATTTGACTTATCTGTTAAGGATTGGCATTACATGAGAGCAGTGTTACGTTTTTGAAACATTTAAAGCTATATCATTTATTTACTTAAATGACAACACAAACTAACACTGGAGTCATTGGTCATGATAAAGAAAGGTGTTCTAGAAAAATATTTAGCAGTCATAATCATCATAATCAATGGCCATATTTCATAATTTCAGAGTACTAGAAATATTACTGCCAGTGTCTTTAATACTGGGACACATGGAAGTGTTTGATGGAACCCATATCGTTAGCCTCATAGCATAATAATTGCCTAAGTCATGCTTCACTTGTGGTCAGCCGAGCCATCTTTGTATGTAGTGTCAAAAATGCCTCTGTCAAAGAGATGACTTAAGATAGTGATTTTGGAATGTAACAAGCATTCTAATAGGCTGATGGCATCATAGGCAATAATGCACAGTGAATCAGCAGTGTTAGGAGAGAGAGTAGAGTTAGGCAGATATCTCAATTTGGCCAAACAATGACTTCGGCAATTATGCTATGAGGCTAACGATATCACATGATGTTTGAAGAAAAGAGATCAGGCAGGCCAAGGTGTTTAATATAGGTTACTTTAATAGGTGTTCAAGGAATAATAGTTGCGTCAGCAGACAGTGTTATGACATACGACTCAGTGACAGGGGACTGAGGGGCGATGGCTAAGGGATCCCTCACTACGCAGAGGCTCCAGTAAGGCAAGGCTGCATTGAACAACTGGGCTGTAACAATCAAGTCCATACATGTTATTATGATACAGTACTATTGACATAAATTAGATCAAGCACACAATTGTACAAACTATCAGAGGAAACATACTCATAAGATCAGAACCTCTTCACGTGAAAACGAAAGGGAATCCGTGATCTACATTCCTGTAAAGGGAAGGAAAGTTAATAGTTTTTCTTTTCTGGGTGCATATTTAGTTGTTGTTGTTTTTAAAACTAAAAAGGAACAACTTGGACAAGGAAATGTAATAAATACACACTGTATACAGAGAGGGTTTGGCAATTGTTCTTTGTAATTGCAGGAGTGTCCCTGTGGTCTGGTTTCACCCTTTCCTGAAGTGAGAGCCTTAATTACTGCAACCCCCCCCCCCCCCCCCCCCCCTCAAACCAAACCAAATATACATCTATATCAATTAAGGGGGAAATCTTGTCCCTCATGTTGAAAAAAAATTAAAAAAATAAAACCAAAGAAAAAATCTCTTGAATATCAGTTGAACAAACGTTCGTATAGGTTAAGTCGTAATAACGTACAACTCCGTTCGCCTCTACAGAGTTCTCAGCGCAGCAGCTGTTGTCTCCTTAATGAGGACTGTAGGTTGTAACAAACTATTCACCTGTGGAAACAGTCCACC
Source organism: Nansenia antarctica (assembly GCF_963989245.1). Taxonomy (NCBI): domain Eukaryota; kingdom Metazoa; phylum Chordata; class Actinopteri; order Argentiniformes; family Microstomatidae; genus Nansenia; species Nansenia antarctica. The sequence goes on from NC_137678.1 coordinate 16,321,539, forward strand.
ATCATCACATACACACACAGAAACAGTCAAGACTGAATTGGAATTAGAAAAATACAGGTACAAAATCGATTACATTCAAGAGACAGTACTAGCACAAAAGCATATAATCTATTATCATTTTTAGATAACTAATATAGGAATTTTAGCTTTTATAGAGGCATCATCTAGATAGAAAAGGTGGAGGGTGATAAATTATGGCTGTTACGAAGATGTGTGGGTATTGTGTGTACGACTTGAATGCTCAAATTAGTTTTAAAATACATCAATGCATAATTTCATAGAATAATGTTTTAATTCTTAAAATTGACCTCAAGATATGGAGGAAAGCCCAAAATCTCTTGGAATGAGAGTTCTGTGAAATGCGGGGCGATAAACCAAATTTATTAAGATCATGATATCATTTTGGTTCGTTTGGGTCATAAGGTGCAAGTATTGTCTATTAAAAGAGGCATTGAAAGGTGCCAGCACACTGTACACCATTCCCACTCAGGCATGAAACCCTACGAGATATAAATGATTAGTTGTGCTGATAATACATATGTTACCTGAAGATCTATACACCAAGAGAATGCAGTGCAACTGCTTTGCTAACTTTTTTCCTTTTCAATAGATTTCCATTTAAAGACAACTTTCCCTTTTCTTTGGCAAATGTCTGTAAAATCACTTGTTTCAAGCACATACATATCTTCTTCACTCTTTTTGGGGAAGACAAACTTCTTCATCTCTGTAAAAGAAACCACTGATATATCTATCAGCGGACGAACTATAATAGTTTACTGCTCGGATGACGTAAGCCATCTTAACATTTGTTTCTCTCTACAAATTGGAGAAAATATATATCTATATTTCTTTTTTATTGAAAGCTTTGTTTCAAGCTTTGAGCTAAAAAAGAAAAAAAAACTGGGGATTTACTTGTTAACCATCAGGTTTGAGGGTCAATGAACAACTTCAGGGAGGGAGGTCAGCATTGCTGGTGTCCCTACACGTTAATGCCGATCAATTTGTTTTTGTCTGTATGAACAATTAGAAGACCAACATCAGCAACATATTTCACATTGTAGCAATCATAATTCCTTGGCAAAGACTAAATACCTCCATTGGACAGGTAGGAGTGGGGAGAGCTTATTCTAAAGTTCTTGTTATGCCTTACAAGCACAGGTCAAACAGCCCAGACATGGCAACACAGTTGCTTTAAGAATACTAAAACTCCCACAAGCGGAAAGAAAACAAAATACTCATCTAGAAGCGGTGCATTACATCTCAGTGCTCAGTGCCTAATAGGTAAAGCATTGACGCATTAATTTGTGTATGAGCTTTTTTTCTTCTTCTTCAAAAAACAGTCTTAATCCAGTAAACTAGACCTCAGGATAGACCGCTGAGGTTGGGAAACAAAGAAAAAAAAGGAGAGAACATCTTTTTAGAAACTATTTAAAAACATTATCATAATGCACACGACATTTTTAAGTGAAGGTAGAAGGAAGAGTCAAATATAAAAAGGTAAACGTTAAAGCAAAAAAAAAGTACAAGGAGGAAAAAGTGTGATTTGAATCCAAAAAATCTAAGAAAGAGCATTGGTCGACTTAAAGAGACATAATAGTACTTTTTGTGATGGTAACTTCATAGTGGACATAATATCGGTAAAGGACATAACCTTGGAGCTAACATGAGACGTTAGTCCGTCACGCGCGGAGTCGAGGCAGCCTGAGAGAGCTCCTTCTGTCAGATGAACTGTCACCCCGAGAGGGTGAAGGAATCATAGCTTCACTGCAGACATCCTCTCTGTCCCTTCCCACCAATCACAGCTCACACACTGTCCCTTCCCACCAATCACAGCTCACACACTGTAAACAGAATAACGAATGATGCACATGATCTGGACAATGGAATGGAGGCTGGCCTGTTCCACCTTTAGAACACGTAATAATGAAGAAAAAAAACACACATTGCGCATTAAAAGCAAGGACAATTTGCTTATTGAAATTACAAATTATGTTCAAACATAAACATGGATTATTCTGATTACCTAAGAGTGGCCCGTAACTTGGCATAAGAATCTCTCGAAGGCCAAAAAGGACACGAAATAAAGGGAAACACATCATTATTACACTCAGATAGAAAGTAACATCTAAAAAGCTCTCTTACTTTAACTAAAATTAGTGCAGTGTCTGTGTTAAAAACAAAAACAAAAACTATCTTAGGAAACTAGTAGCACACATTTGGATTAGCCTGGTAGATGCTACGCGGACTGGTGGTAAGATCAAGTATTGACACAAAATGCATTTCATCATTCAAGTATATTCAAACAGAGAGTAAGAATCAGGTGAATGGTTGTGGATGGGGGTCAGAGAAGGGGTCAAAGGTCATAGGTCATGGTACAGTAAGGGTTGGGGGCGGCAGGGTTAAGGCTACGGAAAAACTGCCCATTCTGTCAGTGTTTCTCATCACATTGAGCCACGTTGGAACTGACCAACTGCCAGGTACAACCGGCAGGTTGAGACAGTCAATATTGTAGGACACACTATTTCTGAGGCATTAGAAAACCCAATAGATTAATATCCTACCAACCGAAGGCCTCTCATATAAACGCAGGAGGCTCAATGTGTTGAGTTCAGACCAACTGTCATAGGTTCTAAAGGCCATTAGTAGCAGTCGCTAAGTAGGAAGGGAGAGAGAAGGGGAAAGTGAAATCTGAAATACAATGACCTCGAGGTCTTAAGTTCTTGAACGTGGTTTGAACGTGCATGGTCTGAAAGTTAACAATGTTTTGAATAATTATGCTGCATCTCTAGAAAACAAAACAAAAAAGAAAATAGGCAAATCAAAAATGAGGGTACCATCTCAAACACCCATGCAAGCCTTTCCTGTCAGCCAGGATCATCTGCCCAGGCTGTGTCAGCTTGGGTTTGAGCAGGAATGAATGCGAGGAAGCCACAAGATTAGACTTCTCCTTACATCGAGGTATAGTAGGTGGAGAGGGGACTTTCGACAAAGTGCGTGTGTGGGGAAAAAAGGGAACACTGTGTTCTCTTACAAGTGGAAAAAACAGGTGATGTTTTTGATAGATGGATGTTTTTTTTTGTTTTTTTCCCCCCCAAATGCAATTTATGTTTGCAAAACTTGACCTTAAAATGGCGTATATATCGGAAACAAAGGTACTCGCTAAGCATATCACAACCATCCCTAGGGGGAGAGGGAAGCCATGCTACCCCCGGGGAAGGGGGGGGGGGGGTGCCTGGTTCTTAACAGGTTCCTCTAGGGTAGAGGCTTCTGAGGAGAGAGAAACACAGCGGCCTCCTCCTCCTGCCAAAAGAAGAGAAGGTTGGGGTGGGGTCTCCCCTCGTTCCCTACCGGACCAGAGCTCAACCTAATTCATCTCAGAAGGGGAGGGATCGGTCCACAAGTCCCATTTAATCTCCTTCTTCTAAGACAGGGGGGGGTTTGACATTTGAGGAAAAGGTAAACGCACACACGCCAGCGTCCATTTTGTTGCTCTCGAGGAGGAGGAGGAAGGGGAGGGGGGGGGCGATTCACTTCACTGGTCAGCACAGGAGATGAGCACTGGGGTCTGGGCCATATCCTTCTTCTGGCTTTCACCAATGTCACGCTGGCCTCTGAGGAAGAGGGGAGAGGGGAGGAGGGGAGGACATCTTACTGGCATGTTAATGTCTCTACCGTCTCTAATAATTGAACTACACACAAGGAGAAAACTCCTTTAGGAAACACATTAAGTTAAAAGGTTGGCGGAGCATTGATACATTGACGATATCATATCCTAGAATCTCGATTGAGATTGAATGGATGGAAGTTAGCAGCAAAGACCCTCCTCTACTGTCCTCGCTCTTGTTTACACCCGGATTTGCATGCGTAGCATGAAATGAAGCTCAGCGGGTTACTTACTTACATGACATTAATTAGCTGAAGATGTTTCCAAGGTCATAATTTTGCCAGTAAGCAGGGTGCATTAACATTAACATGACATTATAAATTACATATTTTACACTGAACTATTGCACAGGTATCAGATATGGGTCATTAACAATTATTATTATTATTATTATTATTATTTTTAAAGTAGACAAGCAGGCATTCCAAAAAAATGGATATAGACCAAAAAATCGGAGCTAGGCCTTACGACCTGCAGTGTAAATGCAGCCTAAGTGTTTCCGTTGGTTACCTGTGAATGTTCTCCATGGCTGCCACCTCGGCCAGGGCAGCCAGGCTGAAGAAGGTAGGCAGGTCTTCAGGTGTGCTGCTGCTGGCGTCTGCCTCCTGTGGTCCGGGGGCGGTATGGCACCCTGGTTCATTGCATAAAGTCTCTTGGGATAATGGCTTTTCATCCTGCTCCTGGTCCCTGGCTTTGTCCTCTGAGGTAAAACCAAACAAAGAACAGAGGACAACGTGAAGATACTGCCATTTCCCTTTAAAATGGCCCCACAGACTGATAATATTATTATATTCTAATTAATTAACAATACTAATTCAATACTAGTCCTTCACCTAGAATTTAGAATTTGCCATTTAGCAGAGGCTTTTAATACAAAGCGATGTACAATTACACATTACAGGGACATTCCCCCTGGAGTAACTGAGGGCTAAGTGCCTTACTCAAGGGCACACTATCCACTAGACCACCACTACCCCCACCTCTACAACAGTCTCTTAAACCTCTTTTTTTACAAATATTTTTTTTTCTTCTAAACAGGAATACTTAAAAAAAAAAATCTGAATGCTACAGTTTATTCAAGAGAACAGCCACCTTACCATGTACGTAACATGTAAGTAACCTTACCACTATTACTATTATTATTATTATTGTTTGCCTCTTATGTCCTGTACTACTGAAACTTAATCTTGAATTATGTTTAATTTATTATGCCTATGTCTTGAGCTGCAATGTAATGTCAGGATCCGAAGCCTAAGAATTTTACTCTGTTACACTATGTGTAATGTGACGTAACAAATAAACTTGAAACTTGTAACAGCACTGTGGGTGGTGGTGTTCCCGGGCGGGATTTGAGCTCACAACCTTCCCATCGCCAGTCCAACTCACTATCCACTAGACCAGTGTTTCTCAACCCTCTCCTCGGGGCGCCCCAGCCGCACCACATATTTGATCTGTTCCACCACCAGCTCACCTGATTCAACTAATCAAGTACAACGCAATTATGGTTTGTACTTGATTAGTTGAATCAGGTGTGCTGGTGGTGGAACAGATCAAATATGTGGAGCGGCTGGGGCGCCCGGAGGAGAGGGTTGAGAAACACTGCACTAGACCACCACCACCCCCACCTCTATGACACCAATAGGAATACTAAACACTAAAAATAGAAAGGTCTGAATTCTACAGTTTACAGTTTAGTTAAGAGTGCAGCCAAGAATCTGTTCTTCAACTTGAATTGTAACACTTTTTATGTATCTCAAACTGTTCTTAAACCTGAACTGTCGGACTTGCACTTGTGAACCGTGGACTGGGGTGCTGAGCTCCTGTGGTGAGTGTGTTGTTGTGTGATCGTGTGTTTGTGGCCACGAACTGTGGAAACTGAATTGCCCTTCGGGGGATAAATAAAGTATTCTGTATCTGTAAGCAGCCGGTTGGACTCGGCTCCGCTCTGCTCACCCTCCGCTGGGGAGACCCGGCCGTCGGCCGAGCGCACCAGGTGGGTGATCTTGCTCTTCCGGGCCTTTCTCTTCTGGCTGCCCACCAGCATCTCAGCGCTGCAGGCGGCGTGGGCCTCCAGGGTCAGCAGGGCAGCAGGGGGGGGGGGGCGGGGGGCCCGGGGGGGCCAGGGGGGGGCTGGGCTTGGCCTTGGCAGTGGAGTCCACGGTGGGGGGGGGGTCACTCTGCACCACTGAGGAGAGATGAGAGACAGATAAGAGATAAGAGACAATACTACCTCTGCACATAAGGTATATTGTATAGTTATCACAATCACTACCATTCTTGTTGTTGTTTACAAAACTACCTCTGCACATACTGTATATTACATAGTCACCTATCACTACCATTCTTGTTCTATTTATATAGAGATGAGGCAACGTGATGTTTACAACACTACCTCTGACCCTACTGTATATTGTATAGCTACCCATCACTACCATTCTTGTTCTATTAATATAGAAATGAGACACAACATGATGTTTACAACACTACCTCTGCACATACTGTATATTGTATAGCTACCCATCACTACCATTCTTGTTCTATTAATATAGAAATGAGACACAACATGATGTTTACAACACTACCTCTGCACATACTGTATATTGTATAGCTACCTTTCACTACCATTCTTGTTCTTTTTATACCTTCTGCGTTCTGCCCTTATATCACTATTTGCCGTTTTGGATGGATGCTAAACTGCATTTCATTGTATAGCAGTCTTGTACTCTGCGATGACAATAAAGTTGAATCTAATGTAATCTAATCAGGGCCTTACGATATGAATATAAGAGTGTTAAGTCCCAGCATATGAGGGTTTCTGCGATTGGATCTTAATCTCAACGAGCTGATTGAATTTATGTTATGGCACATTAGGAAGGCAAGTTTTCCAGGTTCACATTGCTTAAAGTTGTAGGTGTCTTTATGTAGAATACAGGTGGGCTGGTGTAGGAAAACACAACTATTGGTTAACACTAGAACAGCCATGGGTGGGGTCATTTGATGTGAGTAAAGTTTTTTTTTATATCTTTGCACTCGATCAAATTTCAGGACCCTCCTTTCATGACCTTTCCTAGATATGTGCGTTCTACCACCCAGTATCCTTACATTTTCAAAATCACATCAGGATAAGCTAGTATAAAGCTATGTTGCAGTTTTTCTGTGTAGGAGGCAGGATAATTTACAAGACGGCCAACTAGTGGTCGTTGTGTGTAAGTAGCAGATTCCCATTGTAAAGACTATGGTCATTTGACCCCCGAGGCGGCTCTTATAGTAGGTAAAAAAGGCACGGCTGTGCTAGCTCTTCTAAGAAATGGTGTCCAGCACCCCCTGTGCCATGCTCTATACATGGTTAACTTACTGTGACATCATAATGTTCATTTGCCCAGGTTTCATGAACCACATGACATCATGCCGAGAACATTCACCACTGGACAAACACACAGAAACACACAACGATCCTCTAATTCACCTTTGTCCACAGTACTGGGCTTCTCCTGCATGTGCTTGGACTTGCTAACAATCTTGTGGAATAAAGTAGTTTTCTGAGATGGAGATGAACCTGATATAAACACAAACACAAAAGAAACAAACAAAAAAAAGGAAAGAAACAAGAGCATGTGATATGATGCGTTTTTGTGTGACTATATGCAAATGCTGTGTGCCTATCAAATATTGCAATACTCATTGTTTAACCTTAAACATATTTTAGGTGTGCCCACTCTCAGTAGTAAACAACATATTTAGGAGCAGGCACATACCATATCAAGTAACAGTGAGACCAGTTTAACTCTAAGGACGTACGAGCCTACCCAGTGGTCAACAGAGCAGAACAGCATGAACACAGTATAGCCATGTATGGGAACTAATGTCAGTATTGTAAGTTACGAGGTAAAAGCTATTTCCTCTCTGAGAACTGTATATAAGCTGTAACAAACATCAGTACTTGGCTTGGCATCTCTTTATGCCACAGCCAGGCTCGGCACCAGCCGCAGCCAAGCTCGACATCTCCTATGTTGTAGCCATGCTTGAAGCTTGGACTTAACAGAGCATGCTGCCTTGGAAACATCTGTACAAGAGAATGCAACCCAGATCTGCCTAATACAATGATTACGATTCAACCTTCCCTCTGAGTCATCAATATATAATTTCCGGCCACGTGACCAAGAAAGATCTCCTATTATCAAATGGCTTCTAACGAACAGGATGCTAGATTCAGCGAAACAGGTAAGGCACAATGTGATTATTTGCTTTAACCTGAATTGCTGTTCTAGAACGAATCTAAACATTTTTCAAAAAGGAGATGCATTGATATTGGAAAGTACTAAATTAAAATATAGTTTGAATAGAAGGCGCTGTATAGTCAAAGACGGTGGTCAAAACACTGAGAGTTAGGATTTATTGAGATTCTGAACTTTGTAAGGAACAAAGCAGAAGTCTATTGTGTAATGGAAATACTGTGGACAAACAGTACAAACTGAGATATTTATTGTGTATTAAGTTAGGGACAAGACCTTAAATACGTGATTGAAAGCACAGCACTTTGAGGAAAACTAAGTTTGAAAAGATTTGGCCATAATATTTAAAAGACTCTAAGAGAAGTTTCAATCAACATAATTGATTACTAAAACCGCATGTCTATTAACATCATGGGAAGCAAACTAGTATGAATGGCATGCAGAATGTTATCATTAAGAATGAAATGAATAACAACCATATTTCTGAACCAAGCTTCACAACAGGGCGAGAGTGTTAAAACTCTGACCCTAGGCTATTAATAGAACGGAGACTGCTCCTGTAACCAAACACACACACACACACACACACACACACACACACACACACACACACACACACACACATCGAGCTACAACATACAACAAATAGACAAATTTGTCTCATATTGAAATTATCATGCAAATCTGTGTTGATTCAGCAGACATATAACATTTTGATTGATTTAGTGAACAGAGAAATACAAATTAAGACTCTAAGACTGTGAAACATCAAAGGAGGACATTTCTGATGGAGAAAACACAATTCAGCAAGAAAGACCTGGAATGTATTCTGACAATGCCTGTCGATTCTATTTCCTGACAGAATCAAGGAAATCAAGAGACATTGAGCGAAGGACTCAGAGACCGAGATGCTGTTAAGATCTGGTCTAAGTTAACCATTGCAGAAGTGGGGAGAGAATGTTGCAGATGCTGAAGGAAGCTATTGCCGGATGAAACAAGAGAAATGAGACAAACTAATGACATTTCAATGTGACAAACAATGGAAATGTTAATTCTTATGATTTAAGACAGAGACATGATGATGACAAGAGAGACTTACACATACTTTTATGTAGTCGTAATTGTTCAATTGTACTGACGCACGCAACTAACAGTGTCATCAGCAGTAAACAGCTGAATTCAACATACAAAATTGGTATACTCTTAAGAGAGAACCAACACTTGCAAGTTTGCAATACCATGCACACACTACTCAAGGCACGAACTTACAAACTTTCTTCTAGGAATTCTAAGGGACGGGAACAACAGTCCAGATAACCCAATTAACAAACTTATGCTTAACATCTGTATTTTTGTTTCCAACTGTTTCTGAGCAGGTTAATTCCACAATCAATTGATGGAGAGCCTAAGATTTTATAGACTTAAGTCAAGAAAAGGAGGGGTGTAGTGTAATGATAATGCTAAAATTGTTTTAAGTTAATAAAACCTATTAACGCTGTGAACAGAGGCAAGAACACGTGCAAGACTGATGACCATCAAAGAATCAAATAGCACTCCTTGTTACCAGAAACACAAGGCCGTTCCTTTGATTGAAGATCTACTTCCAGACATTGTTATATTGACATATAATGTACTTTGTATGATGGAACCGATGCCTAATTTATTTCTGATGTGGTCATTCATTGACTTTGTTAAGAACTCCACATGTTTTTCAATAGAAATAATTTACCAGTCAAATTAATCTTACATCAGGGGAGAAAAAAAAGAGTGAGCTGATATGATGCGTTTTTGTGTGACTATATGCAAATGCTGTGTGACTATATTGCAATACTCATTGTTTAACCTTAAACATATTTTAGGTGTGCCCACTCTCAGTAGTAAACAACATATTTAGGAGCAGGCACATACCATATCAAGTAACAGTGAGACCAGTTTAACTCTAAGGACATACGAGCCTGCCCAGTGGTCAACAGAGCAGAACAGCATGAACACAGTATAGCCATGTATGGGAACTAATGTCAGTATTGTAAGTTACGAGGTAAAAGCTATTTCCTCTCTGAGAACTGTATATAAGCTGTAACAAACATCAGTACTTGGCTTGGCATCTCTTTATGCCACAGCCTGGCTCGGCACCAGCCGCAGCCAAGCTCGACATCTCCTATGTTGTAGCCATGCTTGAAGCTTGGACTTAACAGAGCATGCTGCCTTGGAAACATCTGTACAAGAGAATGCAACCCAGATCTGCCTAATACAATGATTACGATTCAACCTTCCCTCTGAGTCATCAATATATAATTTCCGGCCACGTGACCAAGAAAGATCTCCTATTATCAAATGGCTTCTAACGAACAGGATGCTAGATTCAGCGAAACAGGTAAGGCACAATGTGATTATTTGCTTTAACCTGAATTGCTGTTCTAGAACGAATCTAAATTTTTTTCAAAAAGGAGATGCATTGATATTGGAAAGTACTAAATTAAAATATAGTTTGAATAGAAGGCGCTGTATAGTCAAAGACGGTGGTCAAAACACTGAGAGTTAGGATTTATTGAGATTCTGAACTTTGTAAGGAACAAAGCAGAAGTCTATTGTGTAATGGAAATACTGTGGACAAACAGTAGAAACTGAGATATTTATTGTGTATTAAGTTAGGGACAAGACCTTAAATACGTGATTGAAAGCACAGCACTTTGAGGAAAACTAAGTTTGAAAAGATTTGGCCATAATATTTAAAAGACTCTAAGAGAAGTTTCAATCAACATAATTGATTACTAAAACCGCATGTCTATTAACATCATGGGAAGCAAACTAGTATGAATGGCATGCAGAATGTTATCATTAAGAATGAAATGAATAACAACCATATTTCTGAACCAAGCTTCACAACAGGGCGAGAGTGTTAAAACTCTGACCCTAGGCTATTAATAGAACGGAGACTGCTCCTGTAACCAAACACACACACACACACACACACACACACACACACACACACACACACACACACACACATCGAGCTACAACATACAACAAATAGACAAATTTGTCTCATATTGAAATTATCATGCAAATCTGTGTTGATTCAGCAGACATATAACATTTTGATTGATTTAGTGAACAGAGAAATACAAATTAAGACTCTAAGACTGTGAAACATCAAAGGAGGACATTTCTGATGGAGAAAACACAATTCAGCAAGAAAGACCTGGAATGTATTCTGACAATGCCTGTCGATTCTATTTCCTGACAGAATCAAGGAAATCAAGAGACATTGAGCGAAGGACTCAGAGACCGAGATGCTGTTAAGATCTGGTCTAAGTTAACCATTGCAGAAGTGGGGAGAGAATGTTGCAGATGCTGAAGGAAGCTATTGCCGGATGAAACAAGAGAAATGAGACAAACTAATGACATTTCAATGTGACAAACAATGGAAATGTTAATTCTTATGATTTAAGACAGAGACATGATGATGACAAGAGAGACTTACACATACTTTTATGTAGTCGTAATTGTTCAATTGTACTGACGCACGCAACTAACAGTGTCATCAGCAGTAAACAGCTGAATTCAACATACAAAATTGGTATACTCTTAAGAGAGAACCAACACTTGCAAGTTTGCAATACCATGCACACACTACTCATGGCACGAACTTACAAACTTTCTTCTAGGAATTCTAAGGGACGGGAACAACAGTCCAGATAACCCAATTAACAAACTTATGCTTAACATCTGTATTTTTGTTTCCAACTGTTTCTGAGCAGGTTAATGCCACAATCAATTGATGGAGAGCCTAAGATTTTATAGACTTAAGTCAAGAAAAGGAGGGGTGTAGTGTAATGATAATGCTAAAATTGTTTTAAGTTAATAAAACCTATTAACGCTGTGAACAGAGGCAAGAACACGTGCAAGACTGATGCCCATCAAAGAATCAAATAGCACTCCTTGTTACCAGAAACACAAGGCCGTTCCTTTGATTGAAGATCTACTTCCAGACATTGTTATATTGACATATAATGTACTTTGTATGATGGAACCGATGCCTAATTTATTTCTGATGTGGTCATTCATTGACTTTGTTAAGAACTCCACATGTTTTTCAATAGAAATAATTTACCAGTCAAATTAATCTTACATCAGGGGAGAAAAAGTGAGACCAGTTTAACTCTAAGGACATACGAGCCTACCCAGTGGTCAACAGAGCAGAACAGCATGAACACAGTATAGCCATGTATGGGAACTAATCAGTGATGCCGGTAACGCGTTACTAAGTAACGCGTTACTTTAATCTGAATACTTTTCCCTGTGACGAGTATTCTAACGCGATACTATTTCCAAATCAGTAATCGGATTAAAGTTACTTATTCAAGTGACTGTGCGTTACTATTGCGTTACTACCTCATAACTTAGGCTAAATGCAGTATTTCTTTGTAATGTTCGATAGCTTTTCTCGCGTCAGTGCTCACGTTTTCAACACGAGGTTACTATGGAAGGCCATGCCCGCAAAAAACGGCTCTCGACTATCGCGAGATTGCAGCAGAATCGCTCACGTGTATCACCACGCTGATTGCACAGTGTAAACAGAAGCGTAGCCTACACAATGGAGCGAGAACAGAGATATGCGTTAAATAGCTGGAAATATAAGGATTATTTTGAGTTTGTGTCAGCAAAGGATGACAAGAACATAAATGTTGATCATTGATAAACTCAGACTCACCCAGTTTAGGATTAGGATTATATTAGGATCATATCTGAATGGTCAGGGTAGGTTTTAGGTGTTGTGAAACCACTCCTTGCTAGTTACTGTTAAATAAAGATTATATTTATTTTATTGTTTAAAAACAAGTATTTATGTTGGGTGAGGCAAAGAAAGACTCTTTATTTTGTTGTTTTAAGTTATTGTTTAAAGTTTAATTATGTAATTTAAGTTACTGTTAAAATAAAGTGAGTTTTGGCAAAACCAGTTTTCATTTTTATGTTGCGGGGGGGGGGGGGGGGGGGGTCGGGTGCCTAGGCAGCTGCCAATAGTAACTAAAAAAGTAACTAGTAATCTAACTTAGTTACTTTTAAAATCAAGTAATCAGTAAAGTAACTAGATTACTTTTTAAAGGAGTAATCAGTAATCAGTAATCAGAATACTTTTTTAAAGTAACTGTGGCAACACTGGAACTAATGTCAGTATTGTAAGTTACGAGGTAAAAGCTATTTCCTCTCTGAGAACTGTATATAAGCTGTAACAAACATCAGTACTTGGCTTGGCATCTCTTTATGCCACAGCCAGGCTCGGCACCAGCCGCAGCCAAGCTCGACATCTCCTATGTTGTAGCCATGCTTGAAGCTTGGACTTAACAGAGCATGCTGCCTTGGAAACATCTGTACAAGAGAATGCAACCCAGATCTGCCTAATACAATGATTACGATTCAACCTTCTCTCTGAGTCATCAATATATAATTTCCGGCCACGTGACCAAGAAAGATCTCCTTATATCAGCATGGTAATGCTATGTTAAATGGTAAACAATGTGTTCGTCATGAGAGAGAAAGAAGTACTTCCTGTGAAAGGCAACAAGACTAACAAGACGTGGTATGGAGGCATGGGTGAGATGGGCGACTCCTGAGGTAGTAAGAACAGTGTTTAAACACGGAGTGAACACTGTAATGATGTCGTCCTCTCACCCTTGCTCGGTTTCGGGGGCTCCTCTGGGCCGGTGACGCTGTCCGTCTTCTTCTTCTTGGTGACGGCGCTGCTCTTCTTGTCGAAGGTCAGAGGGCTGTACTGTGGCAGACTGTTGAACTTCTTCTCAAACTCCTCCTCCAGTTTCCCCAAACTGCACATGAGGAGGAAGAGATACGTATCAGTATAATACCGTTTAGAATTTCGATGAAACTGTAGATTTCAGCACAATAAAAAAAGACTTTTCTCTAGCCTGAAGCAGACATACGATCTGAAAGACATACGTGAAATGCCCAAAATCCACAAGATACCACCTCATTTGTGAAACCTAGTGGCGGTGGTGTTATTGCTTGGGCATTAGGGTGGGGTGGTATCCATTTTTTCTGTTAAACCTGCTGTTTTTTACACTATTAAAACCTAATTTTAAAAAAATCTCATTGTAGGGTAGGGTACATTTTTTCATACTTTTATTACCGTCCTAAACTTTTACCAGGGTATGGAATTACCGAGAACAATAATGTTGTGCTACTTATGCGGGGACTGCTACACCCTATGACATTTAGCAACACTAACTTAAAGTTAACATCCTGATCACAGCTTGACAAACTAAACTGTTGCATAGCATAATATGATCGCTTAATAAGAAGCATTTGTAAAAGTATAACTTGTCTCATGTCCTATGGCATATAGCCTATAGGCCATAATTTGTCTATACAATATTGATTTAGTCACCGTTATGAGACTATGCTCTGGGAGTCCTTCTTTTTGAGCTCTCTCTTTCGGGGTTATGAGAGAGGCTGCACGGCAGACTCTGAGGTCTGTCGGTCTGTCTGTTTGGTGTTTGTCACGCCAGATTGAGGTTGTGGCCAAAACAGTTGAGCCATGGCCAAGTCAGGGGCCTGACGGCGTTGCAATGTTCACAGCATGTGGTTTACTGAGAACACAGCTAGTCTGTCTGTAGGCATCTTGTCTGTAGTTTCCAGGCGGTGTGACAAAGTGGACGGTTAGTTAGCGATGATGACGATGGTGTCATGTCAGCGAATACCTGTTTGGAACCCGACAACAGCTCTTGATACTACTTCCTCTAGTCCAAATCTCTTGGCTCGGCAATTTCCTCACATGGTTTCATCTACCACTGGCAGGCAGGCGACACTCAACTCTTCCTGTTTTTCTCCCCCTCTGACAACACATTTGGCAACACGTGTCTCTGCGTGCCTCGCAAACATTTCTGCTTGGATGTCAGCCCATCAACTCATCCAAGCTCCACCTGGAGACTGAGCTGACCTAACCCTTGGAAGCATGCCCTCCTCCATCACAGTAGAGAACTCTATGGTGACCTCCTCCCAGACAGCCAAGAACCTCGGGGTGATCCTTGACAACCGTCTGAACATTTTTGATTGGTTGCCGATATGCGGACCAAAAGACTAGAACGTGTCACGTATCAGATACAGAGGGTTCTGTGATGCTCACCCTGGGGCTGACTCATCTTTGGACTTTGACTTCTTCAGTTTTTTGGGGTTGTTGGGTCCCGTCTGTGGGAAAGGCCAGCTCTCATCAGGCCAGCCCGCCTCACTGTCCGACGCACGGAAAGACCCCCTTTTACCTGTGATAAACACACACGCAGACACACACACACACACACACACACACGTCAGAGGAGACAACCAGTGACAGCATATATGAACACTTACAGCAGATGGCCGAAAATATTACAAATGTACGTAGCTAAACAATCAACGGAGAGAGAGGAGTCACAAACTGTACAATGCGTACACCTAGCCTTACACGCACACTCATAGTCATACACACTGAAACGCAGCACTTTTGTTGTAAAGAATGACAAAACTGTATTCTGATTCAATGTTGTATGTTCTTGTGTATTGTATGCTCTTTGTGTGTTTCTTGGTGCGTTGTTTTTGTATGTTCTTGTCTTGGTTGTTTTTGTCCACCAATGATTGGAAACAAGTGTTTCAGTAGACCTTTACGTGCTATCCTCTGGGATGTACTGTCTGTACTTTTTACCCAAATCAATCAATCAATCAATCAAACAGTCTTCATGCAAGAGGACAGTTAGTTAGCTAGCAGACTAGCTCGGTCTACACACACAGACACAAACACACACACACACACACACACACACACACACACACACACACACACACACACACACACACACTACCTCGGTCTACGTTGGCCCTCAGCGAGGTCAGCATTCCTTCTGACACCAGAGTCTTGTACAGCGCTCCCTTACAGCTCCTCTCTGACTTCCTGGACCCGGAGCCCTCTGCGCTGGCCTCCGCATCCCTCCCCCTCTCCCTCTCCTCTCCTGTCCCCTTGTGCTTGGCATGCGGGGGGCTACTAGGAGGGGCGGCGGGCTCTTTCACACCGCCTGTTCCCGGGCTGCCGATACTGGCTTCGTCCGCCTCGCTCTTGGGGCTGGGGGGGATCAGCTCCACCTCCATGGCCTCGGTTGTCGACGGCGGCTCCGGGCGCTCGCCGCAGTCCTCGTCCTCCTCTTCCATCTCCTCCCTCTCCTGTTCCTCTTTAGCCTTGAGGGGGGGGGGCTTCTTGGCGGCTTTGGCTTTGACGGCCTTTTTGGGCGAGCCAGGGTCGCTGGGACCGGAGCTGATCTTCTTCTTGAAGGTCGTCGTCTCCGTCTCCATGTCTATGTCTCCTCCGCCCCCCCAGGCCCCCTTCGCCACGGCCTCGATGGTGTAGAGGACGCTGTCCATGTCCGACTCGGACGACTGGCGCTTCTTGACGGTCTTCTTGGGCGAGGAGGAGCCCGGGCCGGGGCTCTTGTCCTTGTTGTCCCCTGCTGCTTTGGGCGGCGCCTCTCTCGCCGACCCGTCTATCGCCTTCTTCTTCTTCTTCTTCTTCTTCTTTTTCACATTTGTCTGGTTCAAGGTTTGGCCGCTGGGTGCTGTCGGAGGACTGGTTTCAGTAGGGGTGGAGGAGGAGGAAGAGGAGGAGGAGGAGGAGGAGGAGGCGGGGGGCGGGAGAGAAGAGAGAGGAAGATCGCGGGCGTCCTCAGTCTCCTCTTTGACGGCGGTGGTCTTGGGTTTGACGTGTAGTGTGCAAGCGGCGGAGGTATCGTCGTCCGGTGGCTGTGAGGCTGCTGTGTCGATCTTCCCCGCCTCGGAGGCCAAACACATCTACACAAAACAGAATTAAAAAAGAAAAAAAACATGGTTTAACATTTCCTTTGTGAGTGCCTTTGTCTATTGTGTAGAAACCTATATTAAGAACGGTTGAGGCTTTGCAAAGGCACAAGTTCATAATGCATGCATGTTAACTACTGCATTAATACATGTTAATTTGCCCAGAGCGTCGAGGCTTTGAAAACATTAGCTAAGACACACCTCTTCTCTCTGGCCTTTGACCTGAGGCGAGCCTGCCTCCCGACACTGCACTTTTATTTCTGCACCTGTATTTATTTTGTATTGCACCTTGTTTTAGTGTATTTTTATTAGTTTATTTTTTTTTCTACTAGTGTTTTATCTGTGAATCACTTAGGGCGGCTGTTTTGTCGTTGTAAATGTGCTATATAAATAAACATGACTTACTTACATAATTCATCTACCCTTACTGTTATGTTTGGTTTAGGGTTTTTAATATAAAATAGAATTCAACCAGATGGCAAGGACATTGTGTTGAAAGAGCCGTCGTTACCTCAGCGAGCTGGAAGAGAGCGGACTGGCCACACTGCTTCCCCTCTGGCACGGCATTCTGGGCCGCCACCGAGGAGATCTCCTTCTCACACAACAGGGAGGGAAGAAAAATACAACAATTCACTTCACTATGCATCATCAAGCCAAATATGCCTCCAGAAACAACAGGCTCCTCTCGAAATGTAATAATCACCATGACGATAGTATTAATTAAAATGGGGTTTGGGTTGAAATTCACAACAGAAGCCCTATTCAGACGGGATTACTATTATGTGGCGACCTCCGTTAATGTTCACTGGCTGTTCTTCATCGTTCCTTGATTGCTAACCGATTTATCCATGGCCGTTTAGCCACTATTTTATAGCTTAATATCTACATACTACGATCTTTCAAGAACTATAACCGTAAAAGTAAGTAGCCTTGAGAACCGATGTTTCTGGAGCCTAATGGCCCTTAGAGGCCCATAATCTCCTGTTTCCGTAGCGTGAGGCGGCTGGATGTACAAGTACACCCCCTGGACGTGACGCTGGTATGTCGCAGGGTCTTACCCCCAATCCAGTAAAAGTAAGTAGACATATAAGTAGACTCATTAATGCTGAGTGCCAAGCAGGGAGGCATCGGGTACCATTTTTATAGTCTTTGGTGGTACGACTCGGCCGGGAATCGAATTCACGACCTCCCGATCTCAGGGCGGACACTCTAACCAAGGCCACTGGTCTGGTACCTGTAGCTATAACAGTGAGTTATGTGTATTTGGACACCGTACCTCCGCCAGGTGGAACTGAGGAGGCTTGACGGCGGCCTGAGGAACGTCAGGCTCTCTCTTCAGTGACGTCCCAGAGGACACCTGGGGGGAAACAGGATGAGATGAAACGTTACGGCGCTGGTCTGGTCTGTTCTGTTCTGTTCTGTTCTGTTCTGTTAAGGTTTGGTTCTGTTCTGTTCTGTTCTGTTCTGTTAAGGTTTGGTTCTGTTCTGTTAAGGTTTGGTTCTGTTCTGTTAAGCTTCTGTTCTGTTCGGTTCTGTTCAGGTTTGGTTCTGTTCTGTTCTGTTAAGGTTTGGTTCTGTTCTGTTAAGGTCTGTTCTGTTCTGTTAAGGTTCTGTTCTGTTCTGTTAAGGGTCTGTTCTGTTCTGTTAAGGTCTGTTCTGTTCTGTTCTGTTCTGTTAAGTTCTGTTCTGTTAAGTTCTGTTCTGTTAAGGTCTGTTCTGGTCTGTTAAGGTCTGTTAAGGTCTGTTAAGGTCTGTTCTGTTCAGGTCTATTCTGTTCTGTTAAGGTCTTTTAAGGTCTGTTCTGTTCAGGTCTGTTCTGTTAAGGTCTGTTCTGTTCTGTTCTGTTAAGTTCTGTTCTGTTAAGTTCTGTTCTGTTAAGGTCTGTTCTGGTCTGTTAAGGTCTGTTAAGGTCTGTTCTGTTCAGGTCTGTTCTGTTCTGTTAAGGTCTGTTAAGGTCTGTTCTGTTCAGGTCTGTTCTGTTAAGGTCTGTTCTGTTCTGTTAAGGTTTGGTTGTTGGTGTTTCAACTTTCAGACTCTGAGACCACAACGTATGAAGACAGTGCAAGGCGGTGAGGTGAATATGTTTGTATTTCCATTCCTCATCGATCAAACCACATTGCTACGACCACCCTTCGTACACCACACATAGACACACACGCACACACATATGCTATCCAACTCCTGTGCAACATTCTTATGAATGTATATTTTGAGTGTCTAATTTTTCTTACCTTAAATGTATATCATTAGATAATTTGTTATATTTTTCTTTGCCTCTTATATTTTATTATATTCTATGTCTTCTTATTTGCACCCTAAACGGAGCCCCTCTCCCCCTCCCCCACCCCAGTGGAAGTATCTCACGATTATACTTGTATAACCGGAGCGACAAATAAACATATTGTATGATTATCATTTAAGTGTTTACAGTCCAACATAATCAAATAACTGAATAAACATCGTATGTGGTCACAAACATCACGATGCAGAGAGAATACCCACTTCTGCCTGGTCTGCCTGGACCGGCTTCCCCTCGCCAGCTGTGTCCGCTAAACTGGGCTGAGGAGTGCTGGAGGAGTTCTGGGAAGGGACACACACAATCGAGGGTTAGCTGACCTATTTCAACAGGAATGAGCCCCACTTCCTTTCCCCCCCATCGCTGCCTCCAGTGGTAGACTGACTGTGACAACCTCAAAAGTATTCAGTTCCACCGCTTCGGCGAATTTGAATTGTTCAGTTAAATCGTTAAATCATTAAATCAGTACATCAACCGATTCCTAAATCATCATTGCAGCTGCATAAAAGATTTCTGAGGGCCTAAGGGAGCGAGACTGTCGCTGTTGTGTTGCTGTTATGTAGCTGGTCTGGTGTGAGTATGGGGTGGTCCTGCCTTTCCAGGTGGGGTTACTTACCTCAGCCAGTTGGAAGAAGGAGGATTTCCCAGGGTGCTTAGCAACATCTGTGCCTCCGGACTGTGAGGAGCTGGAGGAAATCTGTGGGGAGGTCACATATTAAACACGCTCACAGAGCAGAGCCAATGAAAGACACACCATGTTCAGACCATCGTTCCAAGAGTTCTCAGGCTTGCGTCCCGTCTCAGCACCAGCATGTTTGATTCAGTTAATCACGGTCATGGTGGAATACATTCGTAAAAGATTATCGGAAGCGTGCATGTTATGGCTAGGCTACATTGGGAGGCCTATATATTAGGGATGTAACGATACACTCAACACACGATTCGATACGATTCACGATACTGCGTTCACGATACGATTTTCTCACAATTTGTTCCCAAAAATTAGACTGCAGACAAATTATGACAGAAAAATATTATTTTCTTTATTTCTCAGACAAAAACTACAAAGTACTGTGTTTTCTTAAAGAATCCCTTTTTATTTCTGAGGTAGGGTAGAACTACGATAGGGTATAAACTTCGAACAAGCCAAGTCAAAAGTCGATTACGCTCTCTGCTGTTTAAAAAGAGTATCGCGATTCATTTTTCACCTCACCGATTTGAACCGTCACATATTTGCATCGATAATTAACTAACTGTCTCTTCGATGCACCGTCACATCCCTACTAAACACCCAGTAGCTCTACAGGATCTGAGTTAGAGAATCCTGTGGAGGGGACAAGGATATTAACCTCCATTTTGTAGAGAGCGAGACATGCATGTGCTCTCCAGAGCCACGTTGGCACGGTGCCACTTGTGAGTCACACGTAGGTCACTTCTTCACAGAAATAGCTATCGATGTGGTCTGAAGTGTGGTGGCGGCAACAGAAACTATGTATGGGGCGACGCAATTGTCATAGCTGTCTGTTTTTCTTTTCACATCAAAATGTTTGACCCAACTGCCACTACAGTGCACAGAAACCAAGTCACGTTCAACCGTTTCTTAGTGATTGTCATTTCAGTGTGAGACTGTATAGTACTACTAGGCCTGTACATTCACTGCAATACAGTGGCCCTTATTGTCCTTTTTGCAGCTATGCATTACAGATGACGAGTTTAACTCATTAGCATCGTATTACATTTTAGATTTCAGAGAACAATGACGGACAATGTTTATTAATCTGAAACATTCGTGCTTCCTTGCTTCCCAAATAATCATAATCAATGTAAGAAATGGGACAGTGAAGCATTTTTTTCTTCTTTTGGCTCTATACTGCAAAAGTTTGGCTTCAATAGTGCAAAAATGCTGTGCAGAGTACGCTGATATGAAACGCAATATAATACCATACAGTATGGTAGTAAATTAGTCCAATGGTATACACGTAATCCAGTAGTGTGCAGTATTTATTATACTGCAATATGTTCATGTCCACAGTCATGGGAGTACAGGGAGTAGAGGAGCGAGTACAGGGAGTAGAGTAGGGAGTAGGGGGGGGGGCTTTGTACACAAGTGTGTGATTGGGAGGAGGGAGATACGGTATCTGGGGTACCACTTGGGGAGGGGCGGGGAGAGGTGCGGCCACAGACAGAGAAGACCGCAGCTATTGCAGCCCGCTCCGCGCCCCAAGACACGGAAGGACGTGAGGCGGTTCCTGGGGCTGGCCGGCTACAACCAGCAGTGCCGCACTTCCCCCTTGACTGATCTCACCCGTAAAGGAGTCCCAGATCCGGTCCAATGGACCGGCAGTGCCAAGTGCTGCTTGATGGGATTAAGAAGAACGCCCCTCTGTGGAGAGAGACGGTGCTATCGGCCGGCAGCGCCTGGCCTGCAGAGGGAGCTACAGGGCTGTGGTGGAGAGGAGATGATGATCAGATGATTGACAGATGATGTCATCATCATTTGCCGTTAAAACTCCTGTGTGTTTGTTCCCTCTGGAGAGGGAGTGACCAGGAGAGGGAGAGGGAGTGAGAGGGAGAGGGAGATGGAGTGAGAGAGAGAGGGAGTGACAGGGAGGGAGAGAGGGAGTGACCAGGAGAGAGGGAGTGACTGGGAGAGGCAGTGTATGGAGCGAGGCGACACCACACACACTATTTGTTTTTGGACTAAGGATTACTCCAGCACTCCTGGGGGGTCGGGGGTGTGATGAGGGCTGTTTACTGTTCTTGTGATAAACGGGCGGCGTCCCAATTAAGACTCTGTGTTCCGACCCCCCCCTGTGTGTGCATCCTTTACAGAAGGGATTTAAAAAGACGTCCAAACAACTACAAATCAGCCATGGCACTGTCCGGGAAAATATTTTACGAAAACGACTGCCAACATGGCCAGGTCAGGCTGTCCTAGCAAGTTCAGCCCAAGAGCAGACCACAAGATGCTTAAAGAAGTCTCCAACAATCCAAAATGTCATCACGGGACCTACAGGTAGCTCTTGCCACAGTTGAGGTTAAAGTACATGCATTTACCATCAGAAGAGTGCACAAGTTTGGTTATCATGGGAGGTGTGCAAGGAGGAAAGGCCGTCAAAAAAAGTCCGTCAAAAAAAAGGAAAAACATCAGGGCAAGACTTAAGTTTGCCAGAGAACACCTAGACAAACTCTGGAACAATGTGCTTTGGACAGATTAATCCAAAGTTCAATTATTTGGGCACAGTAGCAAAAGACATGTTGTTGTTGATATTTGGCGCAAACCAAAGACAGCATTTGAGCACAAGAACCTCATACCAACTGTGAAGCATGGGGGTGGTGGTGTCATGGTTTGGGGCTGTTTGCTGCAGCAGGGCCTGGTCATCTCACCATCATAGAATCACTATGAACTCTTTATTGTATCAGAGGGTGCTGGAAGAAAATGTGAGACCATCTGTCCAAAAATGTAAGCTGAAGTGGATGTGGACCATGCAAATCAAATCAAATCAAATCAAGTTTTATTTGTATAGCGCATTTCTCACAAGATGTGACTCAATTCTCTTCACATGATGACAGAGCCGCAAGCAGGCAAAAAACCTGTACACTGTGTAGCCAGGAAAACTCCCTTGCAGCCCTCTACTCATAGAATGGCTACAACATGACTATGACCCAAAACATTCCAGTAAATCCACCAAGAAATGGCTCAAAAGAAAGAAATGGAGAGTTCTGGAATGGAGAAAGTCAACGCCCGTATCTTAATCCTATTGATGCTGTGGGGTGATTTGAAACGGGCTGTGCATGCAAGACACCCCTCAAACATCACACAGCTGAACAAATTATGCATGGAGGAGTGGGAAAAACGTTCTCCCAGTCAATGTCAGAGACTGGCAGAAAAGACAATTGTTTTCATTCGTCCTTTATCTATAGATATTGTTTGAACGAAGGCCAAATATTGACATGCCCATATATCTTTAAAAATAACTAAATATTACATGGGGTGTTCTAATTTCACCTAAATTTCACATGACTGTAAATTCTTTCTGTATGACAAGCTTAATCAAATCAAATCAAGTTTTATTTGCATAGCGCATTTCTCACAAAATGTGATTCAATGCTCTTCACATTATGACAGAACACGCAAGCAGGCAAAGGTAACAAACCTGTACACTGTGCATCCAGGAAAACTCCCTTGCAGCCCTCTACTCATAGAGCGACTACGACCAGTTTGCCTACCAGCGCACAGCAGCGGCCCCCAAACCCCCCCCCCCGACCCCCAGCCGCCCCACACACCCAACCCGCCCGCTAAAAAGTGTAGGTTCTGACACCGTGGTTTACTGTGGAACCGGTGCATCCCTAACCTGAACACAACCTTAGGTCCCCTGTTTGAGAACGGATTAAAAATAGCACAGTACTTACTACGCTATTAAAAACAATAATAATATAAAAAACTAGACATCTGAAAACATTAAATAACAGCAGTCTAATAAAGTGATAATATAAAAAACTAGACATCTGAAAACATTAAGTAACAGCAGTTGTTGCTTATGGTTTAACAACCCCCAGCCTGACTGATCACCCTGATCAAGCCAGCCAGAGGAGGAGTTGTACAGTCTTATTGTGGCAGGCAGAAGATCCTCCTATAGCACTCCTTAGTTAAATGTGGTTGTAGAAGTCTGTTGCTAAAGGAGCTTTTCTGCTCTGCCACAGTGCCCCCCTCCACAGTGAGTGGATGACTCCTCATAGGGCTTGTATGAGTGGATGACTCCTCATAGGGCTTGTATGAGTGGATGACTCCTCATAGGGCTTGTATGAGTGGATGACTCCTCATAGGGCTTGTATGAGTGGATGACTCCTCATAGGCCCTCAATTGTTAGAAACTTGATTTTTCTCGCTTCTCAATTGTTATAGAAATTTTGTCAGAGTTATAGAAACTTATTATGATCCGTTACACCCCTAGGTTGAATGGAGATACATTCTAACAGTATTGAAAGAGTTTGGCCTGGGTGACAATTTCACCTCTTGGGTTGACATGCTATACACCAGCCCAACAGCTTCTGTTATAACCAATTGTGATAAATCACCCACCTTTGCCTTACATCGCTCCTGCCGTCAAGGCTGCGCATTGAGCCCGTTGATTTTTGCCCTTGCCATAGAGCCCCTCGCTGTTAGCATAAGGAATCATCCCTCTATAGCCACATTGATGCTAGGAGGGGTGGACCACCGCATCTCGCTTTACGCGGATGATGTGGTTCTACTTCTCTCCCGGCCTGAAGAATCTCTTCCGCCTTTGCTAGACCTAATTAAAGAGTTTGGTGAACTTTCTGGGTACACTATAAACTGGGACAAAAGTGAATTCATGCAGCTTAAAGGGAGGTTAAACCCAACATTTGTTAAAGATGTCCCTTTTCACATTACTACAGATACAATTAAATACTTAGGCGTGGTCATCCCTAAAGACCCCAAATTGATTTATAAACTGAACTATCTGAATATGGTAGACAAATTGAAATCTAACGTTGAAACCTGGAGGCTATTACCTTTATCCATGATAGGACGAGTCAATGCAGTTAAAATGGTGGCTCTCCCCAGGTTTCTATACCTCTTCCAGAATCTTCCTATATTTTTGCCAAAGTCTTTCTTTAACTTACTAGACTCTATTGTCCTTCCATTTGTCTGGGGATACAAAATACATCGTATAGCCAAGTCACACCTATTTAAACCCAAAAGTGCAGGGGGCCTCAGTCTACCTAATTTCCAAAACTATTATTGGGCTGCCAACTGTAGAGCATTGATGTACTGGCAAGGGGCGTGCTCAGACAACCCCACCATCTCTACCCCTTCTTGGCTTGCAATAGAGCAGAACCTTCCCAAAAGCTCTCTCCACGCTCTTCTCTTTGCTAAGAGTATACCCCCAAAAGCCGCCTCGGGTAATAACTTCATGCTCATCAACTCTCTTAAAATCTGGTATCAAATTAGAAAAGTGTTTGCTCTGCCTGACTTCTCTACCTCCACCCCTGTTTGCAACAACCACGCCTTTCCCCCTTCTCTAACTGATAGAACTTTCACTATTTGGAGGAACAAAGGTATCATCACAATTGCAAACCTTTATATAGAGAATTCGTTTGCCACTTTTTTGTCACAGCTGAGGGAAAAGTTTACACTCCCAGCATCCCATCTCTTCCGTTACCTCCAGATAAGAGACTACGTCCGGACCAACCTACCTAACTTTGAGGTGATCCCTGACACTGTCAACTTATACACTCTCATGAATCAGACCCCTCAGTCAAGGAGGCTTGTCTCTAGATTTGTTGATGTTTTTACAACACATGACCAAATCTCCACGCAACACTTAAAAGAAGCATGGGAAGAAGATCTGGGTATAACAATTGATGACGAGAGCTGGGAAACGAGCCTTAATGCTATCCACAGCTGCTCTATAAACTCCCGACACCAACTTATCCAATTTAAAGTGATTCATAGACTGCACTACTCCTGTACCAAACTACACTCATTTTACCCCTCTGTATCCCCAGTTTTCCCGAAGTGTAAATCAGCTGAGGGCACACTGGGTCATCTTTTCTGGTCCTGCCCTAAACTAAATAAGTTCTGGTCAGAAGTTTTTCTGATGTACCGTATATAGCTGTGACCTCACACCTGACTCATACACTGCAATCCTAGGGGAAACCAAACATCATTTAACTCTGTCTCATTATGAACAGAAGACAATACAATATGGCATGGTTGTTGCAAAGAGGAATATACTCACACTGTGGAAGGGAGAAGAAGTACCTGTGTTTAAAACTTGGTTAGCAGACATCACCAATCTGCTACACATGGAAAAGATCCGATACACTGTCGCTCTCAAATCTGCAATCTTTGACAGGATATGGCAACCATTTATATCTTATTTATCGAAGCTGCCCTGAATTTTTTAATGCCTTTATGCCTTTACGCTGTCAACTTATACACTCTCATTAACCAGGCCCCTCAGCCAAGGAGGCTTATCTCTAGATGTGTTGATGCTGATGTTGATATACTATATATGATGTTGATATGTATATGATGTTGATATACTGTGTATTTATATATATATAAATATTATTATTATTATTTATTTTTTTAATTTTACTTACCCCGAATCCCATCACAGGCGTCTATCGAAAAATGGTGCTGATCTTTATTTATTTATTTTACATCTAAAGAGCAGTTAGTTATGTTGTTACTGTTTGTTTGTTTATTTAAAAAAAATAAAAAATAAAATGTGTTGTTACTGTCCTCGTGCTTAGGGGTGGAGGGAAGGGGGAGGGATTTGCTTAGGGGTGGAGGGAAGGGGGAGGTGGGGGGGTTTATTGTCCTTGTGATGTATCTTGTCTATCCCTGTAAACTGAAAATGCATAAAAAATTTAAAAAAAAGACTTCGTACAATTCAATCGTACAATTCGAACAATCTTTATGATGGCTGCCAGAAACCTCTGGGTCGCCTAGCGACCTTACAACCTTACTTCTTCTGGTGTTTCTGCTCCTGGTGCTTCTTCTTCTTGTCCTGCGTTAGTTTGGCCCTCTTGGCTGCAGCCTCCTGTCTCCTCTGGTGCTGCTGCTGCAGCTCAGACTCGCTGAGGGGTTTCCTCTTCCTGCGTGGAACCCCCAGGGGCCCGGACAGAGACACCTGGGAACCCACAGGGTGAGTCAAAATACACACGATGAATGGACAGAAGAAGGGAGGAGGAAGAGGAGATGATGGATATGATCTGGGGCATCAGTGGATCGGTACGGATGTGTATCTTCACCTGAGTGTCTCAGAACTGGTGGCTTGCAATCGCAAATGCACACAGAATCATGCAAATACATACTCACACTCACACTCACACTCGCAATCGCGCTCACGCTCACGCTCAAACGCACGCGCACACACACACACACACACACACACTCACACTCACACTCACACTCACACTCACACTCACACTCACACTCACACTCACACTCACACACACACGCACACACGAATCATCCTGCCGACACAATAGATCAGTTAAATAATGCAATTGCACACTACCTCCTCTCCATCACGACCCAACATGACAGGACTGTGAAAAACAAAACTGTCTGGTTTTCAAACGCTCTGGTTAGTGAGTAACCATGTTAAACAGTAGATGAGAGTCATAACCATGTATTATCAATAGGACAACAGTGAAGAGGCTGTAACATTTACATTTTTTGGCATTTAGCAGACGCCTTATTCCAAAGCGACTTACACTCGATACATAAGACTAAGCAAGTGAATCATCAATCCACCAGTCGTAGCAGGAAGAGTAATCCAGCTCAGGCCCGGGGCCATAGGCAGTTTCAGTGATAGAAGGAAAAATCTACTTCTATTACCATCTTCTAAACCTAGACCTTTTATTTTTTTATTATATAGACACTGGAGAAACAGAGAAACAGTACAGGGGGGGCAATAGAAGTTAGAAGGCTGTAACATACTTACTCCAGGTTTGTGGCGGAGTGACGGTCCCTCTCCCCCCGCCTCCTCCCGCTCCGCCTGCTGTTCCTCCAGCAGGAGAGAGAAGCTCCTCTGGTCCCGTGTGCTGGGGTCCTTGGAGTAGTCCTTCCCCTCGAAGTAGTACATGTGGTCTGGAGCATGACAAAGCAAGAATGAGCGCAATGCTATGTAGCATGTTGCTGTGGACTTGGTAAATGGTAAATGGGCTGCACTTACATAGCGCCTTTATCCAAAGCGCTTTACAACGGCCTCTCATTCACCCATTCACACACACATTCACACACCAATGGCGGCAAGCTACCATGCCACAGCCGCCCCATCAGGACTTCCTCTTGTTAGCTCATACTCACTCTGTCCATTGGTTTCCAGGTCCTCCTCCTCTTCCTCTCTGGGCAGGGCGTGTTCTTCGTCTTCCTCAGTCACCCACTCTCCGCCACGGGACTGACCCAGGATCAGCCCCAGGTCCACGTGTTGGACAGAACTCTCCTCTGACGACAGTAACTTATCCACCCCGAACTTTAGGATCTCACTCAACTGTGACAACAAATGAGAGAGTATAAGAAAGAAACACAAAGAGAGAGAGAGAGAGAGAGAGAGAGAGAGAGAGAGAGAGAGAGAGAGAGAGAGAGAGAGAGAGAGAGAGAGAGAGAGAGAGAGAGAGTGAGTTTCAATAGCATAGGAGGAAGGAGAGAGTAACACCTGGACACAGAAACTGAGATAGAGTAGTGGGAGAGAGGGATGGTAGGAAGGTCTGTTAATGGGGTGCACACTTAATATCAATCAGTCATCGCTCGAATGCCACAGCCTATTTGAGTATTGTTGCTGACCATGTGCCTGTGTCTGAAACATTTGCAGGAATTTCATGACGCAATCATGTTATCATGGACCAGAATCTCAAAGGAATGCTTCCAACATCTTGTGGGATCAATGCCACAAAGAATTTAGGCTGTTTTGAGAGCAAAGGGAGGCAACCAACTGTCTCACTATCTCCTTCAGAACAACCTCCCTGACCTTCACCAATCCGGCTTTAAGGCTCGGCACTCCACTGAGACTGCTCTCCTTGCTGTCACGGAGTCCCTCCACTCTGCTCAAGCTTCCTTCCTCTCCTCTGTTCTCATTCTCCTAGACCTGTCTGCTGCCTTCCACACAGTAAACCACCCAATCCTTCTCTCCATCCTCTCTGATCTGGGCATCTCTGGCTCTGCACTCTCCTGGCTTGCATCCTACCTGGCTGATCGCTCTTATCAGGTGACATGGAGAGGAGGATCGCTTTCTTCTCCACAAGCCCTCACCACTGGGGTCCCCCAGGGCTCTGTCCTAGGGCCCTTACTGTTCTCCCTCTCTACCAAATCTCTTGGCTCTGTAATCTCCTCACATGGTTTCTCCTACCACTGCTAAGCTAAGCAGACGACACGCCACTCTTCCTCTCTTTTCCCTCCTCTTACTCACAGGTGACAACAGGTATATCTGCGTGTCTTGCAGACATCTCTTCTTGGATGTCAGCCCACCATCTCAAGCTCAACCGGAACAAGACTGAGGTACTCTTCCTCCCTGGGAAAGCCAGCCCTGTCCAAGACTTCACTACCATCCATTTCATAAAATAATAGAAAAAACATGGTTGTGCTTTGTTCTACCATCGGGTGGAGGTATCTCAACTTTTGGAAACTCTAGTTCCTCTACTACATAGAAGATGGCTGCTGTTGCCAGGGTTGCTGTTGCCAGGGTTGCTGTTACCAGGGTTCTTCACCTGGAGTCCTGCAGTAGCAGACTGGGCCTGCTCCAGAAGAGAGAAGCGCCCCTCCCCGATCACAGTGTTGGTGAGGCGCAGCTTGGACACGGCACGGGAATATACAATATCCTCCACGGTGTCCCTCCCCAGGAGGCGTATCACCTTCACAGCCCTGCGACCAGCCCAGAGGAGAAAGAACTATGAGAAAAGGGGTGCTTAGGTGGCGTAGCGGACGTGTTGACCACATAACCGCAGGGTTCCCGGTTCGATTCCGGCCGCGGACATATCCTGCATGTCATCCCTTCTCTCTCTCACCCATCCTTCCTGTCATATCTCTACTGTCTCTATCACAATAAAAAAATAAAAAATAAATGAGTGGGACTGCCCCACTCAGAAAAAAATTACTTAGAAAATAAAAATAAATAAAAATATGAGAAAAGATCAGGCCGCTCGTTTATATGTAAATAACTGGAACATTCACAGCACAATACACCAGACATTGCAGCATACAAGCAGAAGACTATTGACTTTGACCTTCTTTGACCCCATCCTATTTACCTTGTCTGACCAATCCGATGACAACGAGCAGCCGCCTGCAAGTCATTCTGGGGGTTGAAGTCACTGTCCATAAATATCACAGTGTCAGCAGCTGTCAGGTTCATCCCCACTCCTCCTACACAAGAGACATCTGGGTTAGTCAAGCTGCCGTTTGTACAGCTTCTAAACGTCGTACATGTTTTTGCACAGGGCAATCCCCTCTGGACTGTTCTAGAATGAGTCATAGTGCAACCCCTGCTATACAAACTATAAAAAAGAAAAGACCTTCATCGTTCTCTTGCAATGTACTGAAAACAAGACCTGCTGCAAGAGACAAGAGAGATATAACATCATAAACAGCATCTCCCTTTGCTGCAATGAGTCCTGCAACAACGTGTGTTGATGTATTTGGTACACTTTCGTACACAATTGACTTCAATTCACTTGCATGCAAACCTCCAGTAGGTGTATAGGTCTCCATAGGGAGCAGATATGGGGTGATGTGGGGGTCACACTGCATGCTATGGGGAAGTCAAGTCTTTCATATTCTGTATAAAAAACACTTTGAGAAATGTCAGGTCTTGTTCGGAGCAAAACATCCTCCCACCAGTCTTATCTTCTTGTGGTCAGGGGCCTCTTTCGCTTGTTCAGTTGAGTTTGAGACAGTTTGAGCTGTCAACAGATGCCGAGATACTGCTGAGGTGGCTGTGTGCTGGAAAGGTACAGAGAGACCAACTGTCTTAATAGTAGGTGCACTTTTTTACTTCTGCATTTGAAGTTTTGTATCATTAACCTTTTCTTTTATTTCTGCACTTTCGCCTCACGTTTGGATTTGGCCGACTATTTGATAGCGAGCGGGTCATTCTCCTCCATTGATGTAGCCTTTGAAACCAAAATGGGATTGGTGTTTGTTCTTTTGGGGAGTAATTAAATGGTAAATGGTAAATGGACTGCACTTATATAGCGCCTTTTTTGCTGCTCTAAAGCTGCTCCAAAGCGCTTTACAACGGCCTCTCATTCACCCATTCACACACACATTCACACACCAATGGCGGCAAGCTGCCATGCAAGGCACTGGCCCGCTCACTGGGAGCAATTTTGGGGTTCAGCGTCTTGCCCAAGGACACTTCGACATGTGGCCAGCCGGGGCTCGAACCGCTGATCTGCCAACATTGCAGTGCTGACTGCACATAAGGACTCACCATGAAACAGGTAGGGGTGGTCGACACACTTCCTCAGCTGCATCAGTATGTTCAGCAGCCTGGTCTTGTTGCCTTGTTCATTCTCAAAGGCGTCTGAAAGCAACACAGAGGCCAGTTTGCTACAGTTGCATTCCTTGTGAGTGAAAAGGGTTTCCTTGAGTGAACAATGGTATTTTCTGACATAACCTAAAAAATCTAAAACACAGCAACACAGAGAGCCCAGTTTGCTACAGTTGCCTTCCTTGTGAGTGAAAAGGGTTTCCTTGAGTGAACAATGGTATTTTCTGACATAACCTAAAAAGGTTTCAACATAAAGCAGCAATGGAAACAACCAAATAGGTTGAGACTAAATTGTTCATAATTAAGTCTCAAATAAGTATAACTCACAGGGTTCCCACACCTTCTGAAACATCAAATTCAAGCACCTTTCAAGGACTTTCAAGACTCAATTCCCTCAAATTCAAGGACCCAACACGGCATAGTTTGAGACAGATCTAGATGAGAATTTATATAATAGGAACTATCCGCTCACAGACAACAATTAAAAAGAGAGGCTTGAATGTGTGAACACTAGATGGTCTCTTGTCATCTCTACCACAGCACAGCAAAACAATATATTGTGAAATATGTGTAAAGTTAAGCAATACAGAAACGTATTTACTAGTTGACGAGCTAAGTAAAAAAAATTTGAACATATATATTATACTTTTTTTAGAAAGAGAGAGGGGGGGGGGGAATTCAAGCACTTTCAATGACCCATGTCTATTTTCAAAAACTTTTAAGACCTTGATTTTTTTTTTCTCAAATTCACAAACTTTCAAGGATTTCAAGGACCCGTGGGAACCCTGAACTCAGCATCATCAGTACATAAAGTCCACTGCAGCAGTCTCACCCAGGTCCTTCATCAGGATGGCCTTGTAGTATCTCTTCTGCAGGGCTGACATCCCGTGGTACATCACCAACTCGGTTTTCTTCGGCAGGTCGGCCGCCACTTCTGCTTTGACCCTCCGGAGCAGGAAGGGCTGGAGGACACACTGGAGCTTTGAGGCTGAGGGCGTTGGAACAGACAGGAAGTCCTGACGTTAGAATTATAAGGTTCTATCTCCGTTTTTGGTCAAAATTGAGTTTTTTACATAATCTGATCCATTAGGTGTTTATTAATGCCTGTGTGGTGTTATTTTAAAAAAGTTGACATTTTTTAGCTAGTAATTAATAAAATACAAAGGTTCCATCTCACAAAACATAATGGAATGTAAAAACTTTGACGCTCAATATCTCTGAACTGCCCTAAACGGAGATAGAACCTTATCATTCTAAACGGAGATAGAACCTTATCATTCTAAGCTCACGAAGTGACACAGAATCCGATATGTGTACTTGTATGAATTCCATATCGTACACATTGTATATCACAACCAAATGAAGATGCTCAACAGATACAACAAAATATTGTGTCATATATAAGTATTGTATATAAAGACACATTTGGGGGTATTGCAAATACAGAGCAGGTTGATTCCTAGGTAGTGCCGTACCAAGAGCAGGTTGGTTCTGCACATGTGAGTAAGTGCTGACGAAGTCGTCTACTTCTTCTGGTGGAAAGAGGCTGGGCTGGATGAAGGTTAGGAGGGAGTAGACCTCCTGCAGGTTGTTCTGGATGGGGGTCCCAGTGAGCAGCACTCTGAACCCCACTGAGAACTGCAAGGTGAGGGAGGATTGTCACGGCAAGGCAGACCATGGCAAATGCTGAGAAAGAGGGTTAGACTCAATTCGGTTGTTAAGTCTGACGTCACTTCTTTGTGACGTTTAGCAATTTCCGGGTCCAAATAAAAAACTCCCCACACCAGTGTACCAGTGTACTAAAGCACCAGAGTACCAGTGTACTAAAGCACCAGAGTACCAGTGTACTAAAGCACCAGTGTACTAAAGCACCAGAGTACCAGTGTACTAAAGCACCAGAGTACCAGTGTACTAAAGCACCAGAGTACCAGTGTACTAAAGCACCAGAGTACCAGTGTACTAAAGTGGTAGAATGACAGTTCAATCGTTTTTTTAGACTCGGATCTATTCATACAACAAGGGACACAGCACTTTCCCGTTTTTCCCATATTGTCAGCGTCTTTGAGCCTCGGAAAAGCGCTATACAAATATAATGAATTATTAGCGTTACTGCGGCATTTCGAAGAGAGCGCCTCAGCCAACGTTGGACCCGGAAACACGTCACGACTTAACAACCGAATAGCAGCGGGGGGCTGGTGGAGGGAGAGATTGGCATGGAATGGAATGAGGGATGGTCTCAAACACATGATGTCAACCTCCACCAGCCTCTCCTGGTCAGCAGGTAACTTACCTCTGTCAGGGCTTTGTGCAACAAGGAGTTCTGGTTCTTCAGCCTGTGAGCCTCGTCCACCACTAGAACCTTCCACTTCCACCTGTAGACAAGATCATGTTGTTGTATACGGCCTGTGGTGTATAGTGTTGGATTTATGAATTTGCTAAGCATTCTGGGTGTTAGCTATGAAGAAGTGTCAAGCGCACCTCCTTCTCAGCAACGAAGCGTCGTTGAGACAGAGCTGAGGAGAAAGAGAGAGAGAGAGAGAGAGAGAGAGAGAGAGAGAGAGAGAGAGAGAGAGAGAGAGAGAGAGAGAGAGAGAGAGAGAGAGAAAGAGAGAGAGAGAGCGTTTTGAGTGAGAGTCAAATTGGACACATCCAAAATCCAGATAAGACTTGAGTTGAATTAATGGAGAAATTCATATGAAGGTCAAAGGTGAATATATAGACAGTTGAAGGTCGTATATAGACAGTTCGTGAGCTTAGAATGATAAGGTTCTATCTCCGTTTAGGGTAGTTCAGAGATATTGAGCGTCAAAGTTTTTACATTCCATTATGTTTTGTGAGATGGAACCTTTGTATTTTATTAATTACTAACTAAAAAATGTCAAAAAAAATTAAGATCACCACACAGGCATTAATAAACACCTAATGGATCAGATTATGTAAAAAAAACTACATTTTGACCAAAAATGGAGATAGAACCTTATAATTCTAACGTCACGATATACAGTATAGACAGTTGCCACATTGCCACACAGGATCACCTCGTACGTGGTGAGCAGAACATTGAAGTGCAGGTTGTCCATCTCTCTCTGCAGCTCCGCCCTCTTCTCTTTGCTCCCAGTGTAACACAGCACAGTCAGACCCGGGGAGAAGCTGGGGGGGCAACAGTCTGTCAGAGCACATTCATACGACAGGCCAGGAGACCAAGCTCTTACTGCGCAAACACAGCACTAGGACATTCATGCTTGGTTCACATAACAACACATGAATACTAAATGCCTGAGTCAACCTGTAAACATTTTTTACATGTTTGGCATTTAGCAGACGCCTTATTCTAAAGCGACTTACAATCAATACATTAGACTAAGCAAGTGAATCATCAATCCACCAGTCGTAGCAGGAAGAGTAATCCAGCTCAGGCCCGGGGCCATTGATAGAAGGAAAACCTTCTTCTCAACCTGTTTTTTATTTATTTATTTTTATATATTTAGACACTGGAGAAACAGAGAAACAGTACAAGGGGGGCAATAGAAGTTTTTAGGGACACAGTAGAGGGGAAAGCGGGTGTCTTCAGGAGACGCAGTGCTGGGGGGCAGTAGATGTCTCAGGAGGAGCATGACTTGTATTCTCAATGTGGACAAGGCTCCCACCCAGTGGCTGGTAGGAGCTATGTTAAGTGAATGATTGTCTGGGACTAAGATATGAAGTGTTTTGATCTTCTCACCGTTCCATCTCCTGCCTCCAGTTCTCCATGACAGAGAGTGGACTCAGCACTAGGAACGGTCCCTCGTCTCCTAAGGCCCCTCTCGTGTACACCAGCAGAGAGATGGTCTGAAGGCAGCAAACACAGACAAACACATCTTCAGGGCTCTCAAGTCTCACGCATTGGGCATGAGACAAGGTGTGGCCCAATGCGTGAGACTTGAGAGCCCTGCGTCTTGAAAAACATACACATATATACACAAACATACAAACATATAGTAGCAACCAACATCTTGTTGAATGTTGAATGACAGAACTAAGCAAACGATACATGCACATCGTTCCACCTATGTAAAGAGATGGACAGGGGGGAACAGAGGTAACATATTGTAGCATACCTGACATGTCTTGCCCAAGCCCATCTCATCTCCCAAGATACACCCCTCCTGATTCTTGAGACATTGAGTCAGCCACTGTACTCCGTCCAACTGGTAGGGTCTGAACCGTATCCCTGAGGAGACACACCAATGTTGAGCACAAGACAAGTATAAATAAAAGCTAATGAATTATGCTAGTAGTAGTTGGGTTGGCTAAACGTTTTGGCTGTTCCACTTGCAGCCGTCATTCATTGCCACGATCATGACGTGCAAATCCTGTATAATCAGGAGATCATGTCGTCATTTACTTGACAGATTCTTAACAGGTAACAGTAGTTCATTCATGTTATTTCAGTATAGTTTGCTTGCATGATTATGTCTTTTCGCATGTTGAGTAGGGCAACATAATATGGCAACATTATATTCTGAAATCTGGAATCATTTTCATTTCAGTTCAGTCATAATAGTTCAGCCACGAACCTTGTAAACCCCACTTCTGCAATTCACTCTCTGTCATGTTTGCAGTGGCGTGTCCAGACCTTTTTCAGTGGTGGCACCTAGTTATGCATGGGTGGCACAATTTTGAGAATTTAACACTTAATTCCCTGCATTCTGGTCAATTTGTATGCACCATTTTGTGCTTTTTATTACCATTTCTGTCTCCACTACCCATTGTATACTTTAATTAGGCTACTAACATTACAATCCCTGTTTAAAAGTCCCAGTGCTACCAATCACAACACAACAGAGTGGCACCATACAAATGTAATATTAAACTCCCATATTTATTCTTTAAACTAACAAATCTGGGGGAGTGGTCGGAGTTAACGAGATATTGTTCCAATCCATTACCTGGCCATTACCTGCCTGTGAAAAGTATGAAAAGTATGAAAGGCATTTTCTCTGTTAGTTGATTTGGAATGTACCAACATTGAAATATGCATATCTTCTTCAACTTTTCAGATATCAACAGGTGCGTTTCCATAAAACATTCTGATTCGCATGAGAAATTTAATGGAAACAGCTTGATTCACATAAACTCGATGCGAATCACCTCTAATTCGCAGTCGCACAAAGTTGGGAATGCTACTTAAACAAACTAACTCTGACTGCGGTTACATGCAGACCATAAGCGGTCTATGCTCAATAAGCCGCTTATTGAGCATACGCCGGTATTAAGCGGCTTATGGTGTGCATGTAACCGCAGTCTCTGTCAAATGGTCGGCGACTCCCAGATCCGTGTGCTATTACTGATTGGGTAGATGACATTAGCAAGTGGCCTAATATTCAATGGCCAGATATATATAACACAGAACAAGTTAACCAGACAGATAAGATAGCCAGACTGTGTTTACCACCACAAATTAATTAATGTATGCCCAGCCAAATCCATGTTTAGAGGTAGCTACTAGCTAGCTAGCTAACATTACATTGATCATACGAGTAAGACTTTTCACTTTTCAAAAAATGCAGCTCGAGAGAGAGAGAGGACGCTGGCGTTGCTTGTTCGCTGCTTCTCCGCCCGAAATCTAGATATACTTGCAGTATACAGAGTAGATTGTCCTACAAAGAAACTTAGATTTAGATTTAGTAATCTTCTTTTTATTTTACTACTCAATCTTTTCAGTTTGTAAAGCGTCTTTGAGTGTCTAGCTAGATGTTAGTCTAGCTACATATTAGACAATTGTTCATGTAAACAATAGATTTTCCATTGAAATCAGAGAATAGATTAGCTATATATTTCAGAGATACTGTAACGTCCCGACTTGGACAGTGGTGAAATAATAAGAGATAGGTTGTCTTACACCTGTAAGTGAAGGGTATACCGCCTGTCCACTAGGTGGCAGTATCTCGTTTGCTATGCTGTCCGGCTCAGTCAGGAGTCGGCCATGTTATTATTTGTTTAGTGTCGGACGTTCATGTTACGGTGGCCGTCTATCGAGCTGTCCACCTAATTCCTGTAAGTTGGTTATTCGAATGTTTCTGGTTAAGTTATATATATTACATTTACCCTGCTTATACTTTATCTCAATTCATACTTCTATTGTTTGTATATTTGCAGGGCGTTTTCATCTTTGTCATTAAACACTTCATTGACATTGAGGAGCGTATTTCTTCATGAAAACGCCAGGAAGCCATGGTCGTCGTTGCATGCTCTGTCCCTGGCTGCGCTTTCGGAACTGAAAACGTGTCCAAAGCACTTGCCATTGCCCTGTTGACTAATCATGGATTTGCCCATCAACGCACATCGCCTGTCACAGCCGCGCCGACCCCCCGAGGCCCGAAACTGGATCGGCCTAAAGTCGACGTAGGCGTATCGATTGAGGAATGGAACGTGTTCATCCGTCGTTGGGACGTCTTCTGCACTGGCTCAGGCATAGGAGCCGCCGAGGCCCCTTTCCAGTTGTTTCAGTGCGCTGGGCCTGAACTTGGTGACAGCCTGTTGAAAGTCAACCCCAACGCCGCTTCCGAACCTTTGCTACACCTAATTGCCGCCTTACGTTCACTAGCAGTCATCCCAGTCGCCACATGTGTCCTGCGCACCGAGCTGCTCCAGCTACGCCAGGAGCGTGATGAGACATTCCGCGCCTTCACTGCCAGAGTACGGGGGAAAGCGGAGACATGCGCCTATGTTACAGTATGTGGGTGTGGCGAGGATGTGGACTATACCGACCACATCATCCGCGACATTCTAGTCAATGGCATCTCTGATTCGGACATTCGCCGAGAGGTACTAGGGACGCCGGACATCCTTAAAATGCCAGTGAATGACGTGGTTGCACTCGTCGAAAATAAAGAGATGGCCCGCAACGCTCTCCCGTCATCCGCCCTTTCGGCCATGTCGTTTGACAAAGAGTCCACAGGCGAGCCCCACCCCGACCCCAGGCCCAGCGGACGTGGCTAAACGATCCCCGTGCCCAGAGTGTAAGAGAACCTTTAATGTCTTCACAGAGGGATCCCGCGGATGGAATACCAAGCCCCACCAGCTTTGTATCGACTGTTATAGGGCCCGCCGACGCAAGGGGCGACCGCAGCCATCTGCCAGCAGTCAACAGGCCGCCGTGGAGTCAGAACCGATTTCCCAGATCTCGTCGGTTCAGTCTGATGCCCGCCCTGGCCAACGTCGTGGGAGTCACCACCAACGCCACGCCCCCACGCCCATCAGACTTGAGCACCACATTTTCTCCAAGGGCGAATGGAGAAGGGCCAGGCTGAGAGACCATCCCCGAGCGCTGATCACTATCTCGGTTGACATGCCTGTCGGACCGAGTGCAGGCACCGGCGACCGTGGCTCGGTCAACGGGGCGAGGGTATCCGCCATCGCGGACACTGGTGCACAGTCGGACCTTTGGTCCCTAGAGGAGTTCATTGCCTGCGGATTCTCACGTGACGACCTGCGTCCCGTCCATCTCAGCATGTCGGCCGCCAACCGCTCCCCCATAGCTGTCGAAGGCGCATTCTTCGCTAGACTCTCGACAGCCTCCAGCAGCGGTGGAGTGGCGTCCTGCCGCTCCATGGTGTACGTGAGCAGCTCAGTCCGGGCCATGTACCTATCCTACGAGTCGCTGCTCAACCTCGGCCTCTTGTCTATGGACTTCCCATCAGGTGACATCGTAGGGGGGCCCAACGACGAGCGTGGGTCTTACACGCCAAACCAGCCCCTGTCCGTCAATGCTACGAGGTCCACCAACGGCGGCTGCGGCGACCCGAGTAACCCCCACAGCGCCCAGTGCTCATGTCCCCAGCGTACGGTCCCTCCGGAACGCCCTACGGCGCTACCTTTCCCTGTCACACCAGAGAACAACAGCCGGATGAAGGATTGGCTATTCGGGAGATACGCCTCATCCACATTCAACACTTGCCCTCATCGGGCGCTGCCGTGCATGGAAGGGCCACCCATTGAAATGCATGTGGACCCCGCAGCCACGCCGAGAGCATGCCACACCGCGGCCGTTGTGCCTCTACACTGGCAGCAGAGAGTCCACGATGACCTTCTCCGGGATGAGGCCCTCGGTGTCATTGAACGTGTGCCATACGGCGAACCAGTGACATGGTGCCATCGTATGGTGGTCACTCGGAAGCACAATGGCTCCCCCCGCAGGACCGTGGACCTCTCACCTCTCAACAAGTTCTGCCTACGTGAGACTTTCGCCACCGAGTCCCCATTCCACCTCGCACGTCGTATCCCAAAGGACACCTGGAAGACTGTCACGGACGCCTGGAATGGCTACCACAGTGTGCCCCTGCGTGAATCGGATCGTCATCTGACCACATTCATCACGCCCTTTGGCCGCTGGCGTTACACCAGGGCGCCACAAGGTTTCCTATCGTCGGGGGATGGCTACAACCGCCGTTTCGATGCGGTCCTCTCGGACTATGAGCGTAAGGAACGTTGTGTGGATGACACCATCCACTATGACACCGACGTGGAGCAGCACTGGTGGAGGACCATCGACTTCCTTACTCGTGTCGGCCGGGCAGGCATCGTGTTGAACCCGGACAAGTTCCAGTTTGCGGAGAGGAACGTCGAGTTCGCTGGCTTCAGGGTGTCGGACACTACTATCGAGCCACTCCCCAAGTACTTGGACGCTATCCGAGACTTCCCCACCCCGGACTCCACGACGGATGTCAGGAGCTGGTTCGGCCTTGTCAACCAGGTGTCGAACTATGCCCAGCTGCGCGACACGATGGCTCCATTCAAGCCATTCCTCAGCCCACGCTGTAAATTCTCATCAGGGCTCTACAGTGCGACCATTTCACTCGCATTTGCGACTAAAAATACATCTGTGCGACTAGAGAAATAAATTCACGAGCACACGTGCGAGTACCGTTTTTTTTTTTTTTTTTTTTTTTTAAATTCTAAAAATAAATCTGCGCGAACTGTGTGGCCACATTTTAAGCCGTCAGCCAGCCCGCTACGACCACGGGAAGTCATGTTAAAAGTGAAGTTACTTCTGTTAAACTGGCGCTAAGCTAACATCGCTAATCGCTAACTCCCTCCTGGGCCTTAAAGAGACAAGCGCCCTTTTCTCATCTCAAGCTTCATTAGCTTCATTAGCTCACCACATCTACAGATTTGGTCCCACACACTCCAGATTTGAACCCAAGGTTACAACCAGGGTTAACTACACAGGGTAGAAAGTAGAAAGCTCTCAGACCTTCAGAACCCATTGAAAGTAGTGGAGGTACTCCAGAAGTCCAAATGCATCTCTAATCCTAGGAAACCCTAGGAAGCAAGTTGCCTAATGGCATGAAAATGCAACATGTTGTACTTGAGTGTGGCAGAGAGGTGGGACCCCCGGGGATGGTGGTGTGCTAACAGCTAGCCGCCGCAGAGGCACCGTGCTGGGCTGGCCACCTCCACATGTCACCACCCCGGGCAGCATGGGGCTGGGGACTGGTCATCTGGATGTGGGGTAGTTTAATACCCCTAGATGTGGAGTTGTCTGGCCACCGTGTGTGACTGATGTAGCCTGACCCAGCAGCAGGGAGGTGGGCAGCATGGAGACAGACCTCTGCATGGCCTGGCTGGGCTGCTAGCTGACAGACCTAGCCCTAAAGCCTGGCTGGGCTGCTAGCTGCTAGCTGACAGGCATGACATGGATGAATGAATGAACATGCTGCTAACCAGGAGAACTTGACACAGCTAGTTACCATAATACAATGCCATCAACTCTGCGTCTAGTAGGGCTGTAGGCATGGGCCAATGTGTGATTTTGGTGCAAAAATTGCAAAATCACTAATAAAAATGTGTTATAATTACATTTTTCACTGTGCTCCTAAATTTCTTTGTGTGCCCCTAACATTTTTCATTTAGGAGCACATGTGCTCCTAGTGAAAAAGGTTAGCGTAGAGCCCTGCTCATGGTCACCCGAACTGGAGGAAGCCTTCCAAACATCCAAAAGTGCTATTGTCGGGGCTATCCGTGAGGGCGTGGAGATCTACGACATGCAGAAGCGCACCTGCCTCCGCCCTGACTGGTCCAAGCGCGGTATTGGTTACTTCCTGCTCCAACAACATTGTAGCTGCGCCTCGGGCATACCAGACTGCTGCCCGGGAGGATGGAGGATCACCCTCGCTGGTTCACGCTTCCTGTCCCCGGCCGAACAGCGCTATGCGGCCATCGAAGGAGAGGCCCTAGCCGTGGCCTGTGGTCTGGAGCAAGCACGGTACTTCACGCAGGGGAGCGACAACCTCGTCGTAGTTACAGACCATAAGCCCCTGGTGAAGATCTTTGGCGACCGTACGCTAGATGAGATAACGAACTCACGCCTGTTTAGACTCAAGCAGCGTACCCTCCCATGGCGCTTCGACATTGTGCACCTGCCTGGAAAGAGCAACTATGCCGCTGACGCAACCTCAAGACATCCGTCTCCATCAGGCTCAGCGAACGGCCTCTCACTGGGATTGCCGGGCGTGCCTGACGCCGTGGAGTCAGCACTTATGGCTTCCATCCGCGCCGATGCACAAGAGCTCGGAGCCGTCTCTTGGACCGTCCTTGCACGTGAAACAGCAAGTGATGCATGCCTCAGCCACCTTCTGCACCTGATCGAACATGGGGACAGGGTTGATATGAACGACCCCGCCCTGGCGAGTCTATCACCAGTCTGTGAGTCAATTTACGCACAGGACGGCGTCCTGCTATATCATGACCGCGTCGTGGTCCCTCCATCCCTCCGCGACAGCGTCCTTCGACACCTCCATGCCGCCCACCAAGGGATCTCGGCGATGGGGCAACAGGCCCGTGCCATAGTCTACTGGCCAGGGATGTCAGAGGACATCCGAGCCGCCAGGTACGGATGTGCGGACTGTAACCGGAACGCTCCGTCACAAGCAGCCACGCCCCCCCTACCATCCTCGC
The DNA here is from genome assembly GCF_963989245.1 of Nansenia antarctica. Lineage (NCBI taxonomy): Eukaryota > Metazoa > Chordata > Actinopteri > Argentiniformes > Microstomatidae > Nansenia > Nansenia antarctica. Next base: position 16,363,526 of record NC_137678.1, read on the forward strand.
CACCGTCCACCCCATTCGAGGCGGTGTTTGCTGACTCTTTGACTATGGAGGTCGTCACTTCCTAGTTATCGGAGATCGACTATCGGGCTGGGTGGAGGTCCTATGCTCCACAGCAGGCACTGATATGGGAGGCTCAGCTGGGCTGGTTCGCCACCTCCGTGCGTTCTTTGGCTCCTTTGGCGTGCCGGAGGAACTTTCGAGCGACGGTGGTCCGGAGTTCACAGCAGGCCAGACACAGGACTTCCTCCGTTTGTGGGGCGTCAAACACCGTGTGTCCTCTGTTGCTTTCCCACAGTCAAACGGAAGAGCGTAAGTTGCAGTGAAGTCTGCGAAGCGCCTCCTGATGTCCAACACTGGCCCGACTGGCAGTCTCGATCATGACCGCTTTCTGCGTGCCATGATACAGTTACGCAACACGCCTGACCCCGACTGCAACCTCTCACCGGCGCAGATTATCTTCGGTCACCCCCTTCGAGGTTCGCTTTCCTTCGTCAACAGGCTTGAGAAGTTCTCGAACCCACATATCCGACCGCTCTGGCGCCAAGCATGGGCGGCAAAGGAGGATGCCCTTCGGACCCGGATGTCCCGTACCACTGAGTCCCTGCAGGCTCACTCGAAGCCACTCCGCCCATTGGCACTTGGTGAGAGGGTGTTCCTCCAGAACCAGCAGGGCCCTAGCCCTAACAAGTGGGACAGGCCAGGGGTGGTGGTGGAGTCACGTGTTCACGATCAGTATCGGGTTAAGGTTGATGGGTCTGGACGCCTGACTTTACGCAACCGGCGGTTCCTCCGTGGCTACACCCCCTATGCTCCTCAGCAGCCAGCTGCTATGTCCCCTCCACCTGCGCCCCTGGTACACCGCTCCCTACCTGTCCAACCGTGCACGGTGGTGCCCCAGGGGATCGTCCAGCAGCTGGCGGATGGACCCTGTGGCGCGGCCCTGGGTTCCTCCTTGCGGGCGTCTGCTGGTGAGGCGGCCCCTGGCCTCGGGTCCCAGGGCGACCCTGTACCCACTGATGCCACCCCGAACGCTTCGCTTCTAGTGTCGCAGTCGCCACTGTCGCTGCCCCGTCCTACGCGGCCTAGCCGTACAAGGGAGCCACCCAAGCACTACGAGCCCGAAACAGGCCGTTGGACACGGGACTGAGTCCGGTTACCTATTTCAGTTTATAGCTTTCCGGACTGGGGGGGATGAAGGGTATACCGCCTGTCCACTAGGTGGCAGTATCTCGTTTGCTATGCTGTCCGGCTCAGTCAGGAGTCGGCCATGTTATTATTTGTTTAGTGTCAGACGTTCATGTTACGGTGGCCGTCTATCGAGCTGTCCACCTAATTCCTGTAAGTTGGTTATTCGAATGTTTCTGGTTAAGTTACATATATTACATTTACCCTGCTTATACTTTATCTCAATTCATGCTTCTATTGTTTGTATTTGCAGGGCGTTTTCATCTTTGTCATTAAACACTTCATTGACATTGAGGAGCGTATTTCTTCAGTAAGTAGGTTGTCTTACACGCTGTCAGTTCACCGGAGCTCTCCTTTCCTCTACCGTAACCGTGACAACAACCCCCCCCCGTGTCAACTGTCAGAGATATTTCGGATATTTGAATGTCAACTGTCAGAGAGTACTGACGAAGTACTGCCATAATTGTGCCATAATAGTCGGGGAAACCATCTACCCTAATGCAGTACAGTGACTCTGTCGTAGTCTAGATAAACAGTGCACAAATGTGTGTGCGACCGGCTACTCTTTAAGACCACTCACCGGCACAAGAAACCACCAGGACTCGTCAACGTTGCGACGTTGAACTTTTTGTGTGTGACGACTAACTATCACTTTTACACTTTTGACCGTGCTCAATTAATGTCAATTATGGGGGGTTTTTAACGATCGGCGAAAAGTAATTTATTTTTACCATATCTATGTAGCCTATAATAGATGATTTTAAGAACTGTTGTAGCTAGGATACTGACATTTGAATGGTGTTTTCTAAGAACCTTTAATCCTGACCACAGACGTTTTTGCATTTGAAAGTATTACTTGTATGGGAAGGTACTCTCAGCCTTCTACTGTATGTGTTGTGGAGGTGTTTTTTATGGCTCTCTTCAGTCACAAACCACTACTGTACGCTGATGTACAGGAGGCAGTGGCGGACTGGCCACCGGGCAAGCCTGGCAAATGCCAGGAGGGCCGCGAGACTCTGGGCCGCTCAGAATGTATTATATAAAAAATATATATATATTTGTAATTTTGTCTCTGGTGATTTTCATTGAAAATAACGTATTTCAGCAGACCGCGGCCCAAAACATTTGATATCGGCCGGGCCATCCACGCAGTTCTGCGCGTATGCCCAGGGCCCTTAACCAATAGGAGCAGAGCTCCCCTATGGGGCGGAGCTCCACGATCTAGAAGGATAGTTATGGTAAACCAATAGGAGCAGAGCTTTAGGTAGCGGGGTAAACCAATAGGAGCAGAGCTCCCCTATGGGGCGGAGCTCCACACATAGAACTGGAGTATATCTCCATAACTATCGTAGTCAGCTCCATATCGCCATATCGCACCTCATGTCATCATTCCGTTTATAACAGCAGTTAACGTTACACTGCTTTCATTTTCAGAATGGGGGAATTTGATGAGAGCGATGCAGTTAATGTGCAACAACTGGATGCAGGGAGCAAGTGTAGTTGGAAGTAGGAATGCACCGAAATCCGCATGTATTGGGCCGAAAATAGCACAAAAAAGTACATTCGGTGTGAAAAGGCTATTGAAAGAGATATTGACTGATGACTGCCTACTGATAATACATATAATTACAGCAAACATGTGCGCCCAAATTTTCTTTGAGGGACCCCCAATTGTTGTATTTGTATTGTAAATTGTAATTAATAATAATAATAATAATAATAATAATAATAAGATGCGATTTGAAAGTACCAGTAGGCTACCAGATGCGTATGCACATATTTTGCTACCAGGGTTGCCAGATGGAATTGACAATTTCCAGCCCAACCAGTCTAAAAGCTGCCGAATCCACCCGTCCAGTGTGACCAAAAGTAGCCCAATCTGGCAACACGGCTTGCTTATGGAAGCATATAGTGGACTAAATTCAAATGTTAATGCAATTTGAGATTGCATTTGCATGTTCCACTTGTGCATGCATTCTTTCAGACAATATTCAAATTCAAATGCAATTCTAATGAGCGGATGTGTTTCCTAGAACATATAAATGCAATTGCTAATCACATTATTGCATTACAATTTGAATATTGACTCAAATAACGCAGGCAAAAGTGGCAAATGAATATGCTATTTTGGGATTGCATAGTCATTTTCACATTAGAATGAACATTTGAATTTTGTCAGCTACAAAGCGGATGTGTTAACTAGAACATGTAAATGCAATTGCGTATCACATTATTGCATTACAATTTGAATATTGACTCAAATAACGCAGGCAAAAGTGGCAAATGAATATGCTATTTTGGGATTGCATAGTAATTTTCACATTAGAATGAACTTTTGAATTTTGTCAGCTACAAAGCAGCGCATGACTTTGAAAATTAAATGTCAAATGGCTTTGCATTATCATTTTAATATTGACAGCGAATGTGCACATCAGGTACATGAAAATTAAAATGAAAATCATTAGAATTGCATTTGAATTTGAATATTGTCTGAAGGAATGCATGCAAAAGTGGAACATGCAAATGCAATCTCAAATTGCATTAAAGGAATTTCAAGTCCCGCAAAACGAGAACTGGTTGAAATGCGTGAGTCTCACGGCCACCTACTGTAAGGTGCGACTGTCCCCCCGCCCCCGGCGCGACTGTAATCCCGGTCGGACTGTCAGTGCCCAGTGCTGCCCACCCAACCACGTCGCGTCGGGTCTACTGTAAAGCGGGTTAACATGTCCTTTTCAAAGGTATTAAAATAGACGCACGGAAACATAACGTCAGCCATGTGTTTCCTTGTTGGAAATTATGGATCGTGAATCGTGATTGCTTCTGCACTCTGCAGCAATCGGATTTTGATTGACAGGCAGCTGCATCTCTTCCCCCAACGGCGTTCCGGCACAGAAAGTGTTGCCGGAAAGCAGCACCGGACCGTTCCGGCCCACTTTCACCTATGCTTGTATGGATACTTTCAGCCTCTCTGGTACTCTCAGCCTTCTACTGTATGTGTTGTGGAGGTGTTTTTTATGGCTCTCTTCAGTCACAAACCACTACTGTACGCTGATGTACAGCAGCTGATCTGGTGGTAAAGTGAACGTACATTCGTGTTTATGAGCAGATTTGTCAGTTTGAATGTGGTGGTACACAAGGCTTTGCATTTGCCTTTGCCTTTGGAGTCGGCTTTTGATGTCTGGTCAAGGAAGTCATGATTAGGCTGAAAAATCTTCATGAAATCTGAAACATAGCCAAAACATAGGCCAAAGAAACAAAACATAGGCCAACAAAACAAAACATAGGCCAAAAAAACTAAACATAGGTATATATACAGTTGTTTTTTGGGGGGGGGGGAACACTGGTGAGCTCAGCGATTACAAACGTGCTGGTAGGCCAGGGAAGACTTTGATGATGATGATGACAGACAGTCTATACTTTAACCTCAGTATAGACTGTCTGTCTGTTTGATTTCAAATCCAAACCGTTGGAGTATAGAGACAAAAGAAGATAGAAACGATGTAGGAGGGCACTGTGTCTAGAGTGCCAAAATCAAAACCACTTGCTTTTATGTTCACAATTAAATTCCCTTCGTGTGTCATACTAGCCCAAGAACTTGGCCCACTGATCTATTGATTTAATGACTGATCGCCTAATTTATCAATTGATCACCTGCATTTGCACTAAGACTGGTTTCGACACCATTCAAATATAGCGCTGTATGTTTAAACTTTTGCACAAATGCGTGCAGGCAGTGGTTACAACTTGGCATTAACATTCAGTGTGTTGAATGATGATCAGATCACTATTCAAAATACAAAGATGCCTCTTAGGTCACAGTGTCCTGCACCATATTTACAGTATTTCTCGATCACTTAAACATTTGTGTGCGCATTAGTTCACATTCCCACCACAGTAACATACATGAGCACCGCAGTGACAGTAATGATTTGTCATTGCCTTCACATGGTTTGCCTCTCTGAGTTATGCCAGTCCTTGCCTGTTATTTGCACACCGGACAGGAAGATGAGTTTAGATTTGTTAGGGAATTGATTTAGGAATAACCAAAACCACTTGGTGAGATTCATATTTGGACTTCAAGGAGAGAGGAACAGACTTAAATTGTTACCTTTTGCATCTGTGTGTCGGTCTTAAGTTAGTAATAAGAACACTATGAAGCTCCACCATGTTTTTGAAACCCCTCACGAGAAGCTTCTATGCACTAAAATGACTGATGAAGCTGTCTTGTAGGTCAATGTTTTGAACGCCTTTCAATATTTTTTCACTACAGCTCTTGACAGCTGACCTTTATCATGTACCATTAAATGTGTTATGATAGAAATGTGGTTTATCACCATTATGTGTCTGATATTTAATAAAATGTCTTATAATTGTCTTATAAAATGTCTTTGTTTCTTTGTTTCTCTGCTCCTCTTGTCCAGAACAAGTAGACAAGGCAAGGCACATTTACATATTACAAATATTAAACATTTGACCAGAGAACTGGGCTGATAGGGAGACTTTGACCAGTGAACTGGGCTGATAGGGAGACTTTGACGAGATGGACAATGTAGGAATTGGATAAATCCAGAAGGTGGCAGTAGTGCAACGCTAAGGACGCAAGCTGCCGTTAAACCCAACAGAAGAAGAAGAAGCATCATGGCTGCGCCCGTAGGACATCTCAGGAAGCAATCCGAAGTCACTCCGTCCTAAGACGTTATTATCCCAAAGACATGAGGGTCGCTTGTCACGTCCGCAGCATGATGCGAATAGTCTCAAGAGCGGAGCTGAGGTCATTCCCTTTGCTGTGTAGAAGACTTTCAAACACCGCTGCACAGAATGGCCGACAACCTTCCGAGGAGGAGGAGGAGGAGGAGGAGGAGAGGAGACGGAAAAGAAAACCCAGCGAGTGTTCGGTGCTGCTGTTCCCCGGGCAGGGGAGTCAGTTCGTGGGTATGGGTCGCGGGATGCAGAGGTATGGAAACGTCCAGGAGATGTTCTCCGTCGCGCACCAGATCCTCGGCTACGACCTCCTCTCGCTCTGCCTGAACGGGCCCGAGGAGGAGCTGATGAAGACGGCGCACTGTCAGCCCGCTGTGTTCGTCACGTCCCTGGCAGCCGTGGAGAGGTTAAACCACCAACACCCCGCGGTGAGAACATGTCACGATATGTCGCCGACTATTCATTAGTTTACAAGATCCCATGTCAATTAAGCGATATCACACGAGAGGGAGTGTGTTATGCTGGATATCAGCACGGCTGTGATTCGGTCGTAGGTACGAGGCCGCAGGTCTGATATTCAGTATAACAGCACGACCTCGAGTGTGACATTGCTTTTATACAACAGTTCTACAGCCGATGTATTAGTTAACACTAATAAGCGACAACAGATTATGATTTGTTTGTTTATTTAATCATAAAAAGAAACAAAAAATTGTTCCGCAACTGAACTTCAAATGGACTGTTGCCTAGTAACCTGAACACAAACATGTCGTCTAATTAACGGTCATTTAGTAGAACATCTGTGCGGCGGAGTGATACATAGTGTAACGAACCTTTATAAGGTCCGTTAGCAGCTCCACCAAGGGAGTTAACTCTGTTGGTATTGTGGTTAGCGCGGCCGGCGTCTATGCGGGGGTTCGGGGTTCGACTCCCGCATGGGGCGAGTTACACTACCAAGTTCCCGTTCGCTAGTGTAACCGTTAGCAGCTCCACCATGAAATTACTCAGTACACCGTTAGCAGCTCCACCAAGGGAGTTAACTCTCTTGGTGTTGTGGTTATTAACAACACACAAGCCTGCAGTCTTTTGCAGCGCCCCCCAGTGGTACATAGCACTGCTTTTGTTGCCAGCTGTTTAGACATTAACAGCTGTGTACTGAGTAATTTTCAAAGGACAATAAATCTATACTGTTATTCAAGCAGCACACTGACTACTTTAAGTTATATCAAAGTTTCAGTAGGATAATGTTATCCACTGAAAGGATATAACAGAATATTTGAAAAAATCTAAAGGGTGTACTCACTTTTGAGATATACTGTATATAATGCATTTCACTTAACAACGTACGTACAGTAGAGTAAATATTACTTTTGGGTTGCCAGATGTCCGGTTTTCAGTGGACAGTGTCTATACAACGTGTGTACAATTTGGCTGGTCATTCAGTAGTGCTAGAAATCTGGCAACCCCGTGCAGGCTCCAATCTCTCCCAGGTCCATGTCAAACTCCTGTCTGTTCAACCTGAAGTAAGTTGTCTGGAGCGGTCCTCCTGTACACTACTGCCTCAACTGTTTGAAATATATGATATGAAAATGAAATTATAATGTTGTACGTCATAAACCCTTCATGTACCGTAGGTGTATGTACTGTATCAGACCTTTTGGGTCAGACCTTCAGCCTTTAACTTCTCTTCAAAAAAGGAGACAGTCAAAAATGTATGCTCCAGTCTCTCTCCCCGTTATGAGTGACTCAATTAATTTAGATAGACCAGTTGAAGTTTTCCCAATTGTCCCATTGTGATGCAATAATCCGTCGCACCACAAAATTTGACAAAATTTGACAGTGCGACAAAAATCGGCCGCCGTGTGCATTGTCCCATTCAAAACGAATGGAATCGAATTTTCGCGGTGCGATTGAAATCGCACGCCGTGTGCATTGGGATGAGATTTTCTCATAGACTTCAATGTTGTGAGTTGAAAATCGAATTTTGTCCGGCGAGTGTGCATTGGCCTTTATACTGTATATCAGCACTCATGGAATGCCTCTTGTCCAATCAAATTACTTGGTCGGAACTAACTGTTGTATAACAAAACATACATACAATGTTGTTACTTAATGAGAAAACACAAGTCACCTATCTTTTATTATCATGCGCTATGCACACTTGTCTGCAGGCCATTGACAACTGTGTTGCCGCTGCAGGATTCAGCGTGGGAGAGTTTGCTGCCCTTGTGTTCTCCGGTGCTATGGACTTTGCAGAAGGTAAAGATGGTAATAACTTGCCCAGTGCAATTGAGTATCAAGTTGTCTACTTGCCTATTTCAATGGATAGGCATGTATGAGGTTAAACATGTCAAACATAAGACATCATCCCCCGAAATACCAAAGCATTACACTGAAAACATTTATTTATTTTTGAGTGCAGCATGCAGTTTACCATCCACTTCTTTAGACGTCTCGGTCAGTGTAGTAAACTGAGCAGATAGCTCTGAGGCAACACTCTGTATTATGTCATGAGATGGAGTGTCGTGGTATTGGTTTGCGACTTAATTCAACCAGGAATATATATAGTTAAAAGTCCCAGTGCTGTTATACTGTATATCGGCACTCATGGAATGCCTCTTGTCCAATCAAATGACTTGGTAGGGAACTAACTGTTGTATAATGTCCATCAGCCCTGTATGCAGTGAAGGTGCGAGCGGAGGCCATGCAGAAGGCCTCAGAGATGACCCCCAGCGGGATGCTGTCTGTGATAGGCCGTCCCCAGGCCAAGTACAACCACGCCTGCCTGCAGGCCAGAGAGCACTGCCTCAGCCTGGGCATCAAAGACCCTGTGTGCAGTGTGGCCAACTACTTGTACCCTGATGGCAGAGTCATTGCCGGGCACCACGAGGTAAAAAAATAAAAAACACTGATATTGAAATTCTTTATTGGGAATAACCCCCTTGAGATGAACCATCTTGTTTTCAAGGGGGTCCGCAAAGACAAAATACAGAATGATTCTGTTTTTGACAGTATTATAACAAAGACAAAATAAACAATACCAACCAAATACAGGAAAAAGCATCCAACAGTAACATGACAACAACAACAACAGCAACGTCACATAGCACATAATGGATTCATAGGTCTGTTATAATGATGTTGTGGTCAAAAGCATGAACAGGTCGTCTCACAGTGAGAGGACAGCGCAGATTTAAACAATTTAAAAGATTATATTGATCGGATGTGGACATGTAGACTATTCCAGTCGGACTGAGGGTAGAGGATAGAATAGATATGTTCCAAGACAATGTCTTGTATTATAGCTAGTATGCAAATTAGAATGATCTTAAATGGTCTCCTTTCTGGTCTTCCGAAGAAAGCTATTGGCCAGAGTTTTAACCAAAACAAGCAGAAGAGCTCATATAACTCCTATTGTAGAGACTCTACACTGGCTTCCTGTTAAGTTCAGAATAGATTTCAAGATCCTTCTGCTTGTTTATAAAGCTCTCACTGGCACAGCACCAGAATATCTGAAAGACCTTTTGCTAGCATATCAGCCCAATAGAGCTCTCAGGTCTTCGGACGCTGGCTTTCTCTGTCTACCAAATGTACAAAAGAAGAGATTTGGTGAGGCTGCATTATCATTTTATGCACCCAAATTGTGGAATGCACTTCACATTTGCCAGTTTACATTAGGGCAACCTCAGCAAATATTTTCAAGTAAAAACCCATATTTTTAATATTGCCTTTAAATGACTAAATAATAAAATTTGGTAATCATATTATATAATGATTGAGCTGCAACGTTTGCAGGAAAAGTGCTATACAAATAAAAGTTGTTATTATTATTATTATTATTATCTTGATGGAATGTTTGGTGGTGACATGGCAGGTAGTGTGACAGAACTCAATGGCTCTGATAGAACAGAGCGAAAGATCTTAAACCTGAATTTTACTCTAACTACTGTTTTACAATGTTTCTCTCTGATAAGTGTGCAATCGAATAAGTAAACCAACATGGATGTTTTTCCAACATTTTTAAACTCTGTTAATTCCCCCTGAAGCTTTTGTTAACGTCCCATATAACCCTCCTCCCACTCAGGCGCTGGAATTCCTAAGGCAGAACTCGCGGCGCCTGCACTTCCAGAGGGCCCGTGTGCTGCCGGTCAGCGGGGCCTTCCACACCCAGCTGATGCAGCCAGCCACCGAGCCCCTGAGGGACGTCCTGAGACAGCTGGAGGTCAGGTCATCAACCAACCAACCGTTCAATAGCATCAGTCTTCAACATTTTGTCAAGGCACAAAAAAGGCACTTTAATGTTTAGATTTTTTGTCTGGATTGTTTGAGTTAATACCAACGTCTGGTGCAAATTTCACTCGAATAGGCTCATTGGAAATACATTTATTGGACTGTTCAATACTTATTTCCCCCACTGTAACTCTTCTATGCATCAGCATATCAACTCTTCTATACATCAGCATATTAACTCCTCTATGCATCAGCATATTAACTCATATTAACTCCTCTATGCATCTGCACATATAGGTGCGGCGGCCAGAGATCAACCTTTACTCCAACGTGGACGCCAAGCGGTACATGCACGAGGGCCACGTGAGGAAACAGCTGGTCAAGCAGCTGGTGTCGCCGGTCAAGTGGGAGCAGACGCTCCACGAGGTGTACGAGAGGACCCAGGGGCAGGGCTTCCCTCACACCTATGAGGTGGGACCTGGGAAACAGCTGGGGGCCATGCTGCAGAAATGCAACATGAAGGCTCACAAGAACTACACACACGTAGATGTGACCGCTCACCAGGAGTGAGGCCAGACTGAGGAGGAGTTGTGAAGGCTTGTTACGTACGTGCCTTAGCACACTCAACACGGGATGGATGTACCCCCACCCACAAGGACTGGACATAAGAGTATTGAAGACATGCATACACAGACTATAGTGTACTGTATGCTGCACTCAGTTTGACATGGTGGAACGTAAATGCACTCTTCTTGGATACCCCTATGATCTTGCTCTTGTTCATCTTATGACATTGAATAAATATCTGGTCTTTTTTTTGTTTTTTAAGAACCGACAAACAGGTTTTTCCTCCATGTTTTATTTGTATTATGTATAATACGATCAATGTTAAAGTTTGAGCAGAAAGTCCAGCTTCCACACAGCTGCAAATCCAATTTGTCCTTCCGTAATCCATTAACAAACTTCATGTGAAAGACTGCAGTCCAGCAACCGTCTTTTTAAACATACATTGTTCATAATTTTTTTAGCAAGACTATTACAACTGTGAGCCAACACGTCAGATCTTATTTTTAAAAACCACACGATTAAAAGAGAACTGAAGGTAAATGGCAAGAGATGTTAAAAGTAATCACTTATAATCTATAAGAATATTTCAAATAAAATGTTAACAAATGAGTGGCCAAAAGACCAGCTCATGGCTTCTCAGTGCAATCATCAGCCCTTCCACTCCTCCCAGAATACAGTGCAAATGGTTGCCGTGCCCACCAGGGCCACCGTAGCCATTATTCCTGTGGTCCAGCCGGTGTAGTTAGAAGGTTGAATACTGGATACCTGAGTTGGGGAAGAGAAGAAGGTATGTTACATACTAGGGACAGTTACATACATATGTTACATACTATGGACAGTTACATACGTATGTTACATACTAGGGACAGTTACATACGTATGTTACATACTATGGACAGTTACATACGTATGTTACATACTAGGGACAGTTACATACGTATGTTACATACTAGGGACAGTTACATACGTATGTTACATACTAGGGACAGTTACATACTAGGGACAGTTACATACGTATGTTACATAGTAGGGACAGTTACATACTAGGGACAGTTACATACGTATGTTACATACTAGGGACAGTTACATACGTATGTTACATACTAGGGACAGTTACATACGTATGTTACATACTAGGAACGGTTACATATGTATGTATGCCATTCAGCCATTAGACCTCTGCAGCTCATCCAGAATGCTGCTGCCCGGCTGGTATTCAACCTCCCCAAATACTCGCATGTCACCCCTCTCCTTCGCACCCTGCACTGGCTCCCGATAGCAGCTCGCATCAGATTCAAGACCCTGGTGCTTGCATACCAGGCAGCTAAAGGGACAGCCCCTGCCTACCTGAAGGAAATTGTAACCCCCCCCAAACCCCTGCCCGCTCACTCCGCTCCTCCACCTCGGCTGGCCCCACCTCCTCTACACAGCAGTCGGGCTGCCCGATCACGTCTCTTCACAACACTGGCTCCCCGCTGGTGGAATGAGCTCCCCACGGCTGTCAGAACGGCAGAGTCACTACCCATCTTCCGTCGTAGACTGAAGACCCATCTCTTCAGGTTACATCTTAACTGCTCCTCCTGAGACATCTTCTGACCCTCACCACTACGTCTCCTAAAGACACCCGCTTTCCCCTCTACTGTGTCCCTAAGAACTTCTATTGCCCCCCTTGTACTGTTTCTCAGTTTCTCCAGTAATAAAAAAAAAAAACAACGTTTTAGTAGAAGGCGATAATAGGGAGAAGGTTTTTTCTTCTATCAGTGGCCCCGGGCCCGAGCTAGAGTACTCTTCCTGCAACGAATGGTGGACTGCTGATTCACATGCTTAGTATTCAAATGTATTGATTGTAAGTCGCTTTGGAATAAGGCGTCTGCTAAATGCCAAAAATGTAAATGTAAAATGTTACATACTAGGGACAGTTACATACGTATGTTACATACTAGGGACAGTTACATACGTATGTTACATACTAGGGACAGTTACATACGTATGTTACATACTAGGGACAGTTACATATGTATGTTACATACTCGGGACAGTTACATACGTATGTTACATACTAGGAACGGTTACATACGTATGTTACATACTAGGAACGGTTACATACGTATGTTACATACAGTCCCTGACAAAAGTCTTGTCACTTATCCATTTTGTAGAAACAACAGTTTATAACCTGACTTTTAATTAATCCATTGGTTTTAGAAATGGCTCATATGAAAGCAAAAACCCTCCCAAATTATGTTTAATATACCAAAATAAATTTGCTTCACTGAAGAAAGATTGAAGAAAGAGCAGTTGTCTTGCGGGGTCTGCCGGACCTGGGCTTGTCAAAAACATCTCCAGTCTCTTCAAATATTTTTCTTATTCTTTGTACTTGACGCTGAGACACATTGAAGGTGTCAGCCACCTCAGCAGTCTTCAGCCTCTTGATAATCAACGCTTTGGTCTCAGGGTGAATCTTAGGCATGTTGTCAGAGGTCAAGTTGCAGTTGATGTGAAGGTCTGGTGTGCTGGGATTCTTTTTATACACACCCACTAATTGATTGATCAATTATTGATCATAGGTGAGGCTGTAATCTAGGATTGGGTGCATCATATGACAAGGCGACAAGACTTTTGTCTTTGCAAAAACTGACTCAGTGGGCTTTACCAAGCTGTGAACGTTAGAATGCTTTTCAGCAGTTTCGTTTTGCACCAAAACATTATTTCAAAAGCTGTTGGGATTGAATTTAGCCATTTCTTGTTTCTGATTAGAAATATATTTGAGGGGCACTTAAGGTCAACTTGTACCCAAGCGACAATACTTTTGTCAGGGACTGTACTAGGGACAGTTACATACGTATGTTACATACTAGGGACAGTTACATACGTATGTTACATACTAGGGACAGTTACATACATATGTTACATACTAGGGACAGTTACATACATATGTTACATACTAGGGACAGTTACATACTATGGACAGTTCTACATGATAAATACAGGCCAGGATGGATCCTGAGCATGTGACTGAAGCAGGCTGTACCCAGGTTCCTAGAGGTAGGCTACGGGTTAGCGATGCAAAGCTGTTTGTTCACCCAGAAATGCCAATAACCCGTCAGGAACGACTGTGACGAAGTGAAAAAATCGGAGGTCTGCAACTCATTATTGGAAAGAGTAAGCATTTTGTCTTCTTTTAAATACTCTCAACAGTTTGGTTGGCTTTGAATGAATGAATGAATGAATGGTCTTTATTGTCATTGATATAGTACAGGTACCAAACAACGAAATTTGGGAGGGGGGGCTCCCCTGGTGCTAGGAAAAAAAACTAAAAACAAGAAGGGAAAAGAGCTGGTTTACATAAATAAAGGCTATGTACACTATCCACTATACTATACTATACAAATAAAACACTGTGCTGTACTCTATGCTATGCTATACCTATTCTAACATTTCCTATCTCTGAACCTTATGTACCCGAGGGTTGTCATATTGCACATAGTGTTATTGCACATTCATTTAAAGTGTCGCAGTTTGCAGGTTTGAAATGTTCACAGTTGTGTTTCAGTATTGCACTTGATTTCAATCTAGTAGCTGCCATCAAATTGTCTAGATTGTCCAGGGCCTAGAACCTAGGTCTTTGCTGTGTTCAGGGCCTGAATGGCCCTGGGGTAGAAGCTGAGCTTCAGTCTGTTTGTCCTTGCGAACATGGTCCTGAACCGCCTGTCCGAGGGCAGCCGAGCAAAGTGTTCGTACCCAGGGTGGGATGGGTCTCTGGAGATCTTGGAGGCCTTCCTGAGGCAGCGTGTGTTGTACAGCTCTTCCAGAGAGGGGAGGGGGGCGCCGGTGATCTTCTGGGCCGATCTCACGACTCTCTGTAGCGCATTCCTCTCTGCGGCTGTGCAGCTTTGGTTGGCCGGGCCGGGTGTGCTGGTCGGGTGTGTGGGGCGGCTGGGGCTCCCGGGGGGGGGGGGGGGGGGGGGGGGGGGGTTGGGGGCCGCTGCTGTACGGTACGCAAACTGGTAGTAGTCGCTCTATGAGTAGAGGGCTGCAAGGGAGTTTTCCTGGATGCACAGTGTACAGTTTTTTTTTTACCCTTGCCTGCTTGCGGCTCTGTCATTATGTGAAGCTCATTGGATCACATTTCGTGAGAAATGAGCTATATAAATAAAACTTGATTTGATTTGATAAGAAAAATTACATTTATGGGTTTTTCAATGCATGATTTTCTCTTTATTCAACCCACCTTTCATCCACCCTACACCCGCCTGCCCTGTGAATATAACCCGTGGGGACTACGGTTATGAGTCAACACAAGCATCACTACTAGGGGTAGATTTGGGGCTGGAGAGAGGTTTGAGAGTGGAGAGAGGAGAACTATCTTACCCAAGCTGCCCAGGCCTCAGCTCTCAGTGTTCCGCTGGCCGCAAACCACGCTTTCACCACAGCAGAGCAACTTCTCACGTCGCAAAGCTCTCGTTGTATCCCCCTGATAGCAAGTTGCATACCGTTAGAATTATATTGTTAGTCTGATGTATCATGCTTTGTTTTTTCAATTATTTGTGTGCTGAATTCACATAAATGGCTTCCTTGAAAAATAGATAGAGACATGGATAGATAAATGATCAATAAAGTGATATTTGACAATTGGTAAAAAAAAAAGAAGCTGGAATGTAGATATAAATGCTGCATTTACAGTTGAAGCCTGGCTGTCATATACATAGACTGCAAGGATTCCCATTGCTTTATGTGGTAATGATTGATTATTAAATCAAAATGTCATTACAGTATACACTGCCATTATTTTGAAGAAGAGATTTGGTGAGGCTGCATTCTCATTTTATGCACCCAAATTGTGGAATGCACTGCCAGTTTACATTAGGGATGCAACCTCAGCAAATATGTTCAAGTCAAGACTAAAAACCCATCTTTTTAACATGAAAAAACGTTTGCAGGAAAAGCGCTATACAAATAAAAAGTTATTATTATTATTATTATTACTATTATTATTATTATTATTATTATTATTATGCCTCAAGGCCCTCTCACCTGTAAAGGTCTCTGGTGAGGACGTGGACTGTGGGTGGCCACTGGTTTGGCAGGTCTTCTATCCACTCTCGCTCCAGTTGGTCCCCAATCTCTGCCAGCTGCCAACCAATAGTCCTGGCAGCTCTGGTGTTAACCCTGAGGGAGGGGAGACAGAGGCACTAAACAGATAAACAGAGAGCCTTCCCCTAATAAAATACAATAAATAAAACACACTCCCTTAGGGGAGTGTACACTATGTACAGAACACTAAGGTGCAAAAGGGCTTACTTTGGCAAAAGCCTGATCCCCGCAGCCTTTGTTGCCTTAAATAATAATAATAATAATACATTAGATTTATATGGGGCTTTTCTAGACACTCAAAGACGCTTTACAAACTGAAAAGATTGAGTAGTAATAATAATAATAAATAATAATAATAATAATAATAAAATATGAATAAAATAAATAATAGAGCGCTCTGAGTGTGTGTACTTGTGTATTTGTCATGTGTAGTACTGTCTGTTGTTGTCTGTGTTATACAGTGTATGTATGTATATATGTAAACTGTACAGTGGTGTGAAAATGAATTTCCCCCTGGGGACAATAAATCTAATCTAATCTAATGTAATCTAATCTTCACGTGTCTACTTCAGAGAAAGGGATGGGGAACTGGGACTAACAGAATGCTTCATCGTCCCACCCTGCCTTGAGGTCGTTACTGCCATGGCTCCATCTGACCACTAGGGGGCAGCAGAAACCGCCCCAAGGACTAATTAGCACTCAGGTGCATCTAATTCCTAATTTACGACTTCCTCCTTACCAAAAAAAGAAAGCTGTTTTTCCCTTTGTTCTGTATCATAGCTTGGTATTTGTCATATGCTCCAGTCTCTTGAGCATACCTATAGTTTATGTATTTGATGACTCTCTCACACAGTCTACAGTGTTCCTAGGTTTAAACATAGACTTTGTTATTTTCCTAAAGTGCTTCCCTGTTCTATCCAGTGGAGATTAACAAGTAGTGGCCTATTGTCCTTTCATCATCATTCCCTCTCTGCCTGGTCTCCTCTATGCTCCTGGGTCCTACACTATACCTCCTGGTCTCCTCTCTGCTCCTGATCTCCTCCACTATACCCAGCACTTGAGTTGAGGGGGGATGATGGGAGATGGCATCCCCCCTGAAATAAAAACTGTCAAAATCATCCCCCTTCTAAAACTGCCATCCCCCCTTTCCATCCCTTATATAATTTTATCAATGAACATGGTATTACGGTACTGCTATTTCAACATTTAGTTTCACTCATATTGAGTAAAATACTGTGGGCGAGGGGGCACGCACACATGCAATGACATGTTTACCAAGTCACTGACACTGAAGCCACTAACGCTGTGGGGATGCTCAAATTGTCCCCATATGATAAAATTCACCATCCCCCCTGATTTTCTTTTACAACTTGAGTACTGACTGTACCTCATAGTCTCCTCTCTGCTCCTGGGTCCTACTCTACACCTCATAGTTTCTAATCTAGCATGATTAGGAAAAGTAAGGTTTTTCCTACATTGCTTTCACCATATATATATATCATGTCAAATCTGTTACTTCTTCAAGGAAATTAGTGAGAAATAGAGTAGATAAAAAGTAGATACCTTAGGTAGGTACCTCATTCCAACATCATCTAGAATGTCTTTAGTCTTTATGACAAAGGTTTCAAGTGGGAATATAACCTCATTTCTATTACTTGTGTAAGATTAGGTCTGGGGGTCAGGTAAAACTGGTCCATAGACAGTTGCAAAATGCTGAAACTGACAGTATTCAGTAATGGTGAAAGGAGCCACTGACCTACTTCTGTATCTCCATCTCAAGTGATTTAGTCTTTACCTGAAGGTGACATCAGCCAGGGCAATGTCCTCCACCTCACTAGGTCCAGCCTGGAGAGAAATGGCACGGTGCCGCTGTCTTGTTTGTTCCACCATTTTGTTTTCTAGAGGAAATAAAGTATGAGGCACTGATATTATTCTTTTTTTGGGCAGTGCATCATGCATGTATAATGTTGAATCAATACTAGGGCGACAGTTGGCATTATCAGAGTGGCAACTCCTCGCCATGTGTGACTTTTGTCCTGCCTTGACTTCCAACTTCCATAATCTACTTCTTCTGTAAACATTGTGTCATGTGACCTAAGGAGGGAGTAGGTGTATTACCAGGGAGATTCTTCATATCAATGCCAACTCTCCTCCATTTGAATAGATGATGTCATCCTTAGAATTCACTGCACTACATTAAACTCTTTCACTAAGGTTTCAAGTTTCAAGTTTTATTGTTACGTCACATTACACAAGTGTAAGAGAGTTACACTTAGGCTTCAGTTCCTGACATTGCAGCACAAGACAATAAGGCAATAGGCATAATTTGTAATATAGGTCATACTGTGTGTGTGTGTGTGTGTGTGTGTGTGTGTGTGTGTGTGTGTGTGTGTGTGTGTGTGTGTGTGCGTGTGTGTGTGCGTGTGTGTGTGTCTCCGGTCCTCAGCCTGTCCCTAGCCTAGCCTAGCCTGCTCACGTGTTTGAGTCAGTCTGAATGCAAATGAAGGATTTCCATAACTCCAAATCAACCAAATGGCTCCCATCAAACTCACACGTTGCCAAGAGGTTGTCTTCAAATGGCTGAACTTTGTTATTACAAATTAAGCACATGGAGTGATGAATGTCAGAAAGTTTTACATTTTTGTTTTGTTCGCTTATAGAGATAGCACTAAAAATGTTATATGCTTTTGAGGAGAATAAAGTATGACTTTACAAGCAAACTATTAAACTAACCAATTAAAGACACGATAAACAGTATATTAATTCACATATACAGTATACCTAATTACCATGTTAAATAAACATAATAAATATTTGTCCAGTAAGCGTTTGCTGTGTCTTTGTCAAAACAAAAGAGAGGTGATGTCATCCCTTCAATCCTAGTTAACAAGAGGTTGTTTATGAAAACAAAAGCTAAGTGATCCTATTTTTTATTTTTTTTGCCTTGAGGTATTTTAAACATTTCCAATCACCACAATAATGAGAAATGTGTTTCACATATGGCTAGCAATACTTTCAATTCATCAGATGTTTTCAGTAGATCCTTGTCTGACAACAAAGGAACAGGTGCATCTTATGAAGTCAAACACATACCTTGTCTGTAGATTAAAGCAGACGCCGCCCTGGAACACACATTCAAACATCATATTAGCTCAAAGTCATAAGAAATACATTTTTAAAAATTATTTCAAATACTTAACAGTACTTACAGCAGCGTCCTTTAATCTTGTTGTTTTCAGGTAACTGCCACAATTGTCATTCACCAGCCACGCCTTTGGCAGTTACACCCAGGAAGAGCCTCGGGGAGTGTGTCTCTCCAAATATCCACTAGAGGGCGATCTGCAATCTGCTCTTACCAAAACGGAGGAACAATGTTAGGCCCTCATGCCACCCTCATGGAGTCTGTTTCTGACAGTTTAGTGTGTGTGCGTGTGCGTGTGCGTGTGCGTGTGCGTGTGTGTGTGTGTGTGTGTGTGTGTGTGTGTGTGTGTGTGTGTGTGTGTGTGTGTGTGTGTGTGTGTGTGTGTGTGTGTGTGTGTGTGTGTGTGTGTGTGTGGAGGTGGCAGTAAGAACAGTGCCACTTCATCTCATTCAGTCTTGAAGTAGTGTCTGAGGAATCTTTAGACTTCACTCCAGTTTGTATGAGTGAAGTTTACTTGATTGGTTGAATGAATGATTGAATGAGTGAATGGTTGATACATTTTCTCCACATCTCTGTATTCACTCTCAGGCCCGGTCATATATAGGATGACGGTGTTCACACCACATAGGTCATCATGTTTACTATTCTGCATTGTATTTGATTGAGGTTATTACAGCAGTGTGTGGTAATGCTGGCTAGTTAAATTAATTTAAATTAGTTGTGAGAGACCAATACTATCGAGTAATTTATTGGCAGTTTATTGTGTGAAATGCAGTAGACAGAGAACTGTCCATAGAAGTTACATATGGAATCTGTCACTGTGTTTTGTCAGACTTCAGATTCAGACTTCAGAATTCTATCAAGGGGCCCAAAAGGACGTTCCCTGACCGGGAATCGAACCCGGGCCGCGGCGGTGAGAGCGCCGAATCCTAACCACTAGACCACCAGGGAGGTGTAAGCAAAAGGCAGACCCCTATTGCATCAGTTTGCTGTGGACTGTTGTGGAGGACGGGAAAGTTGAGGCACTGATATTGTTATTTGTTGGGGCAGTGCAGTGCAGTGCATCATGCATGTATAACGTTGAATCAATGCTAGAGCGACAGTTGGCATTATAAGAGTGGCAACTCCTCACCACGTGTGACTTTTGTCCTGCCTTGACTTCCAACTTCCGTAATCGACTTCTTCTGTAAACATTGTGTCATGTGACCTAAGGAGGGAGTAGGTGTGTTACCAGGGAGTAATGTCTGTGAAGAAGAAGAACATTGCGTTGAGCAGGACACTGTTCGAACACAGGCGAAGAGTACACAGTGGTGGATGTATTTGATGGATTATTGAGGTAAGCACGATTAACGTTCAAATATTAGACAACCAAATCAAGTTTCTCATGTTTTATAGCACTTCAGAAGTTCCTAAATGAAACTAGTGCTCTTGATGTATTACAACATACTCGTCACTCAGGCATGCTGTTACTTTGTTGTTCTCTTTAATGTAAAAATGTTCACCTTTCAAGAAGATAAAACGTTACTTACTTTCAGTGGCGGCTGGTGCTAAACATTTTGGGTGGGGCACAGGTTATGGGGGCATGCTCCACGGGGAAGAATATCAACTTTAAAATCTGGATTTACAGTCGATTTTAGCATGAGAATAACAGTGTTTCCCCTAGGTTTGCTGCCTGGGGGGGGGTGGCATGGACCGTGGCATGGACCCCCCCCCCCAGGGGATAAGACCCTGCGACATACCAGCGTCATGTCCAGGGGGTGTACTAACTTGTACATTAAGCCGCCTCACGCTACGGAAACAGGAGATAGGCTCCTTCCCTATGGGCCATTAGGCTCGAGAACCATCGGTTCTCAAGGCTACTTACTTATGTGGTCTTGACTACCTGTCCACTTTCTCACCTGGTTCTTGCTCTCTCTCTCTCTGGTGTGCCGACACCATCCTGCTCTCTCTCCTTCTCTCCCTCTCTATCCTCCTCTCTCCCTTTTGCTGTCAACCAAAAGGCAAACATAACAACCAGAGTATTTATAATCTAATAAGAGGTATACATTGATCCATATCAATTGTTATTCATATATACAGTCAGTGGGGAGTATTTGATACACTGCTGATTTTGCATGTTTTCCCACTTAGAAAGAATGTAGAGGTCTGTAATTTTTATCATAGGTACACTTCAACTGTGAGAGACAGAATCGAAAGAAAAAAAATCCAGAAAATCAAATTGTATGATTTTAAAGTAATTAATTTACATTTTATTGCATGAAATAAGTATTTGATACATCAGAAAAACCGAGCTTAATATTTGGTAAAGAAACCTTTGTTTGCAATTACAGAGATCAGACGTTTCCTGTAGTTCTTGACCAGGTTTGCACACACTGCAGCAGGGATTTGGGCCCACTCCTCCATACAGATCTTCTCCAGATCCTTCAGGTTTCGGGGCTGTCGCTGGGCAACACAGACTTTCAGCTTCCTCCAAAGATTTTCTATTGGGTTCAGGTCTGGAGACTGGCTAGGCCACTCCAGGACCTTGAGATGCTTCTTACAGAGCCACTCCTTAGTTGCCCTGGCTGTGTGTTTCGGGTCGTTGTCATGCTGGAAGACCCAGCCACGACCCATCTTCAATGCTCTTACTGAGGGAAGGAGGTTATTGGCCAAGATCTCGCGATACTTGGCCCCATCCATCCTCCCCTCAATACGGTGCATTCGTCCTGTCCCCTTTGCAGAAAAGCATCCCCAAAGAATGATGTTTCCACCTCCATGCTTCACGGTTGGGATGGTGTTCTTGGGGTTGTACTCATCCTTCTTCTTCCTCCAAACACGGCGAGTGGAGTTTATGCCAAAAAGCTCTATTTTGGTCTTATCAGACCACATGACCTTCTCCCATTCCTCCTCTGGATCATCCAGATGATCATTGGCAAACCTCAGACGGGCCTGGACATGCGCTGGCTTGAGCAGGGGGACCTTGCGTGCGCTACAGGATTTTAATCCCTGACGGCGTAGTGTGTTACTGATAGTTTTCTTTGAGACTGTGGTCCCAGCTCTCTTCAGGTCATTGACCAGGTCCTGCCGTGTAGTTCTGGGCTGATCCCTCACCTTTCTTATGATCATTGATGCCCCACGAGGTGAGATCTTGCATGGAGCCCCAGACCGAGGGAGATTGACCGTCATCTTAAATTTCTTCCATTTTCTAATAATTGCGCCAACAGTTGTTGCCTTCTCACCAAGCTGCTTCCCTATTGTCCTGTAGCCCATCCCAGCCTTGTGCAGGTCTACAATTTTGTCCCTGATGTCCTTAGAAAGCTCTTTGGTCTTGCCCATTGTGGAGAGGTTGGGGTCTGATTGATTGAGTGTGTGGAGAGGTGTCTTTTATAAAGGTAACGAGTTCAAACAGGCGCAGTTAATACAGGTTGTAACCAGGGAGTAGCTGAAAAGGACTGTATAATTTAGGAAGGGACTGGTTATCTAACTAACTCTAAGCTAAATAGGCAGTGTAGGAGGATACAGGCAGGGGGCGCCAGCAAACCGTTAGACTAGCAGTTACTATCGTTAGCATTAGCATGGAATTAGCATTAGCATGGAATTAGCATTAGCATTAGCCTTGGAATTAGCATTAGCATTAGCCTTGTAATTAGCATTAGCATACAAACAACTAACACACGGTAACGGTATCACATATGAACAACACATTTATTTACATGACTGTTGTATACATCCCCATATATACATTCCCTCCCCGCCGGCCACACACACACTCAATCACTCACTCATAGTCTCTGGCCTGAACAGGCTTATAGTCCCGGGCTGTGGTGCGCGTTGAGGCCTGGTCGGATGGCATGTGCGTCGAGGAAGGTAGCAGACGAAAGGGGGGGGGGTGACGTAGCAACGCGGAGGGAAAGGGCCGTCTTCGTGGTCCACAACGAGGTGAAGGGCCCAGGTCCGGTGGTCCGCGTCGAAGCTCCGATGGAGTCAGTGTTCGGTCGCAGTCCGCTCGTGGAGGCGACGATTATGTCCAGTTGGCGTCTCGCTTGGTCCAACGTTTAACAGCCGGCTGCTGGCAAGGCTGTCTAACGGGAACACAACTAAACGGGCTACAGTGGTACACTCAATAATCACTTTCCTGGCGTCTTCAGCTGCTACACGGTGTGCGTGTTGCTGAATCCGCCATCTTAGATTGGCTTCTCGTTACTCTCTCTCGTTTGGTCTCTCTCGTTCTGATTCTCATCACACACTGACTCGCGGACTACTTCCGTCTCTTATATATACACCACCGAACCTAACATCCGGGTCACGGACACACCCCGGATATACTACGTCATCAAACATATACATAAACAGTACAATAATAATACATACACCTTCATAAAACGTACAGAAATAGTATGAAAAATAAGAAAGGAAATAACAGGGCAGAAGGGCTGATTTCGGGGAAACTAAAACTGCCTCTAAACTGTGGGCCTTCATAACAGCCGCCCCATGAAACCCTCGGTTTCAGTTAACTAAGGAAGGCACACTGGCTAGGCTGCTCTAGCAGCGTGAGGTAGGAGGTGATAGTGTCCTGGCTAATTTGAGGGAGCTCAATCAGGCGTGCCACAGGTCGGGTGTAAGTGCGACCACCAACGTCCACGATGGCCGTCCGCACCCTTCCATCCGGACCCGGCAGGACCTTGGTCACTCTGCCTGTCTGCCAGGCGGCGCGTGGAAGGGACTGGTCGATCACCAGTACCACGGCACCTTCGGACAAGTTGTCTCTCTCCCTCGTCCACTTCTGCCTGACTTGCAGGGTCGGCAGGTAGTGCAGTATGAACTGCTTCCAGAACTGGTCCGCGAGCACCTGGCTGTGCCTCCACCATCTTCTTCCGGTGAGCTCTGCAGGGTCGTAGACTACCTGAGGCAGTGCAGAGTCTCGCCGCCCCATCAGCAAGAAGTTAGGCGTGATGGGATCCAGATCTGCTACATCACTGGAGGTATAGCCTAGGGGCCGGGAGTTCAAGATGCCCTCAATCTCTGCTAGTACAGTCTGGAGCACCTCATCGGTAGGCACCTTCTGTCCGAGAATGGTACGTAGGACGTTCTTTACTGAGCGAATCTCCCGCTCCCAGGCTCCCCCGAAGTGTGGAGCATTTGGGGGGTTGAACTCAAACTTCACTTGCTGGGAGGCGAGTCTGTCACGGGCCTCCTCAGTCATCGCAGCGTAGCTCGCCCTCAGCTCGGCCTCACCACCGACGAAGTTGGTGCCTCTGTCCGACCGGAGGGTCTTAGGGGTCCCTCGCCTGGAGGTGAACCTCTTGAAGGACATGAGGAAGCTGTCGCTTGTGAGCTGGTGCAGAACTTCCAGGTGCATTGCTCTCGTCGTCAGGCACGTGTAGATGATGCCCCACCGCTTTTCGGAGGCTCGCCGGTTTCGGACTAGGAGTGGCCCGAAACAGTCGACCCCAGTAGAGTGGAACGGAGCCTGTCTCAGTCGCAGCCGGTCCTCGGGCAGATCGGACATCATGGGCTGCGGCGGCGTGGCTCGCCACCTCTGGCAGTCCGAGCAGGACCTTTGATATCTCCGTACCGCCTCCCGTCCATGGAGTATCCAGAATCTCCGTCGTACCTCCGCGAAGACACGCTCTCCACCCGCGTGCTGCACTTTGTCATCATGGTGCTTGATGACCAACCTGGTGACCTGATGCTTAGTGGGAAGCACGATGGGATGCTTCGTGTCCAGGTCTAGATCTTGAGCGCGGCGCAGTCTGCCACCCACGCGAATGAGAACACCGTCGAGCTCTGGAGCTAAGCCGCGGAGTCTACTGTCCGAGGGGATCGGCTTCCCTTTCTCGAGACACTCCCGCTCTCGGGAGAAGGCATCCTGTTGGGCACTCTGCAGCACCAGGAGCTCCGCCGCGGTGTAATCTTCGGCGCTGAGCGTAGTATCTAGGGGTAGACCGGCCTTGGAGCAGAACATCCTCTTCTGCAGCTCTTCGAGCGTCTCACACTCCTCTCCTGGAGTAGTCTCAGGGTCTACGACCTGGGTGACTCCGCAGAACAACGTCTTACGCAGCTCTTTGTCCTCTCTGTCTTCGGCTAACGCCGGCGTGGCTGGCCACTCTGACTCCCGCTCCTGTAGGAAGTCTGGTCCCGTGTGATACAGGTGGGGCTCAGCCAGATCCTGTAGAGTTGCCCCTCTCGTGATGACGTCAGCAGGGTTCCTCTTGGTGTCTACATAACGCCAGCAGTTCACCTCAGTCAACTCCAGAATCTCGGCGACTCGGGTGCCCACGAACACCTTATACCGACATGAGCTGGACTTCAACCACTGGAGGACGGTAGTGGAGTCTGACCACATGGTGACGCTCTTCAGAGGTAGCTGGAGCTCGTCGAGCAGGAACCTTCCCAGTTGCGCGCCGTTCAGGGCAGCACACAGCTCCAGTCTTGGGATGGACTGTTGCTTTTTCGGCGCCACTCGGGAACGTGCCAGGACAAACGAGACGTGGACTTCACCTCCAAGCTCTGCCGCTCTGACGTATGCCACGGACCCGTACGCCATCTCCGAGGCGTCGCAGAATACATGTAGCGTGATGACACTCCTCTCTAGGTCCGTGGAGGGAGGGAAGTAGCTCCGCTGCAGCTTGATGTGCTGGAGAGTGGGAAGTTCCTGCTCCCAGGCCTTCCACTTCTCTTCTAGGTGACGAGGCAGAGGATCGTCCCATCCTCGTTCTTGGGCCCACAGCTCCCGGACAAGCACCTTGGCCATCGTCGTGAAGGGAGCGATATATCCCAGTGGGTCGTACTGGCTCGCTAGAGTGCTGTATATCGTTCTCATCGTGACGCGTTGAGGCTTGGCAGGCTTATTGCGATAGCGTAGAGTGTCGGTCTGGAACTGCCAGATAAGTCCGAGCGTCATCTCCTGAGCATCATCTGGTGAGTGAGAGACCCAAGCCTCGCTGCTGGTCGAGGTGGCCTCCTTCGGGAGGTCTCTGATGACTTGCGGCAGATCTCAAATCCACCCTCCTGGAGATGAGCACGCAGGTCCTGGACTAGCTGACGGGCTTCCGTGGCTGTCTTCGAACTGTGGAGGCAGTTGTCCACGTAAAAGCTCTTATGGACGGCGTCAAACACTCCAGGAGGTGCCGTCTCCTGCGCGGCGTGAGTCTGTAGCGCATAGGTAGCGCAGCAGGGGCTGCAGGTTGTCCCGAAGGGTAGCACCTCCCACTGGTAGATAGAGGGGTCGGGGTCGCTCGGGTCCTCTCTCCAGAGAAACCTCATGAGTGGCTTGTCTTCCTCCAACATCCTGACCTGGTGAAACATTCGCTTAATGTCACCACTGACTGCGATCGGCTGCTGACGGAAGCGCACCAGAACTCCCAAGAGGGCTGGGGTCAAGGTTGGACCAGGGAGAAGATAGTGGTTGAGGTTGAGCTTCCCCACCTGGTAGCTACAGTTGAAGACCACTCGGTTCTTCCCGTTGTGGTGAACATTGTGGTGCGGGAGGTACCAAGACTCGGCACTCTGGTTCGCCTCGGCTGGCTCAAGCTTCTTCACCAGACCGGACTCCGTCAGTTTCTTCATCTCCGTTCGGTAAGAAGCAGCAAGGACCTCGTCCTTCCTCATACGCTTCTCAGTGCTGGTCAGACACTGTAGGACGGTTCGAGGGGATACTCGAAACTCTGGCATGAGTTCTCTGCGGAGTAGTGGTGTGACGTATCTCTTAACGCCCTGGACTTCGATACGCACTGTCTTTGCTTTAAGGAGGTCTAGGGCGTAGACGTCCTCCTTTGACCGTACGTAGAGCTTCTCATTCTTGTAGGGCGCAACGTCTAGCGTCCACAGCTTCTGGACGTTGTCTAGCAGCGCCACATTCATGGAGTCCACACTGGTGTGAAGGCAGTTGATGGTCTGCACTTCTTCGGTGCGGACATGGAGGGATGACGTAGCTCTCCCGTCTCTATCTCTCCACTCGGTAGCGCCTTGGAGGGCCCACCCAAGCGCAGTCTTAACAGCCATCGGGCAGCCTCGTGGTCCTCTCAGCGGAGGACGGAGCGACACGATCAGTGCAGCGTTGTCCGAGCCGATGAGAAGGGTTGGCTCCGCTCCTTCTATCGGATGTAGGTCTACTCGCCGTAGGTGGGGATATCTTGCGCGTAACCTCTCCAGGGGGTAGTCGTAGCGGGAGAGCGCTAGCTGGTCGGCGGTGAAGACATTCTGAAGCCGATGTCTATCCGACGGCCGCCCCGCCGGGGAGATAGAGAAGTTGATTCTCGCCCCGGTGACCTCTTTAAGGTCGCGACGTATCGTGCGCAGAGTCAGCTTCTCCTCAGTCCCGTGGAGCCCCAACCGGCGCACTGCCTCCTGGAGGAGGATGGTCCGTTCCGACCCGTCGTCTAGAACGGCGTACGTGTCGTACACAGCGTTGTTGTGGTGAAGTCGGACCTTCACCACCTTCAGTAGGACCTTGGAGCCGCTGCTCTGGGTTGGGTCTAGGTAGTAGACAGGGGTTTCCTCTTCCGGTGCGCGACCGGACCTAGGGCTTCTGGTGCCCTCCGTGGACCTGGCGAGGGAGACCTCGTGTAGAATGTTGAGGTGGACCTCCTCACAGCGATTGCACTTTCTCCTCAAGGTGCAGTTCTTAGCCAGATGGTCGCGCCCACAGTTCCAGCACCTCTTGTTCTCCTCGAGCCACCCCTGCTTGGCCTCGGTACTCAGGTTGTTGAAGTCACTGCACTCATTGAACCAGTGCTGCAGTACGGACATGGCGGTGGACCTCTCCGTCCCTTTTGAGGGGGTTGAGAGGAATCCTTTCCCTCAGGTCGGGCTTTCCTCTCTCTCCGAGGCTCCTCCTCCGTGTGCAGCACTCCTACTGGGCGTCCTCTGTTCGAGCTCGGCCTGTCCCAGCGGTCTCCCTTCTCCCTCTCCTTCTTCGGCTCAGCGTAACCCATGGCGTCTACGTTGGTGTCATGCACTTCCTCCAGTAGGAACTCCGCGAAGGCAGCCATGCTCAGACCCAACTTCCCGGGGTTACGAACGCGCTGCTGTCGCCGGAACCTCTCCTGCCGGAAGCGTGGGATCTTGCGGAGCAGCCGCTCTACGTTGGAGGTGCTGTTGATCTCGCTGGCGCCAGCTGGGCCCTGCGTCTTCAGCATTCCAACCAAGGTGTGCACGCGGAGCGCGAAGTCATCCAGCGCCCGTTCATCCTTGATGGGGGCCTGCTGTTCGAGGGCTTGCAGTTCAGCAAGGGCGTGGTTCCAGGGACGACCGTAGCGGGCATCCAAGTCGGCGAGCGCTCTGGTGTAAGGTGTCGGTGCGGAGGCATGGGCCAGAACCATGTTGTGGGCTCTGGGGTTCCTCACATGCTGAAGGAGAATCGCATATTTGTAGGACTCGGAGCAGGAGTCGTCCAAGAGCGTGTCTAGGCAGATGCGTAGCTCCACATACTGGCTCCTGTCCTCGTCCTTGAAGAAGGGGAACTTGGGTCCCTCCACCTGGGGGAACATCCTGTAGTGGATGATCGGGGCTGGAGTGACGGTCTGGGTGTCCGGCCTGCATGCCTCTTGGTTCACTGGAGGACCTAGGGGTGTGCTACGCTCTTGGGGAATGGCTCCCCTCCCGGGCAGCGACGCTGGCTCCCTCTGGGCCGCGTAGCGGTCGGGTCCCTGGTCCTCTTCTTTCCAGGTGGTCAGCTGGGCCTGTAGTTGGACAGTCATGGCGGGGGTCATGGAGCCATCGGCGGGGGGTTCAGGAGATGGCACTCGAGAGGGCCGTGCGGATGATGCTCTGGAGCTACGGGCCGACGGAGCTCTGCTGATGCACACGTCGCGCATGGTCTGCATCATTTCCTCCATCTTCTCCGCGTGCAGTTGCTCTCTCGCCATCTGCCTCTCCGCCGCGCGTTCCGCCCCCTCCATCTGTCTCTCCGCCGCGCGTTCCGCCCCCTCCATCCGGAGGCGCTCGCGCTCGAACTGGATGCGTTCCCTCTCTAACGCCTCCTGGCGCTGTCTCTCCGCCGCACGTTCCGCTCCGTCCATCTGGAGGCGTTCACGTTCTAGCGCCTCCTGGCGCTGGAGGCGTTCACGCTCGAACTGGAAGCGTTCTCGCTCTAACGCCACCTCGGCCTGTTGGCGCATACATTCGGACAGCGCGGCACTACTCCCTCTGGAGTGCAGGCTATCCGCCCCAGAGGCAGAACTGCCCACGGAAACCCTGGACCGGGAGGAAGCCACTGAGCGGCAGGAGCTAGGTCTCAGGCGCGCCGTACTGGGAGGCAGATCGTTAAGGCTGAGGCCCTCCCTCTTCCGCCCGCAGGCGCTGTCGGACCGGGCCTCTCCTTCCTGCTCTTCCGTTTCCACGACAAAACCCTGCTGTTCTGCCATCTCATCCTCAGGCTGGTGCTCTTTGAGGGCTGTCTCAGGGCTAGCCACCCGCGCGCCGGCGGACACCTCGGCCTCTCCGACCACTGTATCCCGTGGAGTGCGCTCCTCGCTACCACTCAGCGAGCTTTCGAGCTCAAGCTCATACTCCTGTAACCTCGGAGGCAACCGCGGGACTCTCTGTGGTCGTGGCTCCGGCTCAGGGGGCGGAGAAGGGGGGGTAACTGTCTGGTCTGGTTGGCTGCGCTCAGCCATGCTATCACTACACTACCTATCCGGCTCGAAGGACCAATTGTAACCAGGGAGTAGCTGAAAAGGACTGTATAATTTAGGAAGGGACTGGTTATCTAACTAACTCTAAGCTAAATAGGCAGTGTAGGAGGATACAGGCAGGGGGCGCCAGCAAACCGTTAGACTAGCAGTTACTATCGTTAGCATTAGCATGGAATTAGCATTAGCATGGAATTAGCATTAGCATTAGCCTTGGAATTAGCATTAGCATTAGCCTTGTAATTAGCATTAGCATACAAACAACTAACACACGGTAACGGTATCACATATGAACAACACATTTATTTACATGACTGTTGTATACATCCCCATATATACATTCCCTCCCCGCCGGCCACACACACACTCAATCACTCACTCATAGTCTCTGGCCTGAACAGGCTTATAGTCCCGGGCTGTGGTGCGCGTTGAGGCCTGGTCGGATGGCATGTGCGTCGAGGAAGGTAGCAGACGAAAGGGGGGGGGGTGACGTAGCAACGCGGAGGGAAAGGGCCGTCTTCGTGGTCCACAACGAGGTGAAGGGCCCAGGTCCGGTGGTCCGCGTCGAAGCTCCGATGGAGTCAGTGTTCGGTCGCAGTCCGCTCGTGGAGGCGACGATTATGTCCAGTTGGCGTCTCGCTTGGTCCAACGTTTAACAGCCGGCTGCTGGCAAGGCTGTCTAACGGGAACACAACTAAACGGGCTACAGTGGTACACTCAATAATCACTTTCCTGGCGTCTTCAGCTGCTACACGGTGTGCGTGTTGCTGAATCCGCCATCTTAGATTGGCTTCTCGTTACTCTCTCTCGTTTGGTCTCTCTCGTTCTGATTCTCATCACACACTGACTCGCGGACTACTTCCGTCTCTTATATATACACCACCGAACCTAACATCCGGGTCACGGACACACCCCGGATATACTACGTCATCAAACATATACATAAACAGTACAATAATAATACATACACCTTCATAAAACGTACAGAAATAGTATGAAAAATAAGAAAGGAAATAACAGGGCAGAAGG
Organism: Nansenia antarctica; assembly: GCF_963989245.1. Lineage (NCBI taxonomy): Eukaryota > Metazoa > Chordata > Actinopteri > Argentiniformes > Microstomatidae > Nansenia > Nansenia antarctica. The sequence continues at coordinate 16,394,087 of NC_137678.1, forward strand.
GCTGATTTCGGGGAAACTAAAACTGCCTCTAAACTGTGGGCCTTCATAACACAGGTAATGAGTGGAGAATAGGAGGGCTTCTTAAAGAAAAACTAACAGGTCTGTGAGAGCCGGAATTATTACTGGTTGGTAGGTGATCAAATACTTATTTCATACAATAAAATGCAAATTAATTATTTAAAAGTCATACAATGTGATTTTCTGGATTTTTGTTTTAGATTCCGTCTCTCACAGTTGAAGTGTACCTATGATAAAAATTACAGACCTCTACATTCTTTCTAAGTGGGAAAACCTGCAAAATCAGCAGTGTATCAAATACTTGTTCTCCCCACTGTACATACATATCATATTATATATTCGTCATAGTCAGGGACTCCAATTAAATGTCACGTAGCCTATAGGCATCTCCATCAATCCAGGATTCATTACATTGTCTACTGTCACATTGCCCATATAGTGGGCTGTTGTTCAGGTATTGATGTTAGCCATTGATGTAGTCAGGATTATAGAGTTGGTTTAATTACCTGGATGTAGTGTGCCATGGCCTCTCTGTGGTCCGTGAAGGAGGCAGTGTTGTTAGCAAATGTGACAATCAGCTTGCATGGAAATAACAGCCCATACCTCACGTTAGCCTCCCGCAGATGTCCCCACACCTCGTTGAATAACGCTCTTCGTTTGACCAACTCGGCTGTAATTGATGCAAGTTCTCCGCGGTCCATCACCGTAACTTTTAGTTTTAGATCGCTTCTTAGATTTCTTAACTCTCTGCTGCCAGCAGCGTTGGCCATACAACTTGAGTAACCTATATCAAACAATCAACAAACAGCCGGTGCGGAGATTGCGACCACAAACGAGATAAGTTTGACTTCGGTAATAGGTCCAGTTGCAATATCCTCAAGTTAGGAACAAAAGATGCCTCCTTCTAATCCATTTGTTCAATTTGTTTACAGAAATAAATCCTCCTTACATTGTAAAAAACGTAATTTGTTAGGAGAGCAGTCGTGCGTGCGTTCAATCCATGCTGCCCCGGAAGTCGGAAGTCCTCAGCATATGCATTTTCTGCTATACAACCGGATATTCAGGGCGCAATTTTTGCGCCCCGGCCGAGAAATAGGAGACAGCCAATTGGAGCGCTGCTACAGCTCACGTGTAAGCGAAAAGTATTTGGCCTGCGATAGACTTGCATTCGGCCGGCGCCCCAACTCCTCCCCCTATGTATTTTAACAGTGAATTTTACACACACACAGATAAAATGTTTATTGTATTGGAGGATTTTTAATGAATGCTGATAGGCGCCGACAGAATATCAGCCGCATTTTGTGAATAAACAATGTTTATTTTAAAAAAAAACTTTTACAAATCGCAACTAGGAAGTGAATGTGGGGGCGGCGCCCCAGCGCCCTCTATCGGCCAGCCGCCACTGCTTACTTTACTACTTTAAAAGCTTTTTACGACTAACCCTAACCCTGCTGGTAGAGAGTCGGTATTACAGCTCTCCTGCTGGTAGTCAGCATTACAGCTCAATACGGACTCTCTACCTGCAGGTGAGCTGTAATGCTAACTCTCTACCTGCAGGTGAGCTGTAATGCTGACTCTCTACCTGCAGGTGAGCTGTAATGCTGACTCTCTACCTGCAGGTGAGCTGTAATGCTGACTCTCTACCTGCAGGTGAGCTGTAATGCTGACTCTCTACCTGCAGGTGAGCTGTAATGCTGACTCTCTACCTGCAGGTGAGCTGTAATGCTGACTCTCTACCTGCAGGTGAGCTGTAATGCTGACTCTCTACCTGCAGGTGAGCTGTAATGCTGACTCTCTACCTGCAGGTGAGCTGTAATGCTGATAGTCAGCATTACAGCTCACCTACAGGTAGAGAGTCAGTATTAAAACTCACCTGCACAATTATTCCTTCTGTGACTGAGAGATTGGATAAGGGCACACAAAGTTCCTGTACAACCTTACTGATTCCCTCTGAGGACAAGATGGACTGAGAGTGATACTGATATTCCCTGAATCTATTATGACTAATGGACAAAGTAACCTGTGACACAAAGCAAACTATTGAAGACATATGTAAGAATGCAATACCCACAATGACCTGTCTGTTTTTTTGTTCTTTGTTATTCATGTAAAAAAAGAAAAGAAAAATAAAGTATAAAAAAAACAAAACTCACCTGCAGGTAGAGAGTCAGCATTACAGCTCACCTGCAGGTAGAGAGTCAGTATTACAGCTCACCTGCAGGTAGTCAGCATTACAGCTCACTTGCTCACATGTTTTATTCTCAGTGATCCACAATGGCTCCTGTCCCTGAGCTGCTGCTGGACACTCTGAAGGAGCTGGTCAAGACAGAGCTGAAGGAGTTTAAATGGTACCTGACTCAGAACGTACCAGAAGGCTTCACTCACATCCCGGAGAGCCAGCTGGATGGAGCTGACAGACAAGACACTGTGGATCAGATGGTGGGCACCTACGGCCATGATGGGGCTGTGAAGATCACACTGGAGATCCTGGGGAAGATGGGCCAGAACCAGCTCGCTAAAACATTAAAGGGAGAATATGCCGAACATGTCACAGGTGAGTTCCATTCATGTGTGTGATAAGAGTTGGGCTACTTTATAGAAGAGAGGGAAACATTGGATGTTGTATAACACAGTTATGCAAGTATGTAAGCAGTTATAAGTATGCTCTTGCTCTGTGTGAGTGTGAGTGTGAGTGTGAGTGTGAGTGTGTGTGTGTGTGTGTGTGTGTGTGTGTATATATATATATATATATATATATATATATATATATATATATATATATATATATATATATATATATACAGTGCCCTTCGTAAATAATGGGACAGTGAAGTATGTATTATTTTGTCTCTATACTCCAAAAGTTTAGATTTTTAAATCAAACAACACTATTAGGTTAGTGTTGAATAGAGTTCTCAGCTGTTTTTTGATGGTATTTGTGTGCATATTGGTTTCACAATTTTTTAATACAAAGTCCCCCTTTTTCAGGACATGAGAAGTAGTAAGAACTATCCACTGTTTGGCCCTGAAAAACTCACTAGTTGCTATGGCAGCATGTTTTGGGTGATTGTCTTACTAGTACTTATGGTACAGCTTTCTGCACAAATCTACAATCAAAGGCAGTTTTAGCAATAAATTGGCAGGTCCACAATAGAAATGGTATCATACAAGACCTCAGAGCGGTTGGGTTTGTCTCCCTGCCTCCCTACACAACGAGCACATCTACATTAAAACATTAATCCAATACCTCGGGGCACTCCTGCACTTCCCTACAATAATAATAATAATAATAATAATAATAATAATAATAATAATACTAATGACCCCACCCATGGCTGTTCTAGTGTTAATGACCCCACCCATGGCTGTTCTAGTGTTAATGACCCCACCCATGGCTGTTCTAGTGTTAATGACCCCACCCATGGCTGTTCTAGTGTTAATGACCCCACCCATGGCTGTTCTAGTGTTAATGACCCCACCCATGGCTGTTCTAGTGTTAATGACCCCACCCATGGCTGTTCTAGTGCTAATGACCCCACCCATGGCTGTTCTAGTGCTAATGACCCCACCCATGGCTGTTCTAGTGTTAATGACCCCACCCATGGCTGTTCTAGTGTTAATGACCCCACCCATGGCTGTTCTAGTGTTAATGACCCCACCCATGGCTGTTCTAGTGTTAATGACCCCACCCATGGCTGTTCTAGTGTTAATGACCCCACCCATGGCTGTTCTAGTGTTAATGACCCCACCCATGGCTGTTCTAGTGTTAATGACCCCACCCATGGCTGTTCTAGTGTTAATGACCCCACCCATGGCTGTTCTAGTGTTAATGACCCCACCCATGGCTGTTCTAGTGTTAATGACCCCACCCATGGCTGTTCTAGTGTTAATGAACCCACCCATGGCTGTTCTAGTGTTAATGACCCCACCCATGGCTGTTCTAGTGTTAATGACCCCACCCATGGCTGTTCTAGTGTTAATGACCCCACCCATGGCTGTTCTAGTGTTAATGACCCCACCCATGGCTGTTCTAGTGTTAATGACCCCACCCATGGCTGTTCTAGTGTTAATGACCCCACCCATGGCTGTTCTAGTGTTAATGACCCCACCCATGGCTGTTCTAGTGTCAATAGAACAATGCCTTGTTCTATTCTATTAACAAGACCAAACACTTACCGACAGAGTGGAGAGGAGAGCAATACAGTTCACTGTGTTCACTCCACCTGAATCTTTCTATAGGCTCTCCCAAATATACCTGAGCAGGGTACCTGACATTCCCAGGTCCTAATGTCCCACCTGCAACATGAACACAGTCATCAGTAGAACTACAATGAGAGGGAAAATGGCAATGAGAATCATCAGACGGATAACAGGATTGTTTTTTTTTCCAGGTACAGAGCAACTGTCAGACGGAGACAAACTGAAAGGTCAGTTCTACCTTTGTGTTGTCAGAGTGGGGGTATGCTCTAGTCTAGCCACTATAGCGCTTGAATTCAAAACACACACACACACACACACATTCACATTCTAACCTGCATCTGACGTCTAGTAAAAGCAGTAATGGTTAATAAAATGTCACTTACATGAATCACAATAATATTGATAAAAATCCCAATTTTGACGAATGAACTCTGTGTTGTTCTTACTAGGCACAGTGCTGGGTGCAGTCCGAGACAAACTGAAATCTTCTTTAAAGGAGAGGTTTATCACGACATATGAGGGGACGTCAACGGAAGGCAATCGCATCAATCTAAACCACATCTACATCGACCTGCACATGATTGAGGGGGCCTGGGGAGGGGTCAGTAGTGAGCATGAGGTCAGACAAATTCAGTCCATAACCCCAGCCACAGGAAAGACCATCAAGACCAGCGACATTTTCAAACCCCGGCCTGACCAAACGAAGACAATCAGAAAAGTGCTTACACTGGGCATCGCTGGCGTGGGAAAGACGTTCTGTGTGAAGAAGGCTGTTCTGGCCTGGGCAGAAGGAACGGAGAACCAGCACATTGATTTCTTGTTTCTGCTTCCTTTTCGCCAACTGAATCATGACATGGTAGAAGACGACTGTAGTGTGATGGACACGCTTCATCGATACTACCCTGAAATGCAAGAAATCAAGACTCTGGGAAGGGACTCTAATATTCTGTTCATCTTTGATGGCCTGGACGAGAGTCGACTACCTCTGGACTTTACAAAGGTTCTAAGAGACGTGACAGAACCGGCCTCCATTGATGTCCAGATCACAAACCTCATCGCAGGAGAGCTCCTCCCCTCTGCTCTCGTCTGGATAACTTCCCGACCTGCAGCAGTCAATCAGATACCCAGAGAATACATTGATCAAAGGACAGAGATACGAGGGTTTGATGATAAACAGAAGGAGGACTACTTCAGGAAAAGAATCAGTGATGAGTACCTGGCTGAAAGAATCATCAAGCATGTGAAGTCATCAAGGAGCCTCCACATCATGTGCCTCAATCCAATGTTCTGTTGGCTCTCAGCCAGTGTTCTAGAGAGATTGTTGGGTGGAGCAGAGAGAGGAGAGATGCCCACGACTCTGACTGAGATGTACACAAACTTCCTGGAATCTCAGATTGACAAAATGAAAGTCACGAAGGCCGAAGAAGAAAAAATCGTTCTTCAGCTTGGACAGTTGGCATTCCGTCAGCTGCAGAAGAGACATCTCATCTTCTATGAGGAAGACCTGAGAGAGAGTGGCATTGATGTCAAAGATGCCTCAGTGTACTCAGGTTTATGCACTCAGGTCTTTCAGGTGGAGGGGGAGACCAGTCGGACGCGGGTGTTCAGCTTTGTGCATCTGAGCATCCAGGAGTGTCTTGCTGCTTTCCCGCAGGAGATACTGGTGGCCTTCTACCGCGGCGCAGTGGAGAGCATCCTCACCTACGGCATCTGCAACTGGTTCTCCAGCTGCACAACAGCGGAGAGAAATGCGCTACAGAGAGTAGTGAGAACAGCACAGAAGATCACCGGCGCCCCCCTCCCCTCTCTGGAAGAGCTGTACAACACACGCTGTCTCAGGAAGGCCTCAAAGATCTCCAGGGACCCGACCCACCCTGGGCACGTACACTTTATCAGCCTGCCCTCGAAAAGGAGGTTCAGGACCCTGGCCGCTAAGACAAACAGACTGAGGAACTGCTTCTACCACAGGGCCGTCCAGGCCCTGAACACAGCAAAGACCTAAGTTCTGGGCCCTGGACAGTCTGGACGGATTGTATGGCAGCTGCTGGACTGAAAAAATCAGGTGTAGTGCTGAGGCACAAACATGTACATTTCAAGCCTGCAAACTGTGACACTTTAAAGAACGTGAAAAAATACTTTTGTGCAATATGACAACCCTAGTTGACTATCTGTGCAGTATAGTACAGTGGATTGTGTACATAGCCTTTATTTATGTAAACCAGCTCCTTACCTTCTTGTGATTTTTTCTTTTTCTAAAAGTGTTTTTTTCCCCTTTCCTAACACCAGGGGAGCCACCCCTCCTAAATTTCGTTGTTTGGTACCTGTACTGTAGCAATGACAATAAAGTCCATTCATTCATTCATTCATTCATTCATGTGTTCCTCACGTTCATCAACAGCAACAAGAATCCACTGGTCGAACATGAAACCTTACTCTGGAAGCTATGGTCATACCTCAGACCCGAACGTCTGGTCGACTTACACAAGAGTGCAGTGGACGAGGCCTTACAGAGTGAGAACGGACACCTGGACCTGTTCCTACGCTTCCTCCTGGGCCTCTCAGTGGAGTCCAATCAGAATTTCCTACGAGGCCTTCTGACAAAGACGGGAAGCAGCTCACAGACCAATGAGGAAACAGTCAAGTACATCAAGGAGAAGATCGCAGAGAATCCCTCTCCAGAGAGGTGCATCAATCTGTTCCACTGTCTGAATGAGATGAATGACCATTCTCTAGTGGAAGAGATCCAAAGCTACCTGGGCTCAGGAAGTCTCTCAGAAACCCAACTCTCACCTGCACAGTGCTCCGCTCTGGTCTTTGTGTTGCTGACTTCAGGAGAGGAGATGGATGTGTTTGACCTGAAGAAATACTCCAGATCAGAGGAGGGTCTTCTGAGGCAGCTGCCAGTGGTCACAGCCTCTAAGACGGCACTGTAAGTAGATGGACGAAATAACTCAAACAGTACTTGATTATCTAAAACACTTCGCTATTGAGTACTTGGTCAAAAGTAATAACACATTCCTCGATTGCCTCCTTTTAATTACCGTAATACTTTATTGACAGACTAAAATGTATAATTGATATCACAGTTCAGCTAATGAGTTAGTCAACTGTATTTTAGTTAAAGTGTAATGTGTCCAGTGAGTTCGCTGGCCAGTGAGTTTACAGTCGTAAAGCCCGGGCCACACCGGATACCTCAACCTCAGCAGTGTGTGTGCGCTTCATTTTGGCGTGCATGTTAAGGATTGATTACAACAGCGCCTGAACCCAGAACAATTGATAATGAAGTGAAATGAAACATGAAACATTATTGATGGCCATTATCATAGGCAAACTCAATGTACAAAGACAGGGCTGGCAGGAGCAGCTTAATGTTTGTATTTATTCCTCATTCAGGCTGAATGGATGTCACCTCACAGAGAGATGCTGTGAAGCGTTGGCCTCAGCTCTCAGCTCAGACTCCTGCAACCTGAGAGAGCTGGACCTCAGTAGTAATGATCTAGGTGACGGGGGGGAGAAGCTGCTCTCTGCTGCACTGGGGAGTCCACACTGTAAACTACAGACACCGAGGTGAGGTCTTAGACTATTGTTGTTGACAGACACATAATTCCTAAGTGTCTTTTACATTATCATTCTTTGTATTTAATGATACTTCAGGCATGATAATCGCTCACCTTTCGTCGAAATTAGCCATTTTGAATCCAAAATAGGTGACTTCCCTGAATCATATAGATCCGACGAGTTATTTATTTATTTATTTTGGGGGGGGGGGCGGAGCGGCCCATTAGTCTGGAACGCACGTTGAACGTTCGAATTATAAGATTTTGATGGGCCGTTGATGGCCCTACCAGGGCTACAGAAAAGCGAAGCAACGTAGCGAACAGGTGCGCAGGCGTGAAGGGCTGAAACTGTAATGTGCGTGTGAAACTCCTTGGTGAAGAAATTGGTGACAGAACGTCAGCCGAGGTTTTTAGACAAGGACTGAAGTCGCAAATACTGAGATAAGAATGTAACGTTAACAAAATACAAATTGCTAGCTAACGATAGATGGCTAACTTTGGTACTAACATTTGGTACTAACATTACTAAGTGCAGTACAGATACAGTACAGATAACTACCAACGTTAGCGTTGTCAGCCTGTTTTGCAAGCTGTTAGCCCCTTTCACACATAGTTCGAGCTAAATGCCCGAAAAATATGATGATGAATACATATAAAACTGTGGTATGATATATGGCAGATATATATGGCAGTCTCAGGCGCCTGTCACGTCTCCAGTAGCTACATTAGAACTTTGCATCCTTTGATACATATAAGGATCTTGTAACTTCGCAAACAATGGCAACATTTAAATAGTTTACTCTATGTTCAACTGGAAAAGGTAGTGACAGAAGATTTTCGTGTTTTGATTTCGCTGGGAGTTCGTTAAAAATTCCTTTCCACCAAAGATCCGTGGAGCCGCGCCGTGTGAGCAGGCTGAGGGTCATACAATATTTGTATATTAAAGGCAACGCCGCGGCAGTTGAACATAGAGTAAACTATTTCAATTCTGCCATTGTTTGCGAAGTTACAAGATCCTTACATCCCGTCAAGATCCTTGATGATATAAATATGATGATAAATACATATAAAACGGCACATACTGTATATGGCAGTCTCACACGCCTGTCACGTCTCCAGTACATTAGAACTTCGCATCCTTTGATACATATGGCGGGATGTAAGGATCTGTAACTTCGCCGCGGCAGTTGAACATAGAGTAAACTATTTCAATTTTGCCATTGTTTGCGAAGTTACAAGATCCTTACATCCCGCCATATGTATCAAATGTTGATGTTAAGGATTGATTACAACAGCGCCTGAACCCAGAACAATTGATAATGAAGTGAAATGAAACATGAAACATTATTGATGGCCATTATCATAGGCAAACTCAATGTACAAAGACAGGGCTGGCAGGAGCAGCTTAATGTTTGTATTTATTCCTCATTCAGGCTGAATGGATGTCACCTCACAGAGAGATGCTGTGAAGCGGTGGCCTCAGCTCTCAGCTCAGACTCCTGCCACCCGAGAGAGCTGGACCTCAGTAATAATGATCTGCGTGACGGGGGGGTGAAGCTGCTTTCTGCTGGACTGGAGAGTCCACACTGTAAACTAGAGACACTGAGGTGAGCTCTTTTGTGGTGTAAAAGCATGAGTATCTAGGGCCATTATAATTACTAGTTACTAGCACTAGTTTGAATGTTCACAATGTGTCTAGCCTTTCAACTGCTAAATTAAAAAGATTTAAAGATGTACATGTACATTAGAGAGGAATGATCAGATTCTTGATATCAGATGGAGTGAAACTATTTCCCCAGGTTGTCAGGCTGTGGAGTCCCAGAGGAAGGCTGTGCTTCTCTGGCTTCAGCTCTGAGGTCTAACCCCTCCCACCTGAGAGAGCTGGACCTCAGCTACAATCACCCAGGAGACTCAGGACTGGCGATGCTCTCTGCTGTACAGAAAGATCCACTCTGTAAACTACAGACGCTCAGGTAAAGGCTGCATATGTGGCTGGATGTATCAATGGGATTAATGCACAGTATCTATTTCCCACATGATTGCGAGTGTGTCATTAAACCACTGTGTGTTTTTCTGTGGTTGATATAGTGTGGACCATGGTGGAGAGTGCAGGCTGAAACCTGTGCCCATCAGATGTAAGTCACCATCGCTGTAGAATACGACTGTGATATTACGACTGTGATATTACTCAAGAATCAGGGTACAGCAGAGTTCAAACAGAGCACCAGTGTTGTATTCATATGTAAATCTAAAGTATTAGTAAATGTGAATTAGTTGTATCCGTATACATTTTCAATTAATAAGTCATATTTTGTGGAAGAATAACAATTTTACCATAACAAGATCACGTTGTGAATATTGTAATTTATTCAACTGTATTGATTTGATGATTCCCCTCTCAATCAGATGCCTGTGAGCTCACACTGGACCCAAACACAGCACACAGAAACCTCTCTCTGTCTGAGGAGAACAGGAAGGTGACATGTAGGAGAGAGAAGCAGCCGTATCCTGATCACCCAGAGAGATTTGACGTCTGGCTACAGGTGCTGTGTAGAGAGGGTCTGACTGGGCGCTGTTACTGGGAGGTCGAGTGGGGAGAGGGAGTGGCTGATATAGCAGTGACATATAAAGGAATCAGCAGGAGAGGGGAGGGTGATGACTGTGGGTTGGGATTCAATGACAAGTCCTGGAGCCTGTTCTGCTCTGGTAAGCTTTACTCTGCCTGTCACAATGATAAGAGTACTGACATACGTGCCCGCTCCTCTGGCTCCCACAGAGTAGGAGTGTATTTGGACTGGCCGGCCGGCACTCTGTCCTTCTACAGCGTCTCCTCTGACACACTGACCCTCCTGCACACATTCCACTCCACATTCACTGAGCCCCTCTACCCAGTGTTTTGGCTTGGAGGGAGTGGCTCAGTGTGTAAACTAGTCTCAGGGAGATCACACTGAACACCAAAGGCTCAAAGACGATGCATTATAACATGATGTCAGGATGTAGTTTTACAATCACATCAAGCTTCATACACTCAAAATCAAAGGTTGTGATTTTCCACTAAGATCAAGCCTACACACATACAGTTGGATAGTGTGTAGTGTGTAGTGTGTAGTCTATAGTCTATAGTGTATAGTGTGTAGTGTGTAGTGTATAGTCTATAGTGTATAGTGTGTAGTGTCAGTGTATCTCTTGTGATGAGTAGCCCTGTCTGAGCCCAAATGTCTTCCTGCCGGTTACACCAGTCCCACTCTGACCACTAGAGGGCAGCAGTGTATGTACATAAGAGTCCCACTGGGTATTTGAGCTGTGATGCTGTATTTGGTAGTGATACACATGCACACACACACACACACACACACACACACACACACACACACACACACACACACACACACACACACACAGACTACCTTTGCACATACATACCTCTTAGCAGGCATGATAATCACTCACCTTTCAGCGAAATTTGCAGTTTTGAATCCAAAATAGGTGACCTACTTGAATCTGTATAGCCGATGAGAAAATATTTGGGGGGGGGCAAAGACATAGCGAACATGTGCGTGCGCGTGAAGGGCTGAAACTATAATGTATGCACCCACACGCCAATACCGCGTGGCTATGTGCCTGGGCTGTTGGTCGGGTTTGTTTGTTTGTTTGTTTATTTGGATCCACCATTAGATACAGCTAATATGCAGTAGCTATTCTTCCTGGGGTCCTCATACCATACATACAAAAATCCTCTTAAACACTTAAATACAGACAATACACTTCCATAACATTCATACATACATACATTAGCTCTATTATTTACATTTTTAGTTGAAGACAACTTAATAACGAAATAAAGAAAAATTATTCAGAAAGAAAAGTGGAGAGACAAAAACATAACTCTCCTTACCTTTGGGATCACAAGATAGCTCAATTCACCAGTGAGAAACACGTCATTGTTTTCAGGGTATCCCATATGTAAACAGATACATCTTAATTTTTTTGTTAAAGCAACTTCTGTTACTATCTGAAACTAAAAAGCTTGGTAATGAATTCCATGCCACCAAAGCTCTGTAGTGAACCGTTCCTTTTGCTACATTTGCTCTGCATGGAGGCAGCCTGAATCCACCTTCTGATGCCTGCCGAGTACAGTACTGATGTTCATCTGAAAAGAATGTTAGTTTATTATAGAGTACTGGGATTCTATGTAAAATATTTTTTAAATGAAAGACACAAGTGAGTGATGTAACGTTACTCACACTGGTGTCGGTCGTGCAACGTACAGAACGTGAAAAAGCGTTATGCTGCCTCATTCTTGTTTTGCTACTATACTAGCCTATATTAAAGCTGCGCTGTTGCGCATTTCATGAGAAGTTGTCAGTCTTGTCTCTTATACAACATATGTGAACATGTAAAGAAAATATACTTTATTTTCACTTAATTATACATTCATACTTTTGGTTTTTGTGCAATCTTGTAATTCTGCATGTGACCACCACTGGAGTAATAAATCTAAAAGAACTCAGATATTTGTTTATTTGTTTATTTATTGGAAGGATCCCCATTAGCTATACCCATAGGCATGAGCTACTTTTAGTGAGGTCCACATTTAAAACATACATTACAAATAACATTTAACATACATTTAATTACAAATATCAAACATTTAAAGCTACATTACAAATATCAAACATTCAAATATATCATACATCATACAATTTTACATTCGGCATAATATAAAATACATATCTAGTTACATAAAAATAAAACAAACTACAACCATGTTAGAGAGGACTACACATTTCCATTTACGGTGCGTCACCATCTAATGTCACAAGTTTGCTGTACCCAGGTGTTTCCTTATTTGCATTTTGAACATACGTTTACTTGTCACGCTTATAGTTTCACTGTTCAGCCTGATTTATACTTCTGTGTGCTAAACCTGGCTCATGGCTCACGGCTTCCATGGAAACCAAGCTAAACACAATTGTTCAAAATTCTTGGTTTCCATGGAGTCCATGAGCCGTGACGTGAGCCATGAGCCAAGCTTGGCTCACAGAAGTATACATCGGGCTTATCGGTCCCCTGCCGTCCTGAGGAGAAGCATCCAGCTGCAGACTCGCAGAACAGCTCTAGGACGCAAAGGAATACGTGCAGTTCCAGGACGCAAAGGAATGTGCCTTGCACGTGTTTAGCACGAGCTTGTAGCGTCAGCACTTGCCAGCTAGACCAGTTTGAGAAGGCGAAGGAAGAAAAAAAGTAGCGTAACTAACACTTAACATTTAAAAAGCGATATAAATATAGGAGAATTTGACAACAAAATTAACAATATGAAGCCGCAAGGGATTGTGTACTAACCAATAGTCAATGTAAACTTGAGCTACTGTGCCATTATTTTAAGTATTCACTTGCAGCCCTGCAAAACGAATTGTTAGCCCAACATTAGTTTAAAGTTCTGTTATATTTCAATTGCCTTAGTTATTAGATTAGATTCGGAGTGCAAATATAACTATTATGTTATATTAACTATTACTATTATAACATATACTATGTATATGCAGGTATGTACAGATGGTAAATAAGAGGAATGGTGAATATAAATATATGTATAGGGTAAATATGTGTATAGGATATGAACAGCAGTATTATACAGCAATATTATACAGTATTATACATGACTATATTCTATGCAGGTAGGCTATGTCTATAAGCTATTTTACAGTATTGTACATGAACTCTGCTATATGCAGGTATGACTATGAGCTACGTATATGTGGGTTTGTCTGGGGGGTAATCCAGAGTCTTCTGGTCAAAGTTATGTCTGTGGAATCATCTAAGAACGTTCAATTTGACCAATTAGGCCCTTTCTTTTTCTAGATGCATATAACATGTCAGAGAGAAAGGTCGTTGCCAGAGCTGAAAAGATGCAGCACCTGCTGCCAGCAGTTTCACTGTCCTTTCTGCGATGCAACGGTTTTCAAGCCAACAATTCTAAGTAAGGTGAAGAGGCACTTGGAGGGCCATTTCAACCGGGCAGTTTTCCATGAAGGTAAAGTTGGCCAACATTCTCTGGGAAATGCAAATGGAGTTGCAGTAGAGACCAGTGGCGGCTGGTGCTAAAAATGTTGGGTGGGGCACAGGTTATGGGGGCATGCTCCACGGGGAAGAATATCAACTTTAAAATCTGGATTTACAGTCGATTTTAGCATGAGAATAGCTCTACCCCCCTGTACAGACCTCGCCATCCCCTCTACCCCCCTGTACAGACCTCTTCATCCCCTCTACCCCCCTGTACAGACCTCTTCATCCCCTCTACCCACCTCTACAGACCTCTTCATCCCCTCTACCCACCTCTACAGACCTCTTCATCCCCTCTACCCCCCTGTACAGACCTCTTCATCCCCTCTACCCACCTCTACAGACCTCTTCATCCCCTCTACCCACCTCTACAGACCTCTCCATCCCCTCTACCCCCTGTACAGACCTCTTCATCCTCTCTACCCCCCTGTACAGACCTCTCCATCCCCTCTACCCTCCTCTACAGACCTCTTCATCCCCTCTACCCCCCTGTACAGACTTCTTCATCCCCTCTACCCCCCTGTACAGACCTCTTCATCCCCTCTACCCCCCTGTACAGACCTCTTCATCCCCTCTACCCCCCTGTACAGACCCCGTCATCCCCTCTACCCACCTCTACAGACCCCGTCATCCCCTCTACCCCCTGTACAGACCTCTTCATCCCCTGTACAGACCTCTTCATCCCCTCTACCCCCCTGTACAGACCTCTTCATCCCCTCTACCCCCCCCTGTACAGACCTCTTCATCACCTCTACCCCCCCAGTTTTCTCTACAATTTCTACAATTTTCTCTCTACAGTTTCTACACGTCAACGTGTACCGAAACACTTGTTTCCAACGTGGTCCTACGTTTCTCCTACACCAAGACACATACAAAGAGCATAGAAACATACAAAGAGCATAGAAGATACAATCAGAATACAGTCTGCCATTCCTTCTCCCAGCATCGATTTGGTTTTCCTATCATGACTGAAGGACAGACGATTCACTTACTTACACTACTGTAAGTCGCTTTGGATAAAGGCGTCTGCTAAAATGCCAAACATGTAAACAAATAAATCATGTAAATGTCGGCTAAGGTGATCAGCTGAGCTTGACTTGGGACTTGACTAACAACAAGTGACACATTTCCCATCTCACACGCTGTTGTTGCACAATGTTATTGTGTGTGTGTGTGAGTGAGTGTGTGTGTGTGTGTGTGTGTGTGTGTGTGTGTGTGTGTGTGTGTGTGTGTGTGTGAGTGAGTGTGTGTGTGAGTGAGTGGACACTCATTCCGCTGGTTTTGGAGTTTGGTCTGATTGGCCAGACCTGAATGACCTCTGTGTCCGAGCCGGGGTGTCCCTGGAGTGGGTGCGGTCTGACTCAGAGACTGTTCGGGTCTCAGAGAACTGTATATCTGACCCTCTCACACAGGTCAGGGCAACAGCCTCCTTTGCTGGACAGAGCCACCAGCTAACATCTAGAGGGGCCAGACGGACTCTCATGGTCCTTCATCAACATCAACAACAACAACACTGGACTGGTCTGAAACTCCAGGGAAAACTGGCATGTCTTCCCACAGCTGATCACTCTGTTTCTCATTCTTTTCTAAAAAACACTGCACTCGATGAGGACATTGTCATATTCACAACCAAGGCCAGATTACAAGTCCTTCCTACCAGACTCAACCTCTCTATTTGGTTTCCTTCCACTCAGGTTCCTCATTGCTTGCACCACACCACAGAACAGGTTACAGAAACACTATCACACATCTTGAATGGCTGTTATGTTTACAAAGGAATGTATATAGCACGTCATGACAGAATTGTGAGCCTTATAGTAAAGGACATATCACTCCACTTCCCGGTTACAGTGAAAATGTATACACATGCTTGTGTCAATGCATCTATGTTCAATTTCTGTAATGACCAATGTCACTTTTCACAGTTGTCTTCTAACACACCAGATGTTGTTGTTGTTAATGAAGAGTCCAGAGAGGTGTCTGTATTAGAGGTAGCATGCACCTTTGATATAAGCCTAGAGGAAGCCTTCATGACTAAGGTCATGAAATACCAGCAGCTTGTAGATACCATCTCAGAGCTAGGCTATAGGTGTACGCTATTAGTCTTTATATTTGGCAGTCTTGGACATGTGCACAGATTGGTTGTCAGAGGACTACGTCTACTGGGAATGTCCAAGGGAGAAGCAAAAAGGCTCAGCAAGTATTGCTCTGTCTCTGCGATTATTGGCAGCCGCCATATATGGCGGAGACGGTGTTACTTGTACCCGTGAGTCTTGTCCTGACCTGTTGTATGTGAAAGACATTGTCCATGTCTGTTTGTGAATGCATCCCATCTGTGCCTTCAGTATTTGTGTCCCTGTATACTTGTTTCTATGTGGACATAAATAAATGATTAAAATGTGTGTGTGTGTGTGTGTGTGTGTGTGTGTGAGTGTGTGTGTGAGTGTGAGTGTGAGAGTGTGTGTGTGTGTGTGAGTGAGTGTGTGTGTGTGAGTGAGTGTGAGTGTGAGTGTGTGAGAGTGTGAGTGTGAGTGTGAGTGTGAGTGTGAGTGTGTGTGTGTGTGTGTGTGTGTGCGTGTGTGCGTGTGTGTGTGTGTGTGCTGGGTGAATACATAAACAAACAAGCGAAAAGACGACATTAGAAAACGTACCATGCTGACGATATTACTAAATGTTTGAAGTAGCTTTTATCTTAGCTGACTCTCTTACCTTCAGGTCGAGTTTGTGTATTCTAGCTTCGCAAAAGACCAACAGTAGCAGCCTAACAGCCGGTGCGGAGATTGCGACCACAAACGAGATAAGTTTGACTTCGGTAATAGGTCCAGTTGCAATATCCTCAAGTTGGGAACAAAAGATGCCTCCTTCTAATCCATTTGTTCAATTTGTTTACAGAAATAAATCCTCCTTACATAGTAAAAAAACTTAATTTGTTAGGAGAGCAGTCGTGCGTGCGTTCAATCCATGCTGCCCCAGAAGTCGGAAGTCCTCAGCATAATGCATTGTCTGCTATACAACCGGATATTCAGGGCGCAACTTTTTGCGCCCCGGCCGAGAAATAGGAGACAGCCAATTGGAGCGCTGCTACAGCTCACGTGTAAGCGAAAAGTATTTGGCCTGCGATAGACTTGCATTCGACCCGCGTCCCGACTCCTCCCCCTATGTATTTTAACAGTGAATTTTACACACACACAGATAAAATGTTTATTGTATTGGAGGATTTTTAATGAATGCTGATAGGCGCCGACAGAATATCAGCCGCATTTTGTGAATAAACAATGTTTATTTTAAAAAAAAACTTTTACAAATCGCAACTAGGAAGTGAAGGTGGGGGCGGCGCCCCAGCGCCCTCTATCGGCCAGCCGCCACTGACACAGCCCCCATACATCAGCTGATCATTTAAAGGGGCGGCCGTCTGAGTAATGTGCCACGCTGCTTTGTTTTATAAGAGCAGCAGCTATCACCCAGAGTGCTTTATAAAGACACTGTTAAACAGAGAGAGACAATACAGCCATTATTTTGGAAAAAATTAAGTGATACATTAACCGAACAGTAAAAAAAATAATCGTTAGACTAATCGTTAAATTAGTCGTTAGAGTAATCGACTAATCGAAAAAAGAATCGCTAGATTAATCGTTAGAAAATTTGTCGTTTGGGACAGCCCTACTGTAAGTACAGAACTGGATCACTAACACATGTCTACAGCTAGCTAACAAGCTACACGAGAGGTACATGTACATGTTAACACCTGTCATCTAACGGCTACACTACAGTAACAGTAGATGTGCGCCAGTACGTTACAGGGCCTTTGAACAGGTCACACTTGAAAATGAGCCCTTGGGGCTCAATGTGTTTCTTACCTGTATAAATAAAAATAAATAAAAAATATAATTAAAAAAGGGCCACTTTGGCATGTCTTGACTTTTGACAAAGCTTGTTAGCTTACGTTAGCTAGTGGCTAAACCAGCCCTATTGACTTTGTTTCAGGATCATGGTACACACCATCAGGCAAGCCAGCTAGCTAGTTGTACATCTCTGTGTAGCAAACACCTCGCTTTTCCAATCGGTAGCGCTGTCTAGGCCTGCCCTCAATGTGATCAATTTACACCCTGTGGTCACACCTAATATGGTCAATAGGAAACGTGCTCAAGGCAATATAAAGAAAACCAAAAATTGAAGACTCTCATTGGATGACGTTTTTAATCAAGAGTTCCTTTGTGTATCCAGGTGATTGGACTGCCGATAAGATTGTATGTGTCTACTGTATTCTATTTATCAAAAAATCGAAATGAAATTCTTAAATTATCTTAAAACTTAGGCTAGTCGTTTAAAGTTGAAAGGCAAAATGGTTACCATTCAATTTCCATCACAAAATCACTCTGTGTTTAGAAGAATAGATTTACTAAATCATATTATATTTACAAATACATGTTTCTTCACAATATACACAATTCTTGAGAAAACATATTGAATTACAAAAGGAATATAAGGTGGGTGATCTTTATCAATTTTCTAAACACCTGCAACATCACTATAGTAATTTAGACAGGTAGCAGATATGTCGTCTTTGCTTACAGAATGCATCTTGACATTTATAATAAATACCACAAGTTCAATCTGCATAGGCTTCATGTCAGAGTTATATAACAAAATATTGTCTCATGTTCAGATACAACAGCAATGGCAGTGAGTTTTAAAAAATATTATAAAGTTTGAAGAAACCAAGCTTCATGTAAGGCCATGTCAATAAGTAGACAGACACATAATACTATTTGATCTCATCACAATTAAGTGCTATCATACAAAAAAAAAGTACACGAAAAACAGCTGTACAGTGAAAAGGAAATACAGTGCTACTGCTTGGTGTTCATCATAGTCTCAGATGACTGCATGTGTCAGGACTGCACACCACAAGGGGGGGGGGGGAAATAGAGGGGGAACAAAACAAAAAAGAATGGGTCACAGAAGTAGTTTCATGGGTGAGAAATACAACACACTTAGACTGTGTAATTTAAGAAAGCAATTTGGCTGTGGTAGGCCTTCTCCTTCAATATGATCGACAGTATAGCAATTGGTAAATTAAACATATAAATCCAATCAAGGGTAGGCTTATCAGGCACTGCCTGCTAATCACAGATATAACTTTTTCTCCTTTCAATATCCATGAGGTCAAATTAGTCAATGATACCGGGGACGAGGGACAGGAACGCTTCCTATTGGGTTTGGAGCGGACCTGTTGCTTGTGGTCGGCTAGCGGGCGAGGGACTGGTGACAGCCCGTTAGCCACACACTCCAATGCGGCAGGTGTTAGCGTCCCGTTAGCCAAAGCTAGCCCGCTGCTAGCCGCCGGCTCCGAGGATGCCTGAGGCTCAGGAAAAAGAGCCAGTGGAGAGAAGAAATTGTATGTCGTGGAGTAGTAGTCCCCTGTTGGTTAGCGAGCGGGTGTTCTAACAGGGATCCAACGACCGTCGAACAGGTAAAAGTTTGTTGTCCAAGCAAGAACACACCGAATTAAAACAGCAATCAGGCTTCTAGTTTATCTCAGTATATTGAGTTTGTATTACTGTTCATTTGCATCGACAGTAAAATAGTTAAAAGAGTAGTACAATCCATAAAAGATCTGGAATCGCTGAAACAAAAAGTGTGCGTGCGTGCAACACAGTGTCTGTAGAACACACAGTCTCTAGCAGCCTCCAGTAACCTCCAGCAGCCTCCAATAGCCCCCAGAAGCCTCCAGTAGCCTCCAATAGCCCCCATGTCAAGAGTTCCTCCCAGGTTTTTGGAAAGTTCAACTCTGCTTTTCCTACGTGACAAACTAAAAATTGACATGAGATGAATACTGAATCATTAGGAAAAGCATAGTGGAATAATAGAAATACAGATACAGATATGACCACCAGTCCACAGGAGGCTCCTCAGTAGCTCCTCCCACCTCCATCTTGGTCTCCCCATGATGATGTTTCACAGGAGTGGCTTCATCCCGAGTGTTTACAGGGCTGTCTGAGGGAGCCAGGGCCTCCGGTGGAGGTACCACCTCAGAGATGACTTGAGTCATGACTAACAGCCTTGGATAGTAGTGCAAAGGAAAAGTCTCTCTCTGACTTTTTTTTCTAAAGTCTGTTTAGAGAGGAGGGGGGGGTATAAGACTGAACAGAGAGGAGGGGGGGTATAAGACTGAACAGAGAGGAGGAGGGGTATATGACTGAACAGAGAGGAGGGGGGTATAAGACTGAACAGAGAGGAGGGGGGGTATAAGACTGAACAGAGTGGAGGGGGGGTATAAGACTGAACAGAGAGGAGGGGGGGTATAAGACTGAACAGAGAGGAGGGGGGGTATAAGACTGAACAGAGAGGAGGGGGGGTATAAGACTGAACAGAGAGATGGGGGGGTATAAGACTGAACAGAGAGGAGGGGGGTATAAGACTGAACAGAGAGGAGGGGGGTATAAGACTGAACAGAGAGGAGGGGGGGTATAAGACTGAACAGAGAGGAGGGGGGTATAAGACTGAACAGAGAGGAGGGGGGGGTATAAGACTGAACAGAGAGGAGGGGGGGTATAAGACTGAACAGAGAGGAGGGGGGTATAAGACTGAACAGAGAGGAGGGGGGGTATAAGACTGAACAGAGAGGAGGGGGGTATAAGACTGAACAGAGAGGAGGGGGGGTATAAGACTGAACAGAGAGGAGGGGGGTATAAGACTGAACAGAGAGGAGGGGGGGTATAAGACTGAACAGAGAGGAGGGGGGGGTATAAGACTGAACAGAGAGGAGGGGGGGTATAAGACTGTTCAGAGAGGAGGGGGGGGTATAAGACTGAACAGAGAGGAGGGGGGTATAAGACTGTTCAGAGAGGAGGGGGGGGTATAAGACTGAACAGAGAGGAGGGGGGGTATAAGACTGAACAGAGAGGAGGGGGGTATAAGACTGAACAGAGAGG
Organism: Nansenia antarctica; assembly: GCF_963989245.1. Lineage (NCBI taxonomy): Eukaryota > Metazoa > Chordata > Actinopteri > Argentiniformes > Microstomatidae > Nansenia > Nansenia antarctica. Next base: position 16,414,860 of record NC_137678.1, read on the forward strand.
AGGGGGGGTATAAGACTGAACAGAGAGGAGGGGGGGGTATAAGACTGAACAGAGAGGAGGGGGGGTATAAGACTGTTCAGAGAGGAGGGGGGGGTATAAGACTGAACAGAGAGGAGGGGGGGTATAAGACTGAACAGAGAGGAGGGGGGGTATAAGACTGAACAGAGAGGAGGGGGGTATAAGACTGAACAGAGAGGAGGGGGGGTATAAGACTGAACAGAGAGGAGGGGGGGTATAAGACTGAACAGAGAGGAGGGGGGTATAAGACTGAACAGAGAGGAGGGGGGGTATAAGACTGAACAGAGAGGAGGGGGGGTATAAGACTGAACAGAGAGGAGGGGGGTATAAGACTGAACAGAGAGGAGGGGGGGTATAAGACTGAACAGAGAGGAGGGGGGGTATAAGACTGAACAGAGAGGAGGGGGGGTATAAGACTGAACAGAGAGGAGGGGGGGTATAAGACTGAACAGAGAGGAGGGGGGGTATAAGACTGAACAGAGAGGAGGGGGGTATAAGACTGTTCAGAGAGGAGGGGGGGGTATAAGACTGAACAGAGAGGAGGGGGGTATAAGACTGTTCAGAGAGGAGGGGGGGTATAAGACTGAACAGAGAGGAGGGGGGTATAAGACTGAACAGAGAGGAGGGGGGGTATAAGACTGAACAGAGAGGAGGGGGGTATAAGACTGAACAGAGAGGAGGGGGGTATAAGACTGAACAGAGAGGAGGGGGGGGTATAAGACTGAACAGAGAGGAGGGGGGGTATAAGACTGTTCAGAGAGGAGGGGGGGTATAAGACTGAACAGAGAGGAGGGGGGGGTATAAGACTGAACAGAGAGGAGGGGGGGTATAAGACTGAACAGAGAGGAGGGGGGGGTATAAGACTGAACAGAGAGGAGGGGGGTATAAGACTGAACAGAGAGGAGGGGGGGTATAAGACTGAACAGAGAGGAGGGGGGGGGTATAAGACTGAACAGAGAGGAGGGGGGTATAAGACTGTTCAGAGAGGAGGGGGGGTATAAGACTGAACAGAGAGGAGGGGGGTATAAGACTGAACAGAGAGGAGGGGGGTATAAGACTGTTCAGAGAGGAGGGGGGGTATAAGACTGAACAGAGAGGAGGGGGGGTATAAGACTGAACAGAGAGGAGGGGGGTATAAGACTGAACAGAGAGGAGGGGGGTATAAGACTGAACAGAGAGGAGGAGGGGGGTATAAGACTGAACAGAGAGGAGGGGGGGTATAAGACTGAACAGAGAGGAGGAGGGGGGTATAAGACTGAACAGAGAGGAGGGGGGGGGTATAAGACTGTTCAGAGAGGAGGGGGGGTATAAGACTGAACAGAGAGGAGGGGGGGTATAAGACTGAACAGAGAGGAGGGGGGTATAAGACTGAACAGAGAGGAGGGGGGTATAAGACTGAACAGAGAGGAGGGGGGTATAAGACTGAACAGAGAGGAGGGGGGGTATAAGACTGAACAGAGAGGAGGGGGGGTATAAGACTGAACAGAGAGGAGGGGGGGTATAAGACTGAACAGAGAGGAGGGGGGTATAAGACTGAACAGAGAGGAGGAGGGGGTATAAGACTGAACAGAGAGGAGGGGGGTATAAGACTGTTCAGAGAGGAGGGGGGGTATAAGACTGAACAGAGAGGAGGGGGGTATAAGACTGAACAGAGAGGAGGGGGGGTATAAGACTGAACAGAGAGGAGGGGGGTATAAGACTGAACAGAGAGGAGGGGGGTATAAGACTGAACAGAGAGGAGGGGGGGGTATAAGACTGTTCAGAGAGGAGGGGGGGTATAAGACTGAACAGAGAGGAGGGGGGGTATAAGACTGAACAGAGAGGAGGGGGGGTATAAGACTGAACAGAGAGGAGGGGGGTATAAGACTGAACAGAGAGGAGGGGGGGTATAAGACTGAACAGAGAGGAGGGGGGGTATAAGACTGAACAGAGAGGAGGGGGGGTATAAGACTGAACAGAGAGGAGGGGGGTATAAGACTGAACAGAGAGGAGGGGGGGTATAAGACTGAACAGAGAGGAGGGGGGTATAAGACTGAACAGAGAGGAGGGGGGTATAAGACTGAACAGAGAGGAGGGGGGGTATAAGACTGAACAGAGAGGAGGGGGGGGTATAAGACTGAACAGAGAGGAGGGGCGAGGGTATCTGGAAAGTTCAACTCGACTTCTCACACGCTCCCCCAACGGACTGAGAACGACAAAAGTTTGTAGGAAAACCTTTGGTATCCATTTGTGCTATTCAGATTGAGATTATGATTGAGCCCCACCAGCTTTGTATCGACTGTTATAGGGCCCGCCGACGCAAGGGGCGACCGCAGCCGTCTACCAGCAGTCAACAGGCCGCCGTGGAGTCAGAACCGATCTCCCAGATCTCGTCGGTTCAGTCTGATGCCCGCCCTGGCCGACGTCGTGGGAGTCACCACCAACGCCACTTCCCCACGTCCATCAGACTTGAGCACCACATTTTCTCCAAGGGCGAATGGAGAAGGGCCAGGCTGAGAGACCATCCCCGAGCGCTGATCGCTATCTCGGTTGACATGCCTGTCGGTCCGAGTGCAGGCACCAGCGACCGTGGCTCGGTCAACGGGGCGAGGGTATCTGGAAAGTTCAACTCGACTTCTCACACGCTCCCCCAACGGACTGAGAACGACAAAAGTTTGTAGGAAAACCTTTGGTATCCATTTGTGCTATTCAGATTGAGATTATGATCATCATATCAGTTGTCAAAAAATCTGCACTAACCATTGGTCTAAAAATATCAGATAAAGTCTGCCAGGTAGTTTTTACCTCATGTAATAAACATCTTTCTGGCCGACACTGGAACCTGAGCAACGAACGACCACTTTGCGCATCCACCCGTCTCCAAGTACTGGCCATTCCTCCCATCCCTCTTCAGGTTTTGTTTTTTTCCTACGTGACAAACTAAAAATTGACATGAGATGAATACTGAATCATTAGGAAAATGGTTCACACCAGTCCACAGGAGGCTCCTCAGTAGCTCCTCCCACCTCCATCTTGGTCTCCCCATGATGATGTTTCACAGGAGTGGCTTCATCCCGAGTGTTTACAGGGCTGTCTGAGGGAGCCAGGGCCTCCGGTGGAGGTACCACCTCAGAGATGACTTGAGTCATGACTAACAGCCTTGGATAGTAGTGCCAGATAGCAGCATGAGATAGGTCCTGAGGGGAAACGCAGCATCTCCCACCATGACATAATATAAGGCATTTCCCCCAGTTCACCAGAGCCTGGCAGGGGGGTCTTCCTGGGAACATTCAGTGTTCCCGCTTCCATCCCCTTCCCGAGCCTTGACTCTGAATAAATCCCAGAATCACTGTTCCTGCCGTAGCCTCCTACTTGGATGACCCGGAACCTGTAGTCTGCGTCAACCAGGGCCAGTAAAACAATAGAAAACGTTTTTTTGTAATTAAAAAAAAGGCTTCCAGAGTTTGGAGGTGCCTGTATAAGAATATGCTTGCCATCGATAGCTCCTAGGCAATTTGGAAAGTTCCATCTCGACCAAAAATGTTTCGCTATGTCCTTCCAGGCATCCTCTGTTGGCGTGGGCATTTCTGTCTCCATAATCGATTCAATGATGGCGTCACACGTCATATATATGCTCATTGCCACTGTCTTTCGTCCTAGGCGGTAGCTGTAGGCTAGGCTTGCAAAGGTCTCGCCAGTTGCCAGGAACCTGTGTGCAAAGACAGGATATTAGTACATTCTTTAAGTACACAAATTCATGAACATCTAACCATTATGTTTCAACCAACAGGTGCTGAATGCAAAGACAGATGGAGATCACTCAGGGACCAATTCAGCAAGTTCAAAAACAAGCAAAAAAGTCTCCCCAGTGGCTCGGCTGCAATTGCACAGAGGGAGTGGAAATACGAGAAGGCCATGGCATTTGTGATACCTCATCAACAAACTCGGATGTGAGCTATTAGTTAGCCTAATATTATACTTAACTCAAATATGTGTTCATTTAACTTCCATGCTGGCTATTATGTTATAATGTATACAAATAGTAATATACATGATTTTTCTCCCCATTTGTAGTTCAATTGGCAACTTGAACCTCAATGAACCTCAATGTTCATGGGAGACTGAAACATCGCCTTCCTGTCTCCTTCCTGTGCACGAGTGAGTTCTGGCGAATAGTAGTACACCGTCTTCCTACATTAAATGCAATTATTGTAAGTCGCTTTGGATAAAAGCATCTGCTAAATTACTAATGTAAATGTAATGTGCATCTGCAAGGTATGAAGAACCGGAAACCAGAGGACAGAGTCCACCACCCAGTCAACTCCTGCCCAGTTCAACTCACAGACTGGCCTTTACAGGACAGAAAAGGCGCAGAGCAACTTCCTCAGCAACATCAATGGCAACCCTAGGTGGCACAGAAGGCAGGCTGCTAAAGATACTAGAGCAACCATCCCAGCCTCCACATGTGCCTCAAGAGAATGATGAGATGTACTACTTTGCTATGAGCATTGTTCCTATGCTGAATAGTTTGAGCCTCAGGGGGAGACGTGTTGCGCGTTCGCGCATTGTTAGCATGTTAGACGACTTTGCCCAAATAGAAGCACAAAACCAAACAGAGTCTGACTTAACTTAAATGCAATATTAAAAGGATGGGTTTTTCATAATCTTAACTTAATTATTTAGTCAATTAAAGGCAATATTTGTTTCTGTTTTTTGTTGTGCTTCTATGTGGGCAAACTCGTCTAACATGCTAACAATGAGCAACGTTTTAGTCTTGACTTGAACATATTTGCTGAGGTTGCGGGCTACAGTGTTCAAAGTGTTCAAAGTGTATATAGTGTTCACTGCTATATAATCTAAATACCGGTATGTTCTACCTATTTGTAAGTGTTTATTGATAATAAAATTGGCCATTGTTACCTCAAAGTCACTGCGAGCCGTTGCGCTGGCTCTATGGAGTCCCTGTAGTTTGTGTTGATTCTTCTAAGTTTAGGGCCAGCTATGGCGAGCAGGTGGTCCATCTGGTTAGGGGTCATCCGAAAGTACTCCCGGTACCTTTGTTCATCCAGCTGGAGCTCTTGGACCAGATGATAGAAAGCTCCCTGCTCTCTTCTCCTCTGGTTCAAGGGATGAACTCTGAGGGAGCCAGGGCCTCCGGTGGAGGTACCACCTCAGAGATGACTTGAGTCATGACTAACAGCCTTGGATAGTAGTGCCAGATAGCAGCATCCCCATCTATACAAGTCCTATGGAACAGCAAGAAAAGTCAGAGTTTAATATCAAGACTCTGCCCTTACTTTTTCTGTTATTTTTCAAGGGGAAATAACAGAAAGGCAAGAACAAGGTTTTAATATGAAGTTAAAATACAGATTGTCAGCTTTTATTGGAGGACATCTGTATTGTTTAAAGTAACCATTTATAAACAAGAACACTCTCGTGCATGATAGTCCCCCTATTTCATGTTGAGTATTTGGTTGCATATACTTTGCATGAGATAACTATCTGGGATCTGTGATACATTAAGCATTATACATTTGTTTTTTATTAATTTAGCGTGTTTACTTTTCAAAGATTTTCAAATAGTAGAATCATTGTAGCTGAAAGAAACGGCGGGAGCTCAAAAAACAATAAGCAGATAAGCCTCGCTCTCATCCGCAATGTGCGCCAATCAAGCAGACTTAAGTAATAAATGAAACGAACGCACTATTCAAGTAACTTGAAACTGATTGTAATTGTGCCAGTGTGACGGGGTGTATCTTTGCATGAATCACTCTCAGCTGGATGGTTCACGTTCATTTATTCTGTAGAAAACATACAGTGCATCAATTTGTGGACACGGTTGCAGGGTCATCAGGCTAGATTCCAGTCAGTGTTTTCAGATGAACTGAGCATACAGTAGTCACTCATACTACACAAATTATAACAATAATATGAAACAAAAATACAAAATGTGTAGACTACATAAATCCTCACTTGTGTGAGTATAGTGGTATTTGAACAGTCAAACAATCAATTATATATATTAACAATAACAATACAATGCATAGAAAAACAGCGCAACTGGAATACACGCATGCACACCACGTGCAACACATGGCTGCCACCTGACTGTTGGCTAGCTGCGAGCGTGGTGCAAACTAGTGAGGTGGAAAACCTACCCAACAGTCTACTAACAGAACAACAGACATATAATAACACAAAAGTAATATTACCTGAAGAAGAATGAATCTGACCATAATCTGGCAGGAGAGGACGCAGGCGCTCGAATGTTCGCCGCTTCTCCACCAGAGCTAGCTTAGTTCTAGTCTTTATTTTACTTTTTAATCAGTACTAAAGTTAGTATTTTAGCATATAGTATTTTAGCGTGTCTTTGTTACTCTCCGGCAACTTTTCGGCAACTTTTGGCGACTAGCAACAGCAAGCCATTTTTGCCTACCTGCCGTCCTGCAACCTCGGCTGGTTCCAGTCCTTCACTTCCCTCCGGAGCCAAGGATCACCTCCAAGTTCCAACAGGATCCTATTTCTCGGCTCTTCACAGCACTGCTCGGAGGCTAAAACGGCCAGGCCACAGTTGCCTGGACCGCAACACCGCCGCCAACGCATCTCGGCTAGCCTGGCTAACGGCTAACAGTCAACAGGTTCTGTATCCCGCCGACCGGCATGATGCTGAAATATTCCATCCCCCGCTTACTGGAGCTGAGAAATCACACAATTCCAGCGTGTGTTTCAGTTACCAAAAACATTGGTCTTTTCCACCGCCCACGATATATCCATAGAAGCACCCGTCGTCAGTTTGTGTACTGTCAGACCATGCGGTCACAACATACCATCCATCCGAGTAGGGTCCATCTGCGCGCAACAAATCCAACACCCGGAAATGTGTTATGCAAATATGCAGGCGCGGTATGATGACGTATGGTACATCACATTTCCGGGTGATGGATTTGATGCGCGCAGCGCAGATGGATACACTAGGAGTAAACCATGAATCGCCTTACTACGGCCTTACTACGGTGAAAACTACGGAAAAAAACTAATATGTAGAGTACAGTCCTATCAATTGTTCGAAAAGGAGTAGGAAGAAGCCTGTCCTACCCCTGTTTATACTTAACAATTATGCTTACATTATATAATCCAATTAATTAATACATATATTTCAGTATCATCCGTTCTAATACTTTTTCATTAAAAATAATTTAAACCTTTTTTTAAATAGAGCAATAGAGCAATATTTCTGCTTTCCTTCATATTTTCTTCATATTTTTGACATTAGGAACAAGTTATTAGTGTGATCACGATATCCGACCTCATGTACAATCTGTACTGCAGTAAAAATGTGGAACGCCCTTCCTATAATCTTAAAGGAGTGCAAAACACTGCCCACCTTCAAAACCACTCTCAAAAAACATTTACAGGAGGCTGCAATCCGTAACTGGACCCTCTAAATCAAAAATCAGATTAAAAGACCCGAACTACCCACTGTACATACTTTGTGTTTTGTCCCCCGCCCCCACCTGTGGTGTATGTCCCCACCTGCCCTACCCGCTGTACATACCTGATGTTTTGTTGTATTGTTCTTCCCATGATGGATGTATTTTTATCTTGTAGATAGTAATAGTTATTTGTCTGTATTATCTTGTAGATAGTACTAGTTTGTTTTGTCGGTCTTACATGTAACGATGAATTGAGAATCAAGGACCCCAATTGAAATAAGCCAGTGGCTTTCTTGGGTTTTTATCCTGTTAGTTGACCTTGTATGTAATATGTACTTTCATGTACCTACTTCTGCAAATCTTCTAATAAAGTTTTCAATCAATCAATCAAAATCCTCATAGCTTTTTTCTGTAGTGTAATCAATGGGTTTAAAGTGCTTTTATATTCATTTCCCCATATCTCCACACAGTAACTCAAATAGGGTAAGACAAGACAACAATATAGAGTATACAACATCCTCTGTTCCAGAATATGTTTTGTCCTGCACAATACTGCAATACTCCTTGATACTTTGGATCTAACGTATCTTATATGAGATTTCCAACAGAATTTACTGGGCTTAAAGTGCAGACTCTCAGCTTTAGGTTAAGGGTATTCACATCCAAATTGAAGGAAGGGTTTATGAATTATAGCTCTTATGTATAATAACCAAAAGTAATTAGACAATTGACTCAAAAGCTGTTTCATGGGCCAGTGTGGGCTATTTATTCCTTCATTATTTCTTTATCAATTAAGCAGGTAAAAGGTCTGAGTTGATTCCAAGTGTGGCATTTGCATTTGGAGGCTGTTGCTGTATACGCACAACATGCAGTCAACAGAGCTCTCAATGCAACTGAAACAGGCCATCCTTAGGCTGTAAAATGCACTTCAATTACATCTGGATTGTTTCATTTCAAATCCTTTGTGGTGGCATACAGAGACAAAATTATGGAAATTGTGTCACTGTCCAAATACTTCCAGACCTAACTGTATATAAATAAAAGAATGTCAATGACCCCAGGTGAGGGACTTTATTAGGTCAAACAGGTTTGAGGGGTCAGGCAAAGGACTTGGTGGAGTCAGGCAAGGGTCAGGCGATCATCGTTGTAATCCATGGAGCAGGGCAGGAACCGTGGTGCAAGGTGCTGGGCTGGAGGTGTCCATGGTGCTGAGTGCACACTGATGAGCTAAATAAAACATTCTATTTCTGATGTCAACAGCACTAGGGCTCCTTCACAAAACCCTTACTGGAATCTTCATACACTCTGTGAATTAGTCTTTACTTTCTGATGAGTCAACAGCAATAACCCCATCCAGTGCGACATGTAGATAGCATATATTTAGAATATGTAAAATGCAAACACCAGAAATGCAAGAAAGTTTATGAGGTATACCAAATGGAATTAATAACAAGTGTTACAACCCTTCTGTCTAGAGTAAAATAAGGGCCTAACAGGGTAGAGTGCAGAATGTACAGGTGTGTTGCAACACAAATGCCCAAAAAAAGTGTACAAGGGATCAAATCAATTCAAGCTTTATTTGTATAGCGCATCTCACAAGATACGACTCAATGCGCTTCAATCAAGACATCATTGCTGATTGCACTTTAGCACAAGTGCTCTTTCAACATTGTCTCTATGGTCTTTCAGCTTCCTTTTCTTCTCACATTTTCGACCATATAATGGTGAGACAGCTGCTTCTCACTGTTGAGACAAAATGTTATAAAGAAGTGATTAATAATTAATTTAAGAAACTCACATTCATCAGTGGTTGCAAACTGTCATGGAATTTGTATTAGCACTCTCCTCATGTTTCCAAAATGCATTGCAAATGCAATGCACTAACAAGTCATTGGTCACTCTTCGTTGGTGTTGAACTTGTTGAGCCCTTTCCTAAAATAATAATACAGTGCTTAACCATGTTACAATGAAAAGGTGCAGTTAAGTACTGAATGAGTCACTCACTTTCTTTCCTTGATCATTCTACCTCAAGTGTCCTGATATAAAGTGTGGTTTCACTTTCCAGGCTTCTGACATCTTTGTCCCTGGTAACAGGATACACACATAAGCATGACTATGTGTACAGCTGTGAATGGTGGATAGTATGTTTGTATGCAATAAACTTCATTCACACTAACCAATTCTTTAGGAGGAAAGCTGTAAGGCCTCTTGAAGTACGTGTGGTCCTCGTCAGTGTCCAGTGGCATCTGTACAGAGTCCACCATTATTGCCAGTATGTTTTACATGAAAGGGTTAACTACTTCAAAAAGAGATCCAGGCTGGATTCAGAATGACACAGTACCACTAAACATATTGCATGTGCCATAAAGTTGCATGGAGTATGTGTTTTAGGAGCAGTAGCCCATTCAGAAACAGGCACACGGTCATAGATACTTAGTGAGAGATGCACTGACCATGGTGTTGCTTGCATGACTCCTTTTAACACTTGAATAGGTCCTGAATACAGGTGGGACACTGTCGTGAAGGGTCGCTCTGCCTTCCTCACTAAAGTGAGCAAACTTCCTTCCATATCTGAAATTAACACACATTATCTTCACAGGAAGGTTGAATTGTAGGGCCAGGTGTTACCCCAAAGTCCTCTTGATAATAAATGTACAAATACAATTATTATTTTTGTAGCACTGCAGCATACCCTTCCAGCCCAATGTTTTCCACCAGGACAATACACCACCACCTTCTCAGGAGAGACATGTCATCCTAAAGAAAGAGCAGTTACTCAATTTGCATTCAAAGTCTTATAGCATATTGATATAATGGGTTCTTGTTTTCTTAATACTTACAATGCTGAAGTCAAAGGTAGCCTCCATGGCGAAATACCAGGCATACTGTAATGAGAAAAGACACAAAGACAAGATTACCATGTGACAGCTTATAACTCAGTGAGAAGGTAGTCACACACATCCAATGAAATGTGCATGGCTGATAACTCCATAGGAAAGTGATATGAGAGGTCTGCACACATGAATGTTCCTTAATACCTTTTATTGCACACCTTTTTATTTGCAAATGCACAAACAGAATGTTGGTCAGGACTAAGTGGTGGTCAGTCATTGTTACATACATTTACACATTTTTTTGATGGTTTTAAGGAACAATCAAGTGTGCCATATCACTTGGTGGCATTACCATAACTCACCATTATCATGAAGACACCACAGTCATTGCCACTGGTCTGCCTCGGAAGCCCCTGTACGAAGAAAAGTTAGTTAGAGAATAGTAGGTAATTATGACTATAGCTATAATATGATAGTAACATTCAAACAATACCTCCAAATCCAGACCAGTCTTCTCTGTCCAGGATCCCGCAACAATTTTCTCAGCAACACCCCTGGGCAACCAAGAATAAAACTAAGTCAAACAAAGAAGTACACACCTCCTACAGGAGAGAAAAAAGGAACAACATTCGTACCACTGCTGCTTCAGAACCACTTCACACCATGCAAGTCGGTCGATCATGCTTATTTGCAAAAGTTCAATGAGGAGGATTTCTCTGTGTTTCTCTTTCCTTGTGTTGGAAATGTGTCTATTTAAGTCCACTCCAGCTTTCGGGAAGCCAATCCTTTCTGAATGTTGGACAAACAATCAGTACATAATGCATGCATTGCCACAATGCCTCCTGATTGAACACAAGTCTTTAGAAATGGCAGTAACATTAGACAGGTCAGGGGACCGCCAGGACACACATCATAGGCAGGTCAGGGGACCGCCAGGACAAACATCATAGGCAGGTCAGGGGAACGTGACCGCCAGGACACACATCATAGGCAGGTCAGGGGAACGTGACCGCCAGGCAGGTCAGGGGAACGTGACTGCCAGAGCAAAAAATATTTGGGGCAACCTTAATAGTGTTCTGTAGGCTTCAGAGGTGAATCCCCTTGGAGTTTTGAAATACTGCGAATCTAGAAAGAAAATTTCTTTCTGGTGTGGCCTCATTACCTACAGGGAATAACGCATTCTGGACAATAAGCAAAAAGGACACTTTGGGGGTAATACAATAGACACAAACTCACAAGCAAATGGCATATGAAGGTTAAAGCTGAGAAATGCTCAACTACATTGTATGTCTTTATAATCTACTACTGTGGATGTCATATGTTGCATATAAAGTTATGCTCTGTATATATATATATATATATATATATATATATATATATATATATATCTGGTTGCGAAATATTGCTCTATTGCTCTATTTAAAAAAAGGTTTAAATTATTTTTAATGAAAAAGTATTAGAACGGATGATACTGAAATATATGTATTAATTAATTGGATTATATAATGTAAGCATAATTGTTAAGTATAAACAGGGGTAGGACAGGCTTCTTCCTACTCCTTTTCGAACAATTGATAGGACTGTACTCTACATATTAGTTTTTTTCCGTAGTTTTGCGCGCATCAAATCCATCACCCGGAAATGTGATGTACCATACGTCATCATACCGCGCCTGCATATTTGCATAACACATTTCCGGGTGTTGGATTTGTTGCGCGCAGATGGATACTATAGGAGTAGCGCGCAGATGGACCCTACTCGAAAAAGCAGCGTGGGGGAGGAGACTTGGGGAGCGCGTGCGCAGATAATGAATGTCCGTGGGCGTGGAGTGTCTGTCTGTTGAGCGTCAGAGCTACGCTCGGCATTGGAAGTGTGTGTCAGCAGTCGCCTAATTTGCATAGCTCCCCCTTTATATAGGGGCTATGTGCTTACGGCATCATCATTCGTTTCTGAGAAGCAACGATCATCAACATGCCCGAGCCTGCGAAGCCTGCGCCCAAGAAGGGCTCCAAGAAAGCCGTCACCAAGACCGCCAGCAAAACCGGCAAGAAGCGCAGAAAGTCCAGGAAGGAGAGCTACGCTATCTACGTGTACAAGGTCCTGAAGCAGGTTCACCCCGACACCGGCATCTCCTCCAAGGCCATGGGAATCATGAATTCCTTCGTCAACGACATCTTCGAGCGCATCGCCGGCGAGTCCTCTCGCCTGGCCCACTACAACAAGCGTCGTACCATCACCTCCAGGGAGATCCAGACCGCCGTGCGTCTGCTGCTCCCCGGTGAGCTGGCCAAGCACGCCGTGTCCGAGGGCACCAAGGCCGTAACCAAATACACCAGCTCCAAGTAAACTAAGCAGCGTTGTTTGTCTACTCCACAAACCCCAAAGGCTCTTTTAAGAGCCACCCACCCTTTCAACATGAGACTAATTCCATAGCGAGTTGATCTCGCGTGCTACAATGTTGTTGTGTTTAATTACTTGATGTTAACCCTTGTGTGGTGTTCGGGTCAACCGGACCCGTTTTACATTTTTACTTGGTGAGAAATGGTACAAGAATACATTTGATCAATATGAAACTCCATGGCCTTGGCTTATTTTCTATGAAAAACATGTAAAAGTGAAAAAAAAAATTTTTACACATCCTACAATACCCCAACACATTTATGTCCTTCATAAGATGTTCGGGTCATTTAGGCCCGGATGCACAGAGACACACAGAAACATACACACTCTCACACTGACACTCACTCACTCACTCACACACCTCTGCTCTAGCTTTCCCGTGCCAAGAAGCCGTCTGCTCTCGCACTTTTTACCCTTTGAAGTGCAACATTGTAAAAAAAAAATACATTTTCTTGCACTCTATGCAGCAACTGCAAAAAGTACATTTGAGCTACACACACTGTCACATTCTGTGCTTCATGTGTTGTGTAGACAGGCATACCCATGCACACACAATTGTAGCCAGTGGTATTTCAGAATTATTTGGGATTTTTCAGACATAATACTGTATTTCGACAGTGACAGTGAAAACAGTGTACATTCCGTTCGTGTTTTGTGATTCAGCATTTGCAGACATTTTTGAGAGATGTATTTCATAGCTATTGGCAAAAACAATCTTAGTTTGGTTCTTTCATTTCGATTCTTGTTCATCACCTGTATTTTCTTTACAGCTTTGATTATAATTAGATAAATGTGAAATTCAATTGAGAATATATATTCAAAATAATAAACATCAATGAAAACATTGTTTCATTAATATTTTTCCTAGATAAGTATGATTTATGACACCCAGGTCTTTATTATAGTGGATTTTGCATTTTCAAAGTTAGGGGCATCATGTGCGTAAAAACGCTTCTACTCATCATGCTGTCGTTCGGCCCCACCTATTCCCAGGGGTCTGACACTTGTGGGTTGTTACTAAGCATCCTCTGCTCCAGCCTCTCCAAAGGGCAGCCCCCTAGATCCACCAGAACAAAATATAATGCACTTTTGAATGTGTACACAGTACCTATTGTGCATTATTGGGTACAGTACCTGTTTGTGCCCACAGGAGGCGCACTTTAATATTATGGGCTATTTTGGGGCTTTCTTGCGCCCTGAGTATACCCCCTTGTATGGGTCACCCTTGGGACTAGGAGCACCGTGTCAAGACAAGTGTTTTTAAAACCCCAATGATGTCCCGGGTCAACTGGACCCGAAGAGTACGAAAGGGTCCAAAAAGTGAACATCACACAAGGGTTAAGATCTTCAATGACTGATGTCCTTACCATGTCACATAAACGCGCTGGATATTTAGCGCGACTCTCGTCTGTCAATTAATTGCAACCTTGTGCACACGCATATTTATTGATGCTTACATAAGTATTTATTTAAATTAAACGGGGAAACACCGAGACCATGGTCTGCAACCTGTCCACAATGTTTACCCTGACAACACATACAAAATACCATAGTTAAAAACACAATATTATGTGAAACAATCCCTTCTTTCTTTTTTTTTTTTTTTACCAAGGGACGTCCTCAATTATCACACAACTAAAGGTGGATTTTCCCTATTTGGTGGGGAGCTGGGTTACCTCAAGAGTTAACCGTCTGAGAACGGTTTAGGTAATGTTTGTCTTTGAATTGTAATAATGAGGTTAGGTAAACTGGGAGTTTATGTAGTCGGGCTTTACATACTAAAAGGGAGTAATAAAGAGTTCTACGGGATTTTAACGGTCCAGCCAACCATTTGATACTGAATGCATTGATCAGTATGACATCATCACCTGTGATAAAGCGAAGGGCTGATTTAGTCTTCCAGCATTAAGCACAAGCTGCAACCGAACACATGCTCTCTGCAGGACCGTGATGCAGGAGCCTGGTCAGTCCTGGGGGTTTACGCCTTGTCTATGAAACAAGCCCACTGTGTATTAAGGTCCATTAAATATTTTCAAACCATCTAGGCAACATGAAGCCTGATGAAGGCCTTTTTCAGACAAACTCTGAATGAGTAGGTAACGGTCGACCATATTTTAATAAGCAATTGAACACGTCATTTAAGACACATGTAGACACCTAGACTGTGTTATGACCAGGTCAAAAGCCAGATTGGTATACATTTAGGTTACATTCAAAGGTTTATCGTATGGAGGAGTGATTACAATGCTGGTAATATATGGCAATTGATTGTGGAGGCTTCCTCACAGTAGATGTCGCGTCCATGAAGATGAGGGGAAGTGCTGCCAACGTCAAACTAGTTAAACAACTTGCTGCCTGTCTTTCTGTCACTCACTGCTCATCAAGAGCCGTAACACGATTCGGGTGCGCTGCTGGTGTCGGAAGCCTTCTCCCAACCAGCGGAGATCACCACAGCAGGTGTAAATCAACAAGGCCAAGCCAAGCAGCACCAGAACCATTATATTAGGGCTTTATCACACTACCAATGTAATGTCATTTAAGCACCCCGGTCCACTGTAGTATATTGCTATGTTTAGCATAGATCTGGGATTGATTGCTATTGCTTCCGTAGCATTACATCTTGACAATGTTATCATCTATTGACTAATGTGGTCTAGTTGTTGTTGCGATGCTGAATAAAGACGCACGTTGAACGTTGCTCCAGAGACCAGAGTTATTATTATTATAAAGTGTATCTTGTATGTCAGAGAGAACAACAAGACACAACATGGTGTCAGAAGATGTGACTTCTTCACAAATATAAGGAATTGCGAGGCGCCGTCGATCTACGCAGAAACTTTGTGGAGAACTATAGTTAGCTATCGACCCTGTGCGACGTTCGTTCGTAGTAGCTAGCGAGTGAAAGCAAAGCATGGAACAGTTCAAGCCTCCCGCGCCGCTCATGCTCTCTGGAAACGTGAGTGAGAATTGGCGTCGGTGGAAACAACGTTTTGAACTGTATATGATTGCCGCTGGTGCAGATGATAAAGATGAGTATGTGAAAATAGCCATCATGCTGCACACCATAGGAGAAGAGGCATTAGAGCAGTGGAGGCTGGTGACTTCCAGAATTGAGGAGGCCAATTTTTTTTCCGCTTGCTCGCTTCACTCGCGATGGAATGTTCCCTGTTCTTCTTATCTGTCTTTGTTAAAAATGATTAATTTGTGTTTGGCGGTACTGAAGGGATTGGGACACTCTCAGGATGGTGGATGAAGCAGCTTTTATTGCCTGCACAATGGGTCATCAAATAAACAAAACAATTGGCATGAATCTCTGGTCCGCCTGCAGCAGCTATTGTCCCTTCTGCTCAGGCTCACAACATTCACCACAACATACTACATACAATCAATGACATGTCAAAAGCACTCAAACACTATGTCAATCAGACACACAACATACAATTCAGAACAATACTTCATCCATTTCTAATATTTATCCTGCAGAACAGCACTCATACGCGTGTGGCGGAAAAAGGTACTACACGGAGGCCAGGCCTCCTGTGCCCACCCATTTTCAGTGATTTGGCCAATCACATATTGCCATGAAAAAATTTGCATTACATTGACTTCTATGAGAAACCACTTTACGACAGGAGGCCTGGCCTCCGTGTAGTACCTTTTTCCACCACACGCGTGTATGAGTGCTGTTCTGCAGGATAAATATTAGAAATGGATGAAGTATTGTTCTGAATTGTATGTTGTGTGTCTGATAAAAAATATAATTATTGCTTTTTTAAATCTCTCTCTCTTCTCTCAAATTATTGGGGAGGCCAGGCCTCCTCCACCTCTATGGAGGAGCCTCCACTGCATTAGAGGTATATAATACATTCACCATTGATTTTGAAGACCCAGCATACGAGACAATGAAAGAGATCATGGATGCATTTGAAGCATACTGTATCCCCAAAAAGAACATTGTTTTTGAACGTCACCAATTCTGGTCCCATTCTATGTCAGAGGGAGTTAGTGTCGACAAGTTTGTGACTGAACTCCGCCAGAAATGCAGAGACTGTGAGTTTGGTGCAGGTGAGAATGACACATTGAGAGACAAAATGGTGTTTAGCCTAACTGATCCTCGCATGAAAGAGAGACTATTGAGAGAGACAGACCTAACCCTGGACAGAGCACTAACCATATGCAGAGCTGCAGAAGCTGCCAAGTCACAGCTGCAAGCTATGGGGACAGGGCACGCAGACGCCCCAGTTCAAGCACTGTCCAGAGGAACTACTAGCAGAAAACAATCAAGATCGTCAGGAAGAGCAAATGAGCAGACGGACAGCACAAACACATGCGGGAAGTGTGGAGGGACACACCCGCCCCGCCAATGTCATGCCTTCGGGACCACATGCCACAAATGCAACAAGAGAAACCATTGGTCCAAAGTGTGTGGCGCACCACAGCATGGGACAGTCACAGCAAGGGACGTCAGTCAACTTGAGAGCGAGGTAGATTCTTTATTTGTAGGCTCACTGTTCTGTGTTAGGGTAGATAAGATCACGCAGCAGACAGACAACGCGTGGTACACCACAGTCAACCTCAGAGACACCCCGGTCAGATTCAAGCTGGACACGGGGGCGGAGGCGAACATGCTTCCAATGTGCATTTTCGAGGAGATACCGGGGCCCCCACGACTAGAGCCTACACAGACACTTCTCATTGCCTATGGAGGAGCACGCCTGAAACCGAAAGGAACAGTGACATTCACGTGTGAGACACCCAATAGAGCAAGAGCAAATCAATTTTTTTTTGTGACTGCACAGTCCACCACGCCCATCCTGGGCAGAGAAGCGTGCGAGACACTGCAGCTCGTGAGGAGAATAGAGACGCTTGCAGTCAAGGCACCAGCTACAAAAGAGGAGCTGGTGGAGCGGTACGCATCTGTCTTCAGTGGCCTGGGTGAGTTCCCCGGTGTGCACCACATACACACAGACCCAAGTGTGGCCCCAGTCGTCCACGGATGCAGAAAGATCCCAGTCAGTGTCGTGGACAGACTGAAAACAACCCTGAAAGAGCTTGTAAAAAAGGACGTCATAGCACCTGTGACAGACCCGACCGAGTGGGTGAATAGCCTCGTCATCACTGAGAAAAACAACGGATCACTGAGGGTGTGTTTGGATCCTCGTGATCTGAATGAGGCAATCAAGAGGCAGCACTACTCGATACCAACCCCGGAGGAAGTCCAGAGCAAGCTCTCTGGGAAGTCAATATTCACGATCCTGGACGAGAAGGACGGATATTGGCAGGTGAGACTTGACGAGCCATCATCTATGCTGTGCACATTCAGTACGCCGTGGGGAAGATTCCGCTTTAAGAGACTTCCTTTTGGCATCAAGTCCGCCAGCGAAGTTTTTCAGCAGAAAAACTGTGAGGCTTTTGGAGACATCGAAGGAGTCCATATCATCGCAGACGATATGATAATCGCCGCCGCCACAGAAGAGGAACATGATGGCATCCTTCACAAGGTCATGGAGAGGGCACAGAGAGCCAACGTCAAGTTCAACAAGGAAAAAATCCAGTACAAAATCAACACCGTCAGATACATGGGCCACGTCATTACACCAGAGGGAGTGAAACCGGATGACACAAAGGTGACGGCCATCAACAACATGCCGCCACCAGAGGACAAGACAGAGCTGCAGAGGCTGTTGGGGATGACGAGGTATTTGGCTCAGTATATCCCTGATGAAGCTTCAGTGACTGCCCCGCTCAGACAGCTGCTGAGGAGAGATGCAGCTTGGCAGTGGAACCATGAACATGATGATGCTTTAAACAAGCTGAAGTCAGCCCTCACCAACGCCCCTGTGCTGAAGTTCTATGACCAAGCCATGCCTCTCACCATACAGGCTGACGCGTCGAAAGATGGACTGGGAGCTTGTCTTCTCCAGGAGGGGAGACCGCTGTGCTATGCCTCACGAGCTCTCACAGAAGCTGAGAGAAACTACGCCCAAATAGAGAAGGAGTTGCTGGCGATAGTGTTCGCAGCCAAACGCTTCCACCAGTATGTTTACGGCAACACTGTCACAGTCCAATCTGATCACAAGCCACTTGAAGTGATTTTTAAGAAACACCTGAGCAAAGCCCCAGCAAGACTACAGCGCATGTTGCTCCAGCTTCAACGGTGATGATTTGAAAATAACATACACGCCAGGAAAAGACATGCACGTCGCCAACACCCTTTCCCGCGCGTTTGTCACTGAACAGGCCGACAGTGGAAAAGAGGACCTCTTCGAGGAGAGAGTGATCCACACGATGGAGGCTACTGCTGCCATGAGCTCAGACATGCTCAAGATGCTCAAAGAAGCCACAGCAGCTGACGAGACACTACAGGCAGTGGCTGAGAGACACCGCAGCGGCTGGCCCCAAAGACGACGCAGTGTGCCCGCCAGTCTCTACCAATACTGGCCTCAGCGGCACATTATCCACATCAGGGACGGACTACTGATGACCGGCGACAGAATTGTGATTCCTCAAGCCGCCAGACAGGTGATACTAGAGAGACTACACCTCGCACATCAAGGTATCCAGAGGACAAAGGCACAGGCCCGACAAGTCGTGTACTGGCCGGGAATGACTTGTGACATCGACAACGCAGTGGAGAGATGCTCTCCGTGTCAACAACTCCAACCACAGAACCAGAGAGAGCCCCTCATGTCACATGATATCCCTGAGCTACCATGGCTAAAGGTCGGGGCTGACATCTTTGAGCTCCAGGGCCAGTCATACCTTGTCGTGGTGGACTATCTGTCCAAGTACCCAGAGGTGCTCCATCTACCTGACAAGACCGCCCACACAGTCATCCGCAAGATGAAAGCAGTCTACGCGAGGCACGGGATCCCAAAAGAGCTGGTAAGCGACCATGTTCCTTTTGCAAGTGCAGAGATGAGGGAGTTTGCAGCATCCTGGGGAATACAGCTCATTCACTCCAGCCCTGCATATCCTCAATCCAACGGTCTGGCAGAGAGGATGGTGAAGACGGTCAAACATGCACTCAAGAAAGCTTTGCAGACCAACATAGACCCCCATCTAGCCCTGCTAGCATTGAGAAACACTCCAATAACAGGCACAGATGTTTCCCCAGCTCAGGTGCTTATGGGAAGAGTACTACGAAGCACGCTGCCCTGCTCTACAGCTGTTCTACAGCCAGCTACCCCGAGAGGAGTTCATGCCAGGCTGAAAGATCTCCAAACCAGACAGGAGCACTACTACAACCGCAACTCACAGCCCTTACCTGAGTTTGCTCCTGGTGCAACGGTTCACATGGAAACGAGACGTGGATGGATGCCAGCCAGAGTCCTAAACCAACGAGAAGAGCCACGGTCATACAACGTGAGAAGCCCGTCTGGTGTTGTCTTCAGAAGGAACAGACGTCATCTCAGGCGTATTCATCCAAGTCTGCATCAAGAGAGAGATCCTGAGCCACTGGAGCAGCCTGCACCCGTGAGCCCGCTGGGAGGACCCCCAGAGTCACCGGATCATCCAGCTCAGCACCCGTCCTCCTGTGAGGGCGAGAGCTACACTCCTACCTGCCGCACCAGAAGTGGCAGAGCTGTGGCGCTTCCGGCAAGGTATCAAGACTTTGAGATGGGCCAACGCTGAAGGTTGTGCTCCACCAGGGTTAAGTACTGGTGACCTCTGACCCTTAGTTTAGTTAGTTACTAGATGATAGTTGGACACATTTAGAAAGTGTGGTATGTTTACAAGTTTGATTTTACTCCAAGTGAAAGTTCACAAGTTACTTGACAAGTTATAGTCAGGTCTGCACTGTTATTGTTTAGATCATATACATTAGTAGTGAGTACAGTGAGTACAGTTCTTAAAGAAGAAGATCAATCCATCGACTGAAGCCATAAGGCCCAGTGACACTTATTGTCTGTTTCATCTTTTCAGAGACTAATTTTCAGTTGACCCAAAAGAGACTTTTAATGCTTAAAAGGGGGGATGTAGTATATTGCTATGTTTAGCATAGATCTGGGATTGATTGCTATTGCCTCCGTAGCATTACATCTTGCGGATGTTATCATCGATTGACTAGTGTGGTCTAGTTGTTGTTGGAATGGTGAATAAAGACGCACGTTGAACGTTGCTCCAGAGACCAGAGTCATTATTATTATAAAGTGTATCTTGTAAGTCAGAGAGAACAACAAGACACAACACTTTCTGCCTGTTTTAACCCTCTGTGTCTTTCACTCTTGTATTATGTTTTATTTGTGTTTTCTCCCTTGTTATGTGAATCACTTTGTGACCCTTGGTCTGGGAAAGGTGCTGTATAAACACATTGTACTTACTTGTTACAATACACACAGTCAGTACAGCATATAAATTCGACTGATTTGTAGCACGCGAGGTCAACTCACTATGGAATTGCTTTTTTTTGATAGGGTGGGTGGCTCTTAAAAGAGCCTTTTGGGGTAAGTCATACAGGCGAAAATCTGTTTACTTGGAGCTGGTGTACTTGGTCACAGCCTTGGTGCCCTCGGACACGGCGTGCTTGGCCAGCTCACCGGGGAGCAGCAGACGCACGGCGGTCTGGATCTCCCTGGAGGTGATGGTACGACGCTTGTTGTAGTGGGCCAGGCGAGAGGACTCGCCGGCGATGCGCTCGAAGATGTCGTTGACGAAGGAATTCATGATTCCCATAGCCTTGGAAGAGATGCCGGTGTCGGGGTGGACCTGCTTCAGGACCTTGTAAACGTAGATAGCGTAGCTCTCCTTCCTGGACTTTCTGCGCTTCTTTCCGCCTTTGACTGCGGTCTTGGTCACAGCTTTCTTCGAGCCCTTTTTGGGGGCGGACTTCGCTGGTTCAGGCATGTTGATCACAGTTGTTGAATTTTCAGCAACGAATGAAGGTGCTATCATTGCACACCCGCTATTTAACGAGGGAGATATGCAAATGTTACGGATTCTGACATCCACCTCCAAAGGCGCACAGGCGCGTGCTTCATGGCAAATACATTATCTGCGCACGCGCGGCTCCTCCCCTGCTTTTTCACTCGGTTGCCTTGTTGCGATACCACCCCTACAAAATTAACATGAATTTCACGTCAAAAAGGATACCAAGTCCCTCATACAATAAGACCGCAAGAAACACCAGAACATTCCCCATTGGGACGGTACTTTTCAAGAGCATGGATAATCACGGATAGAATAGCCCATCCGTCTTCCTTTTTGTGCGCAATTGAAAAAAGGCGACTAATCCACCATGCGCCACACTGCTGTGTGCGTAATAATCGAATTAACGATTTTCTGTCTACAGTCCACATGTGGGATTGTCATTTCTAGCCATTTGAATATGGAGACCATTTACTTTTTTCATTTGAATTTATCAGACGCTCTCAAAGCTACCGTACTTAGACTCAAGTGAGTCATCTAGTGTCAGTCATAAGCCATTGGCATTCACAGTGCTATTATTATTTGGAGAATAATGGAACAAAGTAATGAAATGGTCTTATGCCAGCTAAACTCATTGCATGTACAGACCTGACTAATATGTTATACAAATGGAATCGACTCTCTTATGTGGAGATGGGTGGCTCTTAAAAGAGCCTTTGTTTTTGGGGTGGGTCAAGAATAGTTTAGCCGCCGAAGCCGTACAGAGTACGTCCCTGGCGTTTCAGAGCGTATACAACATCCATGGCGGTGACGGTCTTCCTCTTGGCGTGCTCGGTGTAGGTGACGGCGTCACGGATAACGTTCTCAAGGAACACCTTCAGCACACCACGGGTCTCTTCGTAGATCAGACCAGAGATACGCTTAACACCGCCACGGCGAGCCAGACGGCGAATAGCGGGCTTCGTGATTCCCTGGATGTTATCACGGAGAACCTTGCGATGACGCTTGGCGCCTCCTTTGCCGAGTCCCTTTCCTCCTTTGCCTCTGCCAGACATCTTAACGTTCAGAACAGTAAGAATGACTTCGATGAAGTTGTGGGGTGAATTTATCTCTGGAACGAGGACGTGATTGAGACCAGGCTGTACAGGAAGCGCGCTGTCGCCTCTTGTGTCATTTTGTAGAGGGAGGAGCTTCTGCTAAGGACAACGTTTGGCATTACGTGCATCCCTTGAAGCTATGTCGACAGAAGCATAGATATTTCAATATAATATATATATATATATACAGTATGTCTCAAAAGTGAGTACACCCTTTAGATTTTTGCAAATATTCTGTCATATCCTTTCAGGGGATAGCACTATCTTAATGAAACTTTGATATAACTTAAAGTAGTCAGTGTGCTGCTTGAATAACAGTATAGATGTATTGTCCATTGAAAATTACTCAGTACACAGCTGTTAATGTCTAAACAGCTGGCAACAAAAGTGAGTACACCCCATAGTGAACATGTCTAAATTGTGCCCAAAGTGTCAATATTTCGGTGACCACCATTGTTATCTAGCACTGCTTTAACCCTCCTGGGCATGGAATTCACCAGAGCTGCACAGGTTGCTTCTGGAATCTTCTTCCACTCCTCCATGACGACATCACGGAGCCCACGGATGTTGGACACCTTGCACTCCTCCACCTTCCTCTTGAGGATGCCCCACAGGGGGTAGTGGTGGTCTAGTGGATAGTGAGTTGGACTTGGGATCGGAAGGTTGTGAGTTCAAATCCCGCCTGAAGCCACACCACTACTAGTGTGCCCTTGGGTAAGGCACTTAGCCCTCAGTTACTCCAGGGGGAATGTCCCTGTAATTCGTAATTGTAAGTCGCTTTGGATAAAAGCGTCTGCTAAATGGCAAAATTATTAAATTATGTGCTCAATTGGGTTTAGGTCTGGAGACATACTTGGCCAGTCCATCACCTTAACCTTCAGCTTCTTCAGCAAGGCCGTTGTCATCTTGGAGGTGTGTTTAGGGTCATTATCATGTTGGAAAACTGCCCTAAAAAACGGCCCAGTTTCCGAAGAGAGGGGATCATGCTCTGCTGCAGGATGTCACAGTATATATTGGAATTCATGTGTCCCTCAATGAAATGCAGTTGCCCAGTGCCGGCAGCACTCATGCAGCCCCAGACCAGGATGCTGCCACCACCATGCTTGACTGTAGGCAAAACACATTTGTCTTGGTACTCCTCACCAGGGTGCCGCCACACACGCCGGACACCATCTGACCCAAACAGGTTTATTTTGGTCTCATCAGACCACAGGACATGGTTCCAGTAACTCATGTTCTTGGATTCATTGTCTTCAGCAAACTGTTTGCGGGCTTTCTTATGCATCGGTTTCAGAAGAGGCTTCTGTCTGGGGCGACGGCCATACAAACCGATTTGATGCAGTGTGCGGCGTATGGTCTGGGCACTGACAGGCTGACATCCCACTTCTGCAACCTCTGCAGCAATGCTGGAAGCACTCGCACGTCTATTTTGGGAAACCAACCTCTGGATATGACGCTGAGCACGTGGACTCAACTTCTTTGGTCGACCCTGGCGAGGCCTGTTCCGAGTGGAACCTGTCCTGGAAAACCGCTGTATGATCTTAGCCACTGTGCTGCAACTCATTTTCAGGGTGTTGGCAATCTTCTTATAGCCAAGGCCATCTTTGTAAAGCGCAATAATCCTTTTTTTCAGCCGCTCAGAGAGTTCCTTGCCATGAGGTGCCGTGTTGTCCAGCATTCAGAGAGAATTGTGCCCAAAACACCAAATTTAACAGCCCTGCTTATCATTTACACCTGAATCCTTGTAACACTAACGAGTCACATGACACCAGGGCGGGAAAACAACATCATTGGGCACAATTAGGACATGTTCACTATGGGGTGTACTCACTTTTGTTGCCAGCTGTTTAGACAAAGGAGTAATTTTCAAAGGACAATAAATCTATACTGTTATTCAAGTAGCACACTGACTACTTTAAGTTATATCAAAGTTTCAGTAGGATAATGTTATCCCCTGAAAGGATATAACAGAATATTTGCAAAAATCTAAAGGGTGTACTCACTTTTGAGATATACTGTATATATGGACAGAAGGGCACGCACGCACGCGCTCTCTTAACGGTCACACAGACACACACAATCAGTAGAAGAACATAACATTGATCAAGACGTTTAGAATGGTCTGATAAGATTGACTCCTTACAACAGCACATGGTCAAATTTAGACACTAAGTAACCAGAATGGATATAAAAGAGAAGCAAAGGGAACAGATGACCGACATGACAAAAAACCCACATGATTTTAATTTTAAAAATCAAAAAATAGAAGATTTACCTTTTGTCCAAAGCGACATACAACAATAAAAAAACTTTAATCAAATAAAATAGTACTCGTTCAGGATACAACACCAGTAACATAATAAAACGGGATATAAGACCTGAAAAATAAAGTTTCGGTAGAATGCACAGCCGTATAGCCGGATTGGTGAGGGTCGAGGAAGTTATTTTGAAAGAGATAGTTGGCTAGATACAGCACGTTCAAGGGTTTTAGATAGGAAGGAGAGGAGGGATGCCGGTCTGTCGTTGTGGACAGAATATGGGTCAAAGGTTGATTTCTTGAGAAGAGACTTGACTCTTGTCTTAAATTGATAAATAACGGTTTCATATACAGCATGCACATACGGGCAATCTAATACTTTCTAAATGAGGAAGAGGGAAATTAGGTTGGCCAAATCTGTGTGATTTGGAGTGGTCCTGTCAATCTGATTGCTGTACAAATATAGCCTATATTATTATGTGGTATATCATTTGGAGCTGGTCTACAAGTATATGAACTCGCCGTGTCCGAGGTCACCAAGATCTTGACCAAGTACACCAGCTCCAAGTAATATACCACATATTTTATATATATATATATATATATATATATATATATATATATATATATATAAGAATAGGCTATATATAAGAATTCTCGAAGTTTTCTATAAGAAGAAGAAGAGGGACACCATCCAGAAAGCTCCCAGCCCCGTCCTGGCAACTGTGTTTTACGGCCCCCAAAATAGTTCACATTTACATCATCCCGCACAACATTGGGGGACCCTCAATCGTTTTACTCCCTCGTCAGACAATCTGGCTATATGGATAACGAGTGCTGGACGCAATCGTATGCACTTTAAACCACTTTAGAAGACAAATAGCACGGGAAAAGCTGTGCGCAACGCTCCCTCCGACGGACGAACGGTGGGGTTTTGAGCGAGTTACTACAAAATAAAGGAGGGCTTCGCGGCCCATACGACTTTATTCTGAACGGAGACAAGTCTGCTCGCTGGCCCGTTCGCATTTGGACCTCAACTCGTCTCCACCGGTGACTTTTGACCAGTTATTCACGAGGAGAAAACACAGGCGCCGGAGAATTTCGGCAGCAAAGATTTCCGAGCAGGGATGGTTGAGTCTACATGGTTCTCATGTCGCATTTAAGTACAACCCCCTACGGTGGGTTGAGCATCATTCGCCCAGAGCAGCTCCATAGACTCACTTGTAGTGTGTATACCAGAACAAACGAGACTTTCTACAGACATGGCAGAAGTCGCACCAGCCCCCGCCGTTGCCGCTCCGGCCAAGGCCCCCAAGAAGAAGGCAGCAGCCAGGCCCAAGAAAGCAGCTGGCCCCAGCGTCGCCGAGCTCATCGTCGAGGCCGTGTCCGCATCCAAGGAGAGGAGCGGCGTGTCTCTGGCCGCGCTCAAGAAGGCGCTGTCTGCCGGTGGCTACGACGTGGAGAAGAACAACTCTCGCGTCAAGATCGCCGTTAGGACCCTCGTCGTCAAGGGTACTCTGGTCCAGACCAAGGGCACTGGCGCCTCCGGCTCTTTCAAGATTAACAAGGAGGCGGTCAAGAAAACGGTGAAGAAAGCCGCCGTCGCAAAACCCAAGAAGGCAGTAGCAAAGAAGCCTGTCGCCGCTAAGAAGTCTCCCAAAAAGGCCGTTGCAAAGAAGCCCGCCGCCAAGAAATCTCCCAAAAAGGCCGTTGCAAAGAAGCCCGCCGCCGCTAAGAAGTCTCCCAAGAAGGCCGTTGCAAAGAAGCCCGTCGCCGCTAAGAAGGTTGCCAAGAGCCCCAAGAAGGTTAAGAAGCCCGCACCTGTCAAGAAAGCCCCGACCAAGAGCCCCAAAAAGGCCGTCAAGGTAGCGAAGCCCAAAGCAGCCAAGGCAAAGAAGTAAACTTGTGTTGACAGTGTTCATGTTGACACTTGTACCACAAAAAAAAGGTTCTTTTAAGAGCCACCCACCTTTCCATAAAAAGTGAATTTTCATCCATGTCGACATAACGGAACTTTCTAAAATAAGAAGGTCCGATTTACACCAGTCTCAATCACTGACCTATGCACACGAGAATAATAGCTACTGTATATTAAATATTGAAATGGCCTTAATGAGAGTTTAATACTTTACACAAACATGTTTTAACAAACTATATATATTGTCTCACTTGGTCTCTGCGTGAGCGAGGAGGGGGGGGGGGCGTCTATGCTAGACTCCACAAAATACCTTTCAATATCGACATACGGTAGTTTGCTATATATAACGTTATTTGGATAGAAATGGTCAACTTTTCGCTCTAGTAGTAGCCTACTACATTGCATATGGGGAGAGCTGTGATAGCCTAATGCACTTCACTTTTCGCTGTAATGCCAATAAGGAGTATTGTTTCGCTATTTAGTATATTATTAGGAAATGATTGGTTTGATTTGAACTTTGATTTCTGGCGCGCGAGGGAAACTCACAAAGAACGAGTGAAACAGCGGCCAATCGCTGGGCGGCGGGAAGAGGCGCGCGTATCCGGGTTGCTGATTGGATGAGGTGTCATCGGCCCGCTGGCCAATGAACGCTGGTCAGGCTGAGCTATAAGAACACCACCCCAAGCGAGCAAGTAGGATCCGCTTTTTCTTTAACTAGCACAGAACTCGCTTTAAGTTTCAAGATGTGCGCCATCCCATTCAAGGAGATGGACGCCACCCTGGAGGAGGAATGGACACGGGGGGACTCTCTCTGGTCAGGCTCAAACATTGATAGAGCTGATGGGGTCGGCATTTTGGTGGCCAACCCTTTTCTGCAGACCAAAAAGGGGGAGGTTGTAGAGAGCGGGCGAATCCTGGTTCTGGACCTAGAGATCCAGGGTTCGCCGCTGAGGGTCATCAATGTGTACGGCCCAACCAACGTGGCCAAGAGAGTCTCCCTTTTCAAGAAACTTCGGTCTCTCCTCCTCATCCCCACACCAGTCCTAGTGGGGGGAGATTTCAACTGTGCCCTCCGGGATGAGGACCGCAGCAGGCCCAGGAGAGACCGATCCACTACAGAACTTCAGTCCATCATAGACGACTTCCAACTGGTAGACGCCGGTGGCACCTCCCCGCCGACACACACAAGGGTGAGTTCCTCCGGGAATTCTTCCTCCAGGATAGACATGTTCTTGCTCTCGCCAGGTCTGAGGATGGGAACCCTGACCAGCCAGGCGGCCCACTTCTCGGACCACAGGATGTTGACAGTGTCCCTGGAATGGGATGGCCAAACAAGAGCGGGTAGGGGTACCTGGAGGATGAATACATCGATCCTTCAGGACCCAACAGTGGTGCATTCCTTCTCCAGGCGCTACCTGGAGTGGAGGACCCTAAAAGAACTGTTCGACTCCCCGATAGAGTGGTGGGAGATGGTTAAGGCCAGGACAAAGGGCTACTTCGGGTCAGTCGGAAGGAGGAAAGCGGCAGAACAGAGGGCCAGGTTTCAACACCACAACGCGGCCCTCCAACGCCTAAGTCTCCTACAACTGGGTGGTCTGGATGTGGCCCGAGAACTGGCTGAGACCAAACAACACCTTGCCACCCTCTACCGGGAGCAACAACAAAAGAAACAGTTCAGGGAAAAACTCCAGGGCCTGGAGGAGGAGGAGAAATGCACACGCCACTTCTTCCGCAAGGCACGGTCAAAACACAAGCCTATCCTGTCCCTATACGACACCAATGGGGACACCGTGTCAGACAGAGGCAACATCCCGGGGGTGGCAAGAGAGTTCTACGAGAGTCTCTACAACATCAAGACAACCGACGAGACTCTCATGGCCACCTTCCTGGATGGTCTGGACCGGGTCCCCGAGGGTGGTGAGAGTGAGAACCCAGAGCTGACCACGGAGGAGCTCACCCGGGCCGTGCACTCCTTGAATACACACAAGGCCCCTGGACCGGATGGGATCCCAGCAGAGTTCTACAAGACTCTCTGGGATCTCCTCAAGGAGGACTTGGCGGAGGTCTTCAAAGCCGTCTACAGGGAAGGGAGGCTTGGAGAGTCAATGAGACAGAGTACGGTCACACTGATCCCCAAGAAAGGGGACCTCAAGGACCTCCGGAACTGGCGCCCCATCAATCTCCTCCCAGTGGACTATAAAATCATGACAAAAGCCCTCACCCAACGGTTTCAAACCCTCCTCCCCTCAGTTATAGCCCCTGACCAGACCTGTAGCGTCCCCGGTAGGTCCATCAACGACAACCTGCTCCTGGTGAGAGACCTCATCCTGCACTCCCAGGAGCGGAGGTCCCCTTTAGGCCTTCTCAGCCTGGATCAGGAGAAGGCCTTTGACAGGGTTAACCATGGTTTCCTGCAGAGGGTGCTGAGAGGCATGAACTTCCCCCAGCACCTGCTCAACTGGACCGAACTCTGCTACAACAACATCACGAGCAGAGTTCGGATCAACAACCAGTTGACAGACCCCTTCCCCATCAAAGCTGGAGTACGGCAGGGATGCCCCTTGGCCCCTCTACTGTACGTCATCTACCTGGAGCCGTTCCTACGGAAGATCAGGAGCTCCCCCAACATCATGGGCTACCCTCTACCAGGGGCCCGGGGGGAGAGGCTCAAGGTGGTGGCGTACATGGACGACATTACCATCGTCGGCACGGATAGTCGCTCCATTTCCACAGCAACGAAAGTGGTGGAGGACTACTGTGCAGCCACGGGCGCCCTGATCAATAGGGGTAAGTGTGAGCTGTTTCTGTCGCAGCACTGGCAGGAGAACCTGGCAACCTCCTTCCCTGTAAAGACGGAAAACATTAAGCTGCTGGGGATCACCTACCAGAAAGATGGAGGAGCCTCCGGCAGCTGGAAGGAGACCATCCGCCAGGTCCAAAAGAAGATCTGTGAGTGGAGTGCACGGCCTCTCACAATGACAGGCAAGATCCTGGTCCTGAAGGCTATTGTTCTTCCCATTCTCCTTTACCTGGGCAGGGTGTTTCCCCCAGACAGAGCAGTATCCAAAACCATCGAAAGGATCATGTTTACCTTTGTCTGGGGGAGCCAGATGGAAAAACTAAAACGCACCACCCTGTACAAAACAGTGGAGAATGGGGGGAAAGGGGTCCCAGACATCCTAAACATCATTAGGGCACAGGGACTCTCCAACCTCATCAACAACATCAACAACAAAGATAGGAAAGCCAGGTTCTTTGAAATATACTATGCCACACCCATCCTCCGGACACTCAGGGTGACCGCATCAATAAATCACACTGTGCCCTACAGCTGGGACCCCCCTCCTGTCTACAAGATATGGAGGGACTTTGCCTTCAAGACAGGATTGTCCGCGGCTGGGCTGGCCTCATGGAAATACAAAGACATTATGACCTTCATAAGGTCGAAGGAAACCATTACTCACCCCAAGGCCAGCACAGCCGTGGACTCCAAACAGGTATGGAAAAACATTAATCATAAATGTACGAACAATAAACAAAAAGACATTGCCTGGATGGCTGCTCATGGTTGTCTCCCCACTAGGGAATTCTTGCATAGGCGGCACATCGCAACGACTGAGAAATGCCCCCACGGATGCACGGACACAGAACACATTAACCACCTGTTCTGTGAGTGCCCCGTGGCCAGGCGGGTCTGGGCCCTGTTTGTTCCCTCTGTCTCCCTAAACAGCCTGCTGACCCTGCCCCGCTTGACGGGCGAGAACATCCTGTATGGTCCTCCCGGGGGGTGCACAACCCCCCAACTACAACAAGAGTGGAGGATCATCAGCGCCGTCAAGCAGGTACTCTGGGAGACGAGGAACATCAGGGTCTATCAGAAACAGAGCGTCCACCTGACAACCCTGAGGAGGAGAATCACCCTCTGCCTCAGGGACCATGCTATTGTTGACTTTAAAAATAACCCGGATCAAGCAAGAGCGGTGTGGGGGGTGGAGAGATGGAAGGACGTCATCCTCTAAACCCCCCCCCATGCCGCGCCGCATCGACCAACCCCCCCCCACCCCGGGCCTACCTCACTACACCACCAGTTCCTGCACTATCACCTTCACCACCGTTCCAGCACAAGCCCTGGTCAGCAGTATCACCATCACAAGGACCAGGAGAGGAGCAGCGCACAACACCAACAGGGAAGTTTACTGCACCTTCCACCACCTACACATGTACATAGCACTGACCCACTTCCTACCCTCACCAGAATATCACCACACACAACCCACAGCCGAACCAGCCGTCTCTGCCAGCACCACCAGCACCAGGATGACCAACACCACTGGGTCACAGGGAAGTACTGATCACCCGCCTGACACCAAAATGCACACTACACAAACCATGCACACCTCCCTTCTCTCACTCCTGTATCTTTTCAGGCACATGTCATATCCAGCTCTGACACCTACCCAGGCTTCCAGACCCAGGAGCAGAGACCGGCGGGAACCACCACGTCACCCCAGCACCAACCCCAGGTTCCAACTCAGCGACCCCAAACCCCCTGTTCCGGGCCACCCCCCCCCAACTCCAGGCCCCCAGCTACAGGCCCAGTCCCCTACCCGCCAACCCCCAACCCCCAGCCC
Source organism: Nansenia antarctica (assembly GCF_963989245.1). NCBI lineage: Eukaryota > Metazoa > Chordata > Actinopteri > Argentiniformes > Microstomatidae > Nansenia > Nansenia antarctica. Next base: position 16,446,295 of record NC_137678.1, read on the forward strand.
GGAACAAGCTGAGAAGAGCCAGGGAGCTTTTTCCCTGGATAAGCTGTGTACAGGTTTTTCGCCTCTGCTTGCCTGCCATGCGCCGAGCTCTCTGGGCCTCTCCTCAGGGGCCTCCGGTCGGCCTGCGTGCTCGATCTGCTCCGCCGCTGGGGCGCCTGGTCCGGCTAGCCTCGTGAAGGGCTACAGGAGTCTGAGCCTGGTGGGCTGGGCCGGATGCGCCGGTGGTGGGGCGGGTCGGGTGAGTCGGGTGTGTGGGGTCCCTCGGGGGAGGGAGGTGGGGGAGCCACGGCTTTGCACTGGTGGGCAAACTGGATAGTAGTCGCTCTACAACTAGAGGGCTGCAGGGGAATTTTTTTCCCGGATGCACAGCGAACAGGTTTTTTACCCCTGCCTCCTACCGACACTGGAACCTGGACACTGAACACTGAACACTGAACATTACACTACACTGGACAATACACTGAACACTGAGCACTTTAGTTAGTTTAATGTTGGTTGTTGTTGAATGTAATGTCTTAAATGTCTGATTGTTTGATTAATTGATTGTATACACGGTGTTGCGTTTTTATAAAAACCAATAAAAAACACCTTAAGTTTCAAGATGTCAGGAAGAGGTAAAACCGGAGGCAAGGCCAGGGCCAAGGCAAAGACCCGTTCTTCCCGAGCCGGACTCCAGTTCCCAGTGGGCCGTGTCCACAGGCTCCTACGCAAAGGCAACTATGCCCATCGTGTGGGCGCTGGCGCACCGGTCTACCTGGCCGCCGTGCTCGAGTACCTGACTGCTGAGATCCTGGAGTTGGCCGGCAACGCCGCCCGCGACAACAAGAAGTCTCGTATCATCCCCCGTCATCTGCAGTTGGCCGTCCGTAACGACGAGGAGCTGAACAAACTGTTGGGCGGTGTGACCATCGCTCAGGGCGGTGTGCTGCCCAACATCCAGGCAGTGCTGCTCCCCAAGAAGACCGAGAAGCCCGCCAAAGCCAAGTAAAAGTTCTACTGCGGTTTTCACCCCACTACTTAACCCCAAAGGCTCTTTTAAGAGCCAACCACTTGTTTCTCCAAAAGTGCAATGCGTCCTTCAATCTCTCTCTAATCTTGTACGTATTTTTGCGTAGCAGGTACACATGTTAACGTCAATGTTCGCTGGTACGCATTGTCAGCTGAAAGGTACGCAATAAGCTGCCTTCCTCCTTCCTTCACTCGTTCCATCAATCGTATTCGCAAGCGTCACCTGTGTCACGTTGACCTGCTTCGGATACTGCTCTGTTTACGGAATACAGAGAAGCAGGCCTACCGCCGACCGTTCCTCTTGAGAACTCAACAGTCGAGCACTTTGGAATAGTATGGAATACATCAGAGATTATTGTATTCCGTGTCAGAGCAGCTTCAATACCGAGTCTATATTAACGTAAGCTATTAGGCTAGCTACGTTAGCTTAACTGGACCTCAAGGTGTTCAGCAGGTTCGAGCAGTTCAGCCTTATAGCGTTAGCTAGCTGGCTAGATAAGTTAACTTAGGCTGTGTCCACCAACGAGCTGTATATTTAGCTAAACGGCACCAAGCTACGGTAAATAGATAGCCAGTGTTAGCTAGTGCTAATGTTCACCATCTCTGTAGTCTGCTCTAAAATACCGATCAAACAGTGCAGGCAACCCATGCTGTTCTGTGAATGAGTGGTTCCTCATGGTAGTTTGCCGCCATTGGTGTGTGGGTGAATGAGAGGCTGTTGTAAAGCGCTTTGGATAAAGGCGCTATATGTGTGCAGTCCATCTAACATTTCATAACCGCTTTTTATAACACTAGCCCCCACCGAACCGCCCCTCCCGTCCGCAACGACTTCGGATAGTTCTCTCTTTTTTCACCATAGTTGTGTTTGCATCCCTGATTAGTGTAATGCACTAAGTAGCAGAAGCAGTGTACAGTGTTCATGGAACGTAGTACATTTTGCACTTTAAGTTGAGAAATATTGGCCCTGTATTGGTAATATGTTTTACTTTTAATATTAAAGAAATTATTCTAAAGAATATGATTGTATGGTTTTCTTGATAGCTGATTCATTTGTTGAATAATGGGGTGAAAGCATGTGAACCAGGGACAGGGCTAGGGGGTGGCTCCTTCTCAAGGCCCTGATGTTTTCCCACAAGCCCCGGTGTATCAATAGTCAATATAATTCTAATTCCTAATCGCCTCCATACTCTCAGTTAACTTAAGTTATGTGTTTTGCTTCACAAGCGTGCGTGTCTTAATTACAAACGCGTATGAAAAAAATGTGCGTGGTCAAGTGGTACTCAAACATTTCTGAAGGTTGGCAGGTCTGCGTCATGCTGTAGCCTATATTTACTTTCATTTTATGCCAACCAACATTTCATGTTGTGTGACTTTCAGCATATTCAAAATAGCATGCAGTCCTCCATCGAAGTTGTTGGTCTTTTTTAAACATCACCCTTCCACCACATACAACTGCAGTTGCTGTGAGCAGAGCAAGTTAATGATAGATTATCGTTGACAAACTTCCCATTGTTGTCAGTGAAATTCGTCCAAATATAAATACATCTCTTCGAAGCCAACTGTTGAATAGCTTTTGGTTTTCAATATTAGGCATTAATTGTTGGTTTTGTATGACCATAGGCCCACATTTATTTACATATAGCATATCTAATGAATGAATGGTCTTTTGTCATTGTAACAGGTACAATGACATTTAAATGCAAGCCCTAATACATTTGACAAGAGATCAACTACATTGAAAGCTATAGCTGGGGATCTTTGTCCTGACGAAACAGCAACAAAGCAACCCCCTATCAAGTTAGCAGAAATTGGCCCAAGTGTTTTGGATTCAGCTTATCCAGTAAACATTGCCCCAACTACCAATTCATTCCTGTTCAATCATACCAAATCTGCAACCATCTGCATCACATTCACCAAACCAGAGAAATGTCAAGTTTAGCAAGAAAGGACACATGGACACAGATTTATATAAGGGTATATTTATTGAAAAAGAGAGGGGGGGGGGGAAAGAGAGTGTGTTTCAACACAGAATTATCTGCCCACAAAGAATTCCACCCTAACACCCATTCCATTCTTGAGACATTCATAGCATTTGCTGGAATAAGTCTAGACACTAATAAGTGGAGCAAACATTTATAAGAATAAGTGTGTGTGTGTGTGGGGGGGGGGGGGGCAAATAGACCATTGAACATAAATATAGAAAATATTCAGGGACTTGGCGCGAGCGTTGATGTGAAAAAACAGATCTCTCCCACCATTATCAGTTTGGTGCCCTAATCAGCCACGCGTCTGTCAGAATGCTCTGCATGCATCTAGGATTCTAGACGGCCAAGCACGTTCACGGATGCTCTGTCTGTATTTCAGACGCTCGCACCTAGTACAGTAGTCCCATTCACTGTAGTTGACGTTCCATTTGACGGGTCATATCGGAGCAGCCTTCATAGCGCGCAGCATGTTTACACACACACGATGGAGTAACAGGGATGCAAACTGGAGATGAAAACAAAGAACATTTATGAAAATTGTTGACCTATTTTGAGGTAAAAACGTCTAAAAGGTGACAAGTTTGCACCCCTGGAATAAGATGAGGTGTGGGGAGGTCTGATACAACTTCAACAGAGTCATGACACATTATGGACACGAGGGGGCGTACTATCCACACAAAATCGAAAGCCATGGATTCAGTTAAAAATGTTACAATTTACGTGGCAGAGTAACAGGTTGGTTCAGTATTGTACATAGTATAGATTAGTAAGAGATATTAGAGAAGTCATAATTCCTTACTAGAGTGAAATGTTAATCCATAAATGTTTCCCATTAACAATGTGACCAACAAAATGCAACCAATGTCCAATAATTGATTATGCTCAGTACCAACAGATTCTAGCTATATATATCTAG
>NC_137678.1:16462703-16542703 GCF_963989245.1 Nansenia antarctica
TAGCAGCAGTAGTAGTAGTAGTAGTAGCAGTAGTAGTGGTGGTGGTAGTAGTAGTAGTAGTAGTAGTAGTAGTAGTAGTAGTAGTAGTAGTAGTAGTAGTAGTAGTAGTAGTAGTAGTAGTAGTAGTAGCAGTAGTAGTGGTGGTGGTAGTAGTAGTAGTAGTAGTAGGAGTAGTAGTAGGAGTAGTACGGTAGTAGAAGTAGTAGTAGTTACAGTTAAGTCCACACCTTCAGCAATGAACTGTATTGCATTCTCTGTTGCCTGTGTCCTCCTTTCTGAACAGAATATTTGTATTAGTTTCAGTTAGCTCAACATAGATTAGCTCTGCCGATTGAGATGGACCACTTTAATTTGCGTTTTGAATCATGATCCCTAATTGACATTTCATTAGATTGCCACCTGAGATGCTGATGAAGATCGTTTCATACCTGGATGCCTTTTCGCTCTACTGCCTTGCTGTGTCAACAAGCTGTTTAATCTGCTGGCCAACAACAAGTAAGGAGAAGACAATAGCTGACACAACATGTATGCTTATCAGTCCAGTGGGGCACCTGACATTAATTGGCTTATTTTCAGTGCAGTGTGGCACAAGATGCACTCTACAGAGTACATGTGGAGGCCGAATTGGAAGGACGAGGCTGGGCAGAATCGGAGTGCCGTGGATGTTCTGGACAGGCCCGAGGGCTACTGGAGGAGGAAGTACTTCAGGGCCATGACGGGATACAACGACAACAAGTGGAAGAGGGACCTGAGGGACACCAACCGCAACACAGGGCTGCCCACCCAGACAGAGAGAGTCCTCAGGTTTGCTGAAACACTCAGGTCATGTTCTCACATGAAAGTCTGAATCAGGACCCGGAGGAAGTGGATGAGTTTGCAACATTGTTGCATAAATTATTTCTCTGATTAGCGTTCTCACGGCCCTTTATGTAAACGAAGTAACATACGCAGTCGAAGCAACAGACGTGGTAGTTGATTGGTCAGAAAATAAAAAATAAAAAAAATTGCCCGTTCATCCCGCTCTTATCCAAATCAACACGCATGCGCTGTTGTTTTCCTATGCATCGTTTCTAACCGGAGCGAAACCACCCTTTTCAAGCGGAGCATGTGTTCTCACAGCTCAAAACGACGCAGAGCAAATTATTGGGTCATCATGTTTGCTGCACCTTCAGAGTCACAATATGTGGACAGCAGCTGGTGGAAGTGGGAACAAGTTGGCAACCAATAAAATAAAATAAAACTTTCTGAAAAAAGTTATTAAATGTCAATGTTGTTGAAAATCAATGACACACTCGCTAGTCAAGCCAAAACAATTGCATTGCAATGGATTCGATGAATAATCCCCACTACTCTACACTAACTAGGTAGTAGTTAGTTCCCGCTTTCACCAGCTGCTGTCACATATGTGTGCGGTTGTATGGCCAAACACAGGAATAGGAAAAGTACAGGTATAATATGAATATGAAAACTTGACATTGTCATGGCAACATCCTTCCCTTTCAGAAACCAGCATGTAACCTGGGAGATCACGGTGACAGACAAACGTGGGTGCAAGGGCACGTTTAAGCAAGGCCACGCCTACTTCTCCGATTCCTCTGTGACTGTGTGTTGGAACAGTGGGGTCTGGCCTCTCTTCTACAAACTCTCTACCCTGCAGGTCCACGGGGTCATTAGAGGTGCCCCCAACAGCCTCAGGTTGGTGTCCCTCAACAAGTCAGTCTCCATCCATCCATCCATCCCTATGACTCTGTATCTCTCTAACTTTCACACTCACACACATACACACACACACACACATGCACACGTTCACACTGCTGTCCAGCCAACGGCTCCAGATATCCATCCACACATCTGTTTTACTTCCAGTAATCTGTCATCCATCCATCCATCCATCCATCCATCCATCCATCCACACATCTGTTTTACTTCCAGTATCTGTCATCCATCCATCCATCCATCCATCCACATATCTGTTTTACTTCCAGTAATCTGTCATCCATCCATCCATCCATCCATCCATCCATCCATCCACACATCTGTTTTGCTTCCAGTATCTGTCATCCATCCATCCATCCACATATCTGTTTTACTTCCAGTAATCTGTCATCCATCCATCCATCCATCCATCCATCCATCCACACATCTGTTTTGCTTCCAGTATCTGTCATCCATATATGCGTCCCTCTGTCTCCCCCCTCAGACCTGGCTGGCCATCACTGGTAGCCACGTTTGACCAAAGCACCTTCTCTGGGAATGGGGTCCTCGTTGGCAAAGACAAACTGGTCAGGCTGGTGCTCTTCCCTCCTGGTCTCCTCATAGGCTTCTGGAGAGTATGTCATCTATGGCTCTACCCAACAATAGATATTATACATATCAAGCCAAACATTATATTTTATATATAACCTAATATCCCATTTTAGATAGTATTGAAGCCTGTAGTTGGTTATTATTATTATTATTATTATTATCATCTCATATTTTAGGGACTCTACACTGGCTTCCTGTTAAGTTCAGAATAGATTTCAAGATCCTTCTGCTTGTTTATAAAGCTCTCACTGGCATAGCACCAGAATATCTGAAAGACCTTTTGCTAGCATATCAGCCCAATAGAGCTCTCAGGTCTTCTGACGCTGGTTTTCTCTGTGTACCACATAGAAGAGATTTGGTGAGGCTGCATTCTTATTTTATGCACCCAAATTGTGGAATGCACTGCCAGTTTACATTAGGAATGCAACCTCAGCAAATATGTTCAAGTCAAGACTGAAAACCCATCTTTTTAATATTGCCTTTAAATGACTAAATAATTAAATTATGATTCTATAATGATTAAAGCACTTTGAGCTGCAACGTTTGCAGGAAAAGTGCTATACAAATAAATGTTTATTATTATTAATATTATTATTATTATTATTATTATTATTATTAAAAACAGAAAGTGGGTTGTCAGTATTGGAGAAAAAAAAAGGGTATGTACAAAAAGGTAAAATAAAACGGCGCTAAAAATACTTTCGGTTTGTAATGGGACTATGGTGGGACAAATTAGACTATATATGGCAGCCCACAGTTTCTGCTATGTATGGGGGAAACACTGCTGTATTCGAAAGAATGTTTTTGTCGTCGCCATAGTTTGGACCGTGGGCTTATAGAATGTCACCTGCATGGCTTGTCGTTATAGAATGTCACCTGCATGGCTTGTCGTTATAGAATGTCACCTGCATGGCTTGTAGACATTACAGTTTACTACCTCAGCTGCCCAGCTCCGTCCTTGGTGGCTACTCTAATTGTTTTTTGTTTTTTTAAAACACCATGGTTGTCAAGGAAACCTGGTCACCTGATTGAATAGGGTCCCTCAAGGTAAGCTCTAAAATCTTCTCTCTCTCTCCCTCTCTGTCTCTCTCTCTGTGTCTCCCTCACTCTCTCTCTCTCTCTCTCTCTCTGTCTCTCTCTCTCTCTCCCCCTCCCTCTCTCTCTCTCTCTCTCCCCCTCCCTCTCTCTCTCTCTCCCTCTCTCCCTCCCTCTCTGTCTCTCTCTCTCTCTCTCTCTCCCCCCCTCCCTCTCTCTCTCTCTCCCTCTCTCCCTCCCTCTCTGTCTCTCTCTCTCTCTCCCCCCCTCCCTCTCTCTCTCTCCCTCTCTCCCTCCCTCTCTCTCTCTCTCTCTCTCTCTCCCTCTCACCCTCCCTCTCTCTCTCTCTCTCTCTCTCTCTCTCTCTCTCTCTCTCTCTCTCTCTCCCTCTCTGTCTCTCTGCAGAGCGAGAGCCAGGCCATTGCCTTTGCCATGGTCAACCTCCACTTCCACAAACTGGTGGAGAGGAGTCTGCTGGGCTCTCCCATTTGGTATGCTATGCTGCCCCTGGCTTAGGACAACGCCAGCAGTTTGTACTCACATTCTTAAATGTCTTTATTGCCAACAGATGGCAAGCTTAGTGTTTCAAAGAGTGTTTAAAGACGCCCCGGAAACCAGATGTCACTCTAACTTGACAGAGGGGTCATTACCCAGATTTATGAATTATGTATGTATTATATATTTTTTTGGGTGTGATTTCATCCAGGATTCACAACAACACATAATAATCACACATAAAAACATAATCCCCAAGCTCTGACATTCAAAAAAAATCAATTATGGTCTCTCTTCCTTTATTATTATTTATTTTTTTAATTTCTGTTATGTCATAGCTTGAGGAAATTATTGATTTTTATCTGCATCCACTGACCACTTTGACCTAGTTGCTAATTGTTAACGGAATATAATTAGTTTCTTGTGAATCACTTTGGATAAAGGTCAAATGTAAAAATGTTTAACGACTGATGTATACAGCCTGCACTGCATAGCATACCTATCGTGGTATGTGGTTGTGTGGGTGAGCTTGAGGCCTTATTGCAGCCTACATGGTGTGATGGTGCCATGCATAAATGCATGCTGATGTGCAGTCGCGTCACGTTTTCTCGCACTTGCTTCGCTTCCAGTTGGCAGAAGAGAACTAAAATAAAATATGTTACCCTTTCATGTATTCAGTCATACTCGTTCAGAAACTCTACCCAGAAGCTGATGCATTATACATACAGCCCGTTCCAAATTATTATGCAAATGATATTTTTCTCAGATTTTCCTAAATAGTCGATGCAAATGACAATCAGTATAATTTTCAAGTCATCAACCGTTAGAGTATAATTCAAATGTTATTGAACAAACCTCCCAATGATAACAGTATTTTTTTTTTAAATAAAAAACTCAAAATCCACTGTTCCAAATTATTATGCACAACAGAGTTTCAAAACATTTTATAGGTTGTAAAGAACTAAAAATGGTAATTTGATGAATTTAGGGTTAGGGGGTCATATAAGAAGGTCATATTTACTGAAATCAAAAGCTATTTCAAACAAAAACATCTTAACAGGTCAAGTTACATGCTAACATAGGACCCCTTCTTTGATATCACCTTCACAATTCTTGCATCCATTGAACTTGTGAGTTTTTGGACCGTTTCTGCTTGAATTTCTTTGCAGGATGCCAGAATAGCCTCCCAGAGCTGCTGTTTTGATGTGAACTGCCTCCCACCCTCATATATATTTTGCTTGAGGATGCTCCAAAGGGTCTCAATAGGGTTGAGGTCAAGGGAAGATGGGGGCCACACCATGAGTTTCTCTCCTTTTATGCCTATAGCAGCCAATGACACAGAGGTATTCTTTGCAGCATGACAGTGGGCTCAGAAATACATGAAGACTAATTTCCAAACAGTCTTGTTTACTGATGAGTGCCGTGCAACCCTGGATGGTCCAGATGGATGGAGTAGTGGATGGTTGGTGGATGGCCACCATGTCCCAACAAGGCTGCGACGTCAGCAAGGAGGTGGCGGAGTCATGTTTTGGGCCGGAATCATGGGGAGAGAGCTGGTAGGCCCTTTTAAGGTCCCTGAAGGTGTGAAAATGACCTCAGCAAAGTATGTAGAGTTTCTGACTGACCACTTTCTTCCGTGGTACAAAAAGTAGAACCGTGCCTTCCGTAGCAAAATCATCTTCATGCATGACAATGCACGATGTCATGCTGCAAAGAATACCTCTGTGTCATTGGCTGCTATAGGCATAAAAGGAGAGAAACTCATGGTGTGGCCCCCATCTTCCCCCATTTAATATGTTCACACCTCTAATGAGCAATTAAAAAGTCGTCACTTAGGGGCACATGTTCATGAGTGCATTGTCTCTTACTTGCTAGAGGATACTTAGTTATATGATACTTACTAAAAACCTAATAATAGCCACTAATTCTTATAGCATTATGGTCTATGGCCTTATAGATAACTTTTTCTTATGATAACTCGAACATGTGATTTTTCTGGGTCACAGCAGATCAATACGAGGGCAGGTGCCCCAGTAAAAGGGGTCTAGCAGCAACACCCATGCCTGAAGTGCTCCAAACGTGTCTTACCTGACCCCCTACTGCCCAATATTGGACAAGAGCTCACCTGGCTGCTAGTGAGTTTCTTGGCATTGCAACAAGAGAAATGAAGTTGCGGTAGTTATAGAGATGAGTTATGCGTATGATGCAGGAACTGTGATGGTTGCTTTTTGTACAGTACTCTTGAACTGAAAATATATCCACGTGTGCTATTAAACCAGTATCTTGTCTTATGGTAGTCCACATACATGTGGGAACAATAGTGCCCAAGGTATATGCTCTGAGTCGCTGCATACTGGGGCATTTCTGCTGAGCATTTCTGCTCATGTGGAATGTGCATTTCTGCTCATGGTTGTGAAACCATAATTTTAGTTATCCATGTATTTGATACTCAAATATTTACCTTTAAAACATGTACTGTTATTTCATTGCAAAACTTACAAATATTCATCTTACATATACAGTATATCCATTCCTTAAAGTAGGAAGTTCACGAATCAAATGCAAATGCTTCAGCTCTATGAGCAACCATCCCTGTTAAAAATGTGTAATTGGGAATTCTACAAAACGCTGACTAGTGTGCATATCGTGATGATCAAAGTTATGACTATTGTTGATTCTCTGATCTTGGTGTCAAAACCATAATAGTGGAGGCTAGTCATGAGGTGACGGTAAATACTTTATGATGTCCTGCCCTCTCCTACCAACCTACATCTCTGGTATGGAGAGGACCCAGCCTGTCTCCAGTGTGCAGCCCCAGCAAGCCTCAAACACATCTTGGTGGGTTGCAAGACCAGTCTAACTCAAGGAAGATACACCTGGCGCCACAACCAAGTGCTAAAGTGCTTGGCTGCCGAACTTGAGCACAAGAGGGTAACCACCAACGCCATGCCTCTAAATGCCCAGACTACCTTTCCACGGAAAACAATCTTCATCCGGGAAGGGGAGAAACAGCGGACCAAGCCATCACCTCCAGACTCAGGCCCACTGAACGCAGCCCGGGATTGGGAAATGCGGGTAGACCTCAGCCAGAGGCTCACCTTCCCACCCGAAATTGCAGCGACCAACCTGCGCCCAGACCTAGTCCTCTGGTCCAAGTCCTGCCGGCGTGTCTTCATCGTAGAACTGACGGTCCCATGGGAGGAGGCCATCGATGAGGCATTCGAACGGAAGAGGCTGCGGTATGCCAACTTAGCAGTCGAAGCAGAGGGGCGGGGCTGGAACGTGAAGGTGTGGCCAGTGGAGGTGGGCTGCAGAGGCTTTGTAGCCAGCTCCACCACAAGGCTCCTGAGGGCAGTAGGGATCAGAGGACAGGCCCAACGGAAGGCAATTAAAGAACTGTCCACTGCAGCAGAACGGAGCAGTCACTGGCTGTGGCTGAAACGTAGGGACCCAACATGGGCTCCCAAATGACCACGTGGTGCCACCGTGCAACACACACCCAGGCCTGATCAGCCTGTGGTGGGCCAACCTCGGCAGAGGGTGTCTTGTGATAAATGGCCGAAACACCCAATGAGGTCGGGGACCACAACTGAAGATGTGTCGTACTGGTGGCACCACGTGATCATTGCCAAATTCCACTCCACCCAAGAGGACATCTCCAACTCCACTCAGTCAATTGTTGTGCTAATTATTTAGGGATTTTAACATCTAGTCCTATTAAGAATCCTGATGTCTGGTGTCAAAACCAGTGACCGCTGCGAAAGGGCAGCTGACAACCTGGGAAAGACCTGGTGACGGCTTGAAGAGACAGCTGACAGGAGGGAACAGACCCCAACGGGGCTGGCATGGGTTAGCTACCCGTGTTGGCAGGAGCCTTTCACTACACAGTGACTTGGTTCCACCCAACTATGGCTACAAAAAGTTCAAAAGGAAAAACACCCCTAGAGTCTGCGAGAGCGGGGGCGGAAGATGACTCAACGGCGGATCACACGGTAACAGACCCTGGAACGGAAATGACAACGAATCAAATGATCAGCACAGTAGTTGACGGAGTAACAACACTGGCAGGACACAAGCTACAAAGCTGCATCTGTGGCTGGAAAAAGATAACATCAGAGAAGGGTCTCAAGATCCACCAGGGCAGGAAAAAGTGCCTAAGAGAGCTTAGCGAGGTGCCTCGCATTGACCACTACTTCCTCAGAGGTAGGGCAAATCAGTCGAGTGAAGCCCAGTGGCAGGATATTCACCACAGTCCACAGGGTATCAGAACCCCAGACGAAGCTCAACCAAGCACAGATCCATCAATGGACATGAGTCCAGAGCCTATCCAGCCACAGACAGCAGTAGAGAGGAAGATGAATGGACGGAAGCCTCAAATCTTGTGGCCTAAAGCCTGCCAGAAAAAGGAGTGGGAAAACACTGACACAGACCTTGTCCATCTTCTAGAAGGTCTGAAAGGGGGCGTGGAAAGAAAGCTGGACAAGATTGGAGAGATCATTTACAGCTATGGAGCAGAGAGATTTGGGGTGAAAAGTAAGAACCATGGGACACAGAAGGAACCATCAGCCCATCTCAAGTCCAGGAGACAACAAGAGATTGAAAGACTTGTGAAAGAAAGAAGGTGCCTGAGAAAACAGTGGAAGAAGGCCACAGAAGTGGAAAGGAAAGGACTTGAGGCACTACAGGCCGACATCAAGCAGCGTCTTGCAACACTGCGAAGAGCAGAATGCTTGAGAAAGCAACACAAGAAGAAAGAGCGAACGAGGACTGCCTTCTACAGAGATCCCTACAAGTTCGTCAAAGACCTCTTTGTCAAGGAGAAAACGGGTACCCTCAAAGTACCCATAAGGGAACTAGAGGAGCACCTGAGGAAGACCTACTCCGACAACCAGAGGCATGTGCCAGCCAGCATTCTGGATGACATGCCACCAATCCAACCACCTGAGCACCAGATGGAAACAAGGCCCCCTACATGGAGCGAAGTTGAGAGCACAGTAAAACGGGCAAGAACAGCCTCAGCCCCTGGGCCCAACGGCGTTCCATACAGGCTATATAAGAACAGTCCAGGCGTCTTGAAATACCTCTGGAAGCTAATGAAAGTGGCATGGGAAAAGGGAATCATACCAAAGGCATGGCGAAGGGCAGGAGGGATCCTGATTCCCAAAGAGAAGAATTCCTCAACCATCGACCAGTTCCGCCAGATCAGTCTACTGAATGTGGAAGGAAAGATTTTCTTCAGTGTTGTGGCCCAGAGGCTCTCAGTATTCTTGCAGAAGAACAACGTTGTCGACACCTCAGTGCAGAAGGCAGGGATAAGTGGATTCTCAGGATGCCTGGAACACACAAATGTTATCTGGCACCAGGTACAAACGGCCAAGAAGGAGAAAAAAGACCTGCATGTGGTTTTCTTAGATCTTGCCAATGCCTTCGGGTCAGTGCCTCATGAGATTTTGTGGACAGCGTTCAACTTCTTCCAAGTCCCAGAGGGCATCACAAGGCTGGTCAAAGCCTACTTCCAGGACCTCCAGTTTTGTGTTACAGCACAAGCCAGTACAACTGCATGGCAGCACCTCGAGATAGGCATAATGGCGGGCTGCACCATCTCTCCACTGGCGTTTACCATGGCAATGGAGCTCATTATTCGAGCATCCCGATGGGTCGTTGGAGGGGAACGGTTGAGGAGCGGGCTGCGTCTTCCTCCAATCAGGGCGTACATGGATGACATGACGACAATAACAACAACAAACGCATGCACCAAACGCCTGCTGGATAAACTCCAGGGAAACATCAAATGGGCACGAATGGAGATTAAACCCAGCAAGTCCCGCAGTATCTCCATTGTCAAAGGCAAGCTCGCCAATGAGAAGTTCCACGTCAACAACGAGCCAATACCAACAGTTCTGGAGAAGCCTATCAAAAGCCTTGGCCGCTGGTATAGCGCAGAACTCAAAGACTCGAAGCAGGTGGAACAACTCAGGCAGGATACAATCAGTGGCCTCAAGCAGATCAACAACACTGCTCTCCCTGGGAAGCTGAAGCTGTGGTGCTTTCAGTTTGGGCTGCTGCCCCGTCTCATGTGGCCAATTTCCATCTACGAGGTCACACTATCCCATGCCAACCGGCTGGAGAGACTGGTGAATGCACAAGTGAGGAAGTGGCTTGGACTGCCGAGAGGCCTTAGCAGCATAGGCCTGTATGGCAACGGAGCCCTCTCCCTACCAATCTCAAGCCTGGTGGAGGAGTACAAATGTGCCAAATCAAGGCTGGAAATGACTCTCACAGAATCCCGGGATCCATTTGTCAGAGGTGCTGCTCCGATCCTAGCAACGGGGAGGAAATGGAAGCCATCTGCAGCAGTTGCGGTGGCAAAGACCGCCCTCAGACACCGGGATATAGTGGGGCATGTCCAACATGGCAGAGGGGGCCTTGGTTTGGAAACAACAACACCCACATGGCAAAAGGCTACTCCAACCGAACGGCGGAAGATGGTGGTTGAGGAGGTGCGCCACCAGGAGGAAGCAGCCAGGTGCGCCAAGGCAGTCTCCCAAGCCCAGCAAGGCCGCTGGATGAAGTGGGAGAGCGTGGAGAGGAGGAAAATCACATGGAACGAGCTGTGGAGCATGGAGTCTAATAGGCTAAGTTTCATCATCAGAGCCACATATGATGTCCTGCCCTCTCCTACCAACCTACATCTCTGGTATGGAGAGGACCCAGCCTGTCTCCAGTGTGCAGCCCCAGCAAGCCTCAAACACATCTTGGTGGGTTGCAAGACCAGTCTAACTCAAGGAAGATACACCTGGCGCCACAACCAAGTGCTAAAGTGCTTGGCTGCCGAACTTGAGCACAAGAGGGTAACCACCAACGCCATGCCTCTAAATGCCCAGACTACCTTTCCACGGAAAACAATCTTCATCCGGGAAGGGGAGAAACAGCGGACCAAGCCATCACCTCCAGACTCAGGCCCACTGAACGCAGCCCGGGATTGGGAAATGCGGGTAGACCTCAGCCAGAGGCTCACCTTCCCACCCGAAATTGCAGCGACCAACCTGCGCCCAGACCTAGTCCTCTGGTCCAAGTCCTGCCGGCGTGTCTTCATCGTAGAACTGACGGTCCCATGGGAGGAGGCCATCGATGAGGCATTCGAACGGAAGAGGCTGCGGTATGCCAACTTAGCAGTCGAAGCAGAGGGGCGGGGCTGGAACGTGAAGGTGTGGCCAGTGGAGGTGGGCTGCAGAGGCTTTGTAGCCAGCTCCACCACAAGGCTCCTGAGGGCAGTAGGGATCAGAGGACAGGCCCAACGGAAGGCAATTAAAGAACTGTCCACTGCAGCAGAACGGAGCAGTCACTGGCTGTGGCTGAAACGTAGGGACCCAACATGGGCTCCCAAATGACCACGTGGTGCCACCGTGCGACACACACCCAGGCCTGATCAGCCTGTGGTGGGCCAACCTCGGCAGAGGGTGTCTTGTGATAAATGGCCGAAACACCCAATGAGGTCGGGGACCACAACTGAAGATGTGTCGTACTGGTGGCACCACGTGGTCATTGCCAAATTCCACTCCACCCAAGAGGACATCTCCAACTCCACTCAGTCAATTGTTGTGCTAATTATTTAGGGATTTTAACATCTAGTCCTATTAAGAATCCATGTGGTAGCCCATGTGTTCAGCCTCAGGCTTGGTGCATCAGCTCTACAGCATCATGACCGTTTTGAATAATGGCTGACTTGTAGCTACTGTATGTAGGGGTTGGGCATGACCTCAGAATGTAGAGAGTGTCCCTGTAGCAACCTCTGGACCCCAATCACCACAGCAGAAGGTTAACACAGAGTAGAATAGTAGAAATGTGTTATCCTACATATTGGTAAAGCTATATTGGATGAGATGGGGTGAGATGTCTATAATCATCAGACAAGAAAGCCGGCTATGAGTGTAGGGCGCGAGGCATCAGTGGGGACACCTCCCACCCCAGTCAGCCCTGCTTCCCCTCCTCCCACACGGCTGTACAGGAGACTACATTCCTGCACCAGGAGGCACACAAACTGTTTTCCCTGCAGCTGATAATCTGCTTAACTCAAAATCCCTGCGGTAGCCTAGCCGCCCCTATACCTCTACCCCCAGCCCCCCCCCATACCTCTACCTAGCCCCTCCAGCCCCCCAACAGGAGGAACATTGCACACACCCCTCTACCTCTACCCAGCCCCCCAACAGGGGGAACATTGCACACACCCCTCTACCTCTACTCCCAGCCCCCCCCCCATACCTCTACCTAGCCCCTCCAGCCCCCCAACAGGAGGAACATTGCACACACCCCTATACCTCTACTCCCAGCCCCCCCCCCCCCCCCCCCATACCTCTACCTAGCCCCTCCAGCCCCCCAACAGGAGGAACATTGCACACACCCCTATACCTCTACCCAGCCTTCCAGGGGAGGCTGGTGGAGGTAGAAACCAGGGGAGGCTGGTGGAGGTAGAAACCAGGGGAGGCCGGTGGAGGTAGAACACCAGGGGAGGCTGGGGGAGGTAGAAACCAGGGGAGGCTGGTGGAGGTAGAAACCAGGGGAGGCCGGTGGAGGTAGAACACCAGGGGAGGCTGGGGGAGGTAGAAACCAGGGGAGGCTGGTGCATTTTCAACTCCACTGCTCTGAATCTAACCTGTCAACCAGCCTGTACCTGTTTGAAGGTGAACTCCAGCTTCCCTCTGTCTCCAGCGATGGCCAGGGAGAGCGTGCCGCTGTTCCCCTGACAGGACCCAGATGTGGTCGTGGTGGTCGGGTCCACGCTGTAATAGGACGGTTTCTGGAGAAAATAAAGAATCCACATGGGATTGGTGAAAGGGGTAAGTAAGTAAAGCTTTATTTATACAGCACCTTTCATACAAGAAATGCAGCTCAAAGTGCTTTACAACAGGAATAAGAACATAAAAGGGTTGGTTTTTAAAACCTTAGAGAACTGAATATTATATTGAATGCTGAAAATGTCACATCATGAGGAATGTTTCTGTCACAACTGTGTGTATCGTTGGTGCGTTTTCTCTGCCTCATGTACATGAGATAAGAATGAGGACATTTCACAACATGACTCACAGCGCAGACAAACAGAGGATGGAGTGATGCATTGCTCTTTTGGAGAGAGAAGTGGTTGGCTCTTAAAAGAGCCTTTGGGGTTGAGGAGCGTTACCGACCAACTCCAGGATCTCAGGATCAGTCAGGTTCTCATTCACCTGGGTAGTGGTCCCACATTCCGAGGAGAGGCCGGCGGGTCGGGAGCGGGGATGATGGCCCCCCAGCGGGGCCAAGCCCGGGAAGAAGACCCGCGGACGGGTCAAGATCAGGATAGAGTTCATAGACAACAAGTCGAAGAAAAGAATGTGATAATGGTCCTTCGATACGATAGTTCTTGTTCATGATTGGACAGCTCAGGGCTTGTGCCCTTTTCTATCCATCGTTTCGCTTGGATGTGGAGGTGTAGATGGAGGGGAGGAGCGGTAGCTGAGCCAATGGTAGATGGAGGGGAGGAGCGGTAGCTGAGCCAATGGTAGATGGAGGGGAGGAGCGGTAGAGCAGCCAATGGCTTACATAGGAGTTTTTTTTTCTTTTTCTTTTTTCTCTTAATAGAAGATAAAAGAATAAAAGAATAAAAGAACAAGAGAATAAGAGAAGAATAGTGAAGATAAAACAATAAAATAGAAGATAGACAACAGGAAAAAGGCCAACAGTGCTCAATAGTGCTTATGGGTGGATGCATGGAGGTTATTATCTAGTAAATGAAATAAAAATATAAAATCATAAAATCATAGTCAGTCAGGATGTTGATGGTTATGGTGGATTGTTTTGCAGGACTATGGAGAGAGGTGTTCCCAAATGTCGTTGTTTGGTACCTGTACTATAGCAATGACAATAAAGACCATTCATTCATTAATTAATTCATTCTAGGCTCAAGCAAAGTAATTATCTCCAATGCATTTTCCTTGTACATACGAAAGCGGTCTCGAAAAGTTATTTCATCAAACTGATTCAATGGATCACTCCTATCCAGCAGTATTCGTCTGGCTGGCCTTTGTCGTGCATGTTGGTCCTCATTTAGATATTCCAAATAGTCCATGCTCCCAAACAATCCAAGCTCAGTTTCACAAACAGTAGCCTAGCCTACTAAGCGGGAGTTAAACCTGCCTCCTTGGCAGATTAGTTTAAGCTTCAATTCAGTCCAATTTAGTCCTGGAGTAGCTCTAAAGGGCTCTGCACACAGCGTGCGATTTCTGTTGCGCGTCAACGTTCCATTTTGAAGTTTGAATGGAAGTCTATGAGAACATCGCATTTACCCGCACACGGCCCCGATTTTAATCGCACGGCGAACATTCGATTCCATTCATTTTGAATGGGACAAAGCAGTGCGACAAAACTCGCACGCCGTGTGCTTTGTCCCATTCAAAATGAATGGAATCGAATGTTCGCCGTGCGATTAAAATCGGGGCCGTGTGTGGGTAAATTCGATGTTCTCATAGACTTCCATTCAAACTTCAAAATGGAACGTTGATGCGCAACAGAAATCGCACGCTGTGTGCAGAGCCCTTAATCCTCAATTTTGCAATCGGCTTTGTTTAATCCAGAACAGGCTTAATCCACGACTATTTTAAGCTACGTCTGTGCAAGTGAATTTCAGTTAAGCCAGCTCAAACAGCATTTTAGTCTGGGACTAGGCTTAAGCCTTGTCTCCGGTTGCTCAGACAGGGCTTAAATAAAGACAGGACTAGGCCTAATCTTGACTAGTTAAACTAGGTCATTTAAGCCGCTTGCATGAAAGTATCTCAACTGTGGCTTAGTAAGTCGGAGACTATGGAGTCCTGGAGTAAACTAAGTAAGCCTTATTGCAAATACCTGGATTAAGCCTCATTTGAGGGAGGCGGAGCCAGGCTAGTTCATACAATGGTCCCCATGAAAACCCGGAATGGAACAGAAAACACAATTTTTAGTGAGAACATTGATAGAAAACAATACCAGGAGCTTTTATTTTGAAAGCAAATGGTTTTATCTTAATTGTCAGAAAAATATGTAAGAAACTGATGTGACTGATGTGGATCTTGAGATGGAACAATGGCAGTGGCAACCAGAATTCGTTCAAAGAACTACACTGAGTTGGAAAAGACGCTACTAAAACAAATTGCATCAAACCATCCAATCATTGAAAGTCAAAACCATACTGCTGCTACCGAGCAAAAGAAGAAGAGTAGTTGGATTGCAATTAGCAGTGAATTTAATGCAAATGAAAAAGTAACAAAACGAACAGTACAGCAACTTCAGGTGAGATCTTCATTCATCTCTTCATGAGATTATCAGCATTTCACTTCTTATTTGCTGCTTTTTTTGGCCTCGGCTCACCTGTAAAAGAGATGCAAATCTCAGTGTGACTTCCCTGGATAAATAAAGGTTAAATAAATAAAAAAAATCATATTTGTGTAAGATAATTCATATTGAATGACATCTGCTTTTATAGACTCTCTGGAAGAACATCAAACTGACTTTAAAAAAACAGAGTGCAGAAGCCAGAAGAGAGCGATTCACTACTGGTGGCGGACCACCAAAAGATCACCAAACTGATGAATTCAGTGATGTGCTTTCTGGAATGATAGAGCACCAGCAACCCCTGGATGGTATTCCAGATGATGACCATTTGGACAGTGCAAATGAAGAACTGAGCCTGAGCCCAAATGGTAACCTCCATATTCAACTGTCAATCTTCATTCTAAGGTTCATATAAGTAAATGTGTGCTTCTAACACTGTTCATTTTCCCAGAGGAAACAATTGTGACCCAAGTGACAGAGCCAGTGCACAATGAGTGTTTACCGTCCACATCTGCTGCCGCCATAACTGAAGTTGTCAGCACCTGTCAGCGAAGAAGAATAACGATGACAATGCATGAAAAGTTAGCCAGAGAATTTCATGAAGAGAAAATGAAATATCTAATGGAAGAACATGAATTCAAAATGAGTATACTCCAGGTTGAATTGGAAATGAAGTTGGAGGAGAAAGCTATGAACACAATGAAGTACAGTGCTGAGACAATTGTGCTTAACTCTTGTGATTCACAATAAAAGTGTCTTGTAATTTCCCAAGAGTATTTACACGAGTACTGACCATTTTATTCCAGCCTTGTCACTCATTTAATTTTACTCTTAAATTATGTACAAAGCAAACAATAAATGCATCTCACCCTAGTTGAAGTGCTGCAATGTGAAGGCATTCCTGTGTGCAAGTCCTCGTTGGTCACCGACTGCCACAACCATGGGCACATCTGCATCATCTTCACCTTCCTGTGGAGGTTCAGGACAGTGCTGCCTCCTCGGGTAGTTGTGCAGCACAGCTGTAGCAATGATCACTATGCAGCATCTTCTTGGGTTGAAGCGGAGTGTGTTGCGTAAACACTGGAATCGATTTTTCCATACCCCAAACATACGCTCAACCATACCTCGAGTGCGGATATGAGCCCTGTTGTACCTCTTCTGTGGCGCTGTTATGGGATTAATGTATGGTGTGAATAAAAATGTACTCTGGCCGTATCCACTGTCACCAAGCATTAGTCCACTATGTTGTCCCCGCAGAAACTCAGCACACAATGAAGAATTGAAAAAGATCCGTGAGTCGTGAGTTGAACCTTTCCAACGGGCAACAATATTTGAGAACTCCAAATTAGGAGTGCATACACCCTGAACATTAATGGAGAACCACTCTGACCCTGTGGGTGGGCATCGGGGCACAGATTTACCCACCCACAGCTGAAAAGACCGACCCGCTGCCATTCAATACCTCAGGCTGTAGCCACACAGTGGACCTCAACTTCACCACGGTGACACCATGGACCAGCCCTGTACCACTGACCACTCTGTCTGAGTAAGTCACCCAGAGACACATACTACAAATACTACACACGACGGTGTATCGCTTATCCTCGAGCAGATGATGGCTCCATTAAGGTGGGCAGAGATGCTGGACTTTAAGTCACTGAATCAAGTGGATAATACTACAGATCAAAAAAGGATGCATACAGGAAATTAGCACTATAATACACTATCTACAAATAAAGGGGTCATTTCAATACAGTTTCTGAAGTGATTTCTTGAATCCGATGTGTGTTCTCTTGCTGTTGCAGTTACCGGCCTGCTCTGGCAGACTCATGGTACTCCCTGTCGTACCTCTACTTCTGTCCTCTGGGCACTCTGGTCACAATGATCGTAGGCCTGGTGGTGAGCATAATCACAGGTGAGTCACACTCTAAAGCTGTAAAAGGTCACACCCTTAAAGTACAGAAGGGTGGAGAGGAGAATTGAACGTGATCAAATTGATACCTGTTGCAGTTATTTAGGTATAGCTATTAGTCACATGTCTGACTGCGTTGTTCCTGTTCAGGTGGCTGCAAGCAGGAGAAACTATCCTCTGATCTGTTTGTGAGAAAGAGTGACCTGTTCTGCTTTTGTGACTCCCAGGTAAAGTATTTTCTTGAGTGATCTGAGCACACATTGATAGTGTGTGAATTGATTTGACTGATCAACTCTATACTAACTGACACCATACGTACCTTGTATCAAAGTATAAAGATAAACACCTGCACATGTTTAAAGGTTCCTCTTTGTCCTCTACAGGCATCAGATCCTGAGCTGAATGAGAAGGCTGGCTCAGACCTGAAGAAGGGAGTGGACAATCCTGACTTTAAAATCTCTCAGTTTGATATACTGGAGAAGGATGTCGAGAAGGTCACTAAGTTATGATGACTCCAACCACTGTGAAATGCTCCATATGAATGAAAATGGACATTTGCCCTCTCACATTTCCATTGTGGATCTGTAGCAATGATATGTATTGCCAAAAAGGGAACCAAGTGTGTAATTGTTTGGTGAAGTTGCTAAATGTGAAGTTTCTAAATGTGTGTGAATGTGTATGTGTGGGGGGGTGGGGTGGGGGGTGGGGGGGGGGGGGGGGGGGGGGGGTGCGTGTGTGTACGTGTGTGTCAGTGACATGAATGTGTGTGTATGTGTCAAATGAACACATGACTAGCATTATTGAAGCACAATGTCCAACAATATTGTACATAACCGTATCATTGTAATTTTGTAAAGAATCTTCAACATTGTGTAGATTAAATATATTAATCACTGAATGGAATGAAAATATAATTAATTATATTTATATGACTTCAAATATGTACCTGTGTATAGGAACAATGCTAATGTTTATTTTATATTTTACAGCACTGTGGGCTGATTTTACATCATTTTAATTTTGTGAATATTAGGGTTAGGGTCGTACCCCTTTGTTGTGCTAGTATTTGATTTTCATTGTTTTTGTTATAGTAATTTGGTCATTATTGTATATTCCTCATTGTCATGTATAGTAGTTACTGTGTGATTACAAAACAATGTGCTATCCTGAAGAGACATTGATGAGCAATATTGACTAAAAACATATACACAGGGTAGGCAAATCTCTGGTCTCCTTGACAACAGACAATAAAGGAAGTTGACAAAGATATGGTCCGCCACTTACCTGTTGCAAGTATGTCATGAACACAAGCCCTCTGCTGTTTGTGGTCTTTAGGGAGTGGAGAGGGTAAGCACTTCTATCTACGGGTGCTAGGGCAATATACCATGTTCCTGGTTTTACTCTCTGGAGTGTCAATTGTAAACTGCAAGGTGAGCTAAAATCTATTTTCTGAATGTTGTGATCATGTTGGAATGACATAAGAATAATACATGTTTAATCTTCAGTTGTCATTTCCTGAAGTTTCAGAAAACAGGTGCAGTGATATTATAATAAGTTGCTTTGATTTAAGACGTAGGCTCTTGGGATTACCTTTTATGATGCTGTTATTTTTTGTCAAACCTTTCTATCTAAATACTCCTTTCACCAAGAAAAATCATGTCAAAGCACATCCATGGTCACAAACTGTTACAGTAGAGACAGAAATAAATGTGGTCGCCTTGATCATTATCAGCTGAAAATCTGAGCTGTAATTTTACTGAACTTGGACACATTTTTTTTACTTTTAGTGGACAGATTGGTAGCAGCAGAAGACACACTTGTCATCTCTGGGGGACTCTACTAGCAACTACTAGCTTGATGGAGGGTGAAATCAATTTGGATAAACATAATTTCAACTCCCAGCCCTCACAATTCCGGCTTGAGTTCTTAAATGAGGAGCAAGAGTAGTCCCCAGGTAGCTAGGAGGCCCCTTCCTTTCATTCATTTCAGCCTATTGACAATGATTCTTGCCAACTGGCCTACATTGAGTTAGCTCTCTTTTAATTCTCTTTACTTTACCAATTGTATTGTATAGTTCTTGTGGGTAAGTTCCTTGACCTTGTTCTGTGGGCTTAATAGAGACATTACTATGTACTACTGTAGGTAGAAAATACAAGATGGATATGATGATTAATTTAACACCATTTTCTTTAATGATAAAATATATATAAATAACAATAAATAACAATACATCATTGAATGTAATGTAGAGGAACAGGACAAGCAAAACAATGCTGTTAAAAGTAAGTGCAATAAATGTCATGAGCACAAAACCTCATGTTGAATGGACTCTATTAAGTCAAAACTAAAAAGCATTTTGTAGTAAAGTAAAGTGGCTGAACAGAAACAACATTACTCACACACTGTTACACAAAACAATGAATTTCACAAGCTTACATTTCAAATGTATTTTCATCAACAGCTTTTCTCAGCAACATTAAACATTTTAAGGCATGTATGAACTTGTGTGATGAAAGAGTATATTGCATCTCCAAACATGTAAAACACTATCCATCTAGGAAAACTCATTGGTTACGCAAAGATCTTTCCAGTGTCTTTTTTCTTCTTTTTGTCAGTGCCGGTGACAGCTGTCCAACCAGCATCCCTCATCCGTTTCATGGCAGCCAGCTTTAAGGCATTTCCAGGTGATTTCTGAAAGGCAGGGCTTGGAATCTGAAAATATAAGGATAATATAAAGAGAAATGAGGAAGTAAACTAGTAAGACATTAATTAATGGCTAACTGTTAAATCATATAGCAATTACTTAACTACAAATGAGACTACTAAGATTATGACATATCATACTGTATACTAATATGTATACAAATACTAACTAATTTGATTCAAGCAGCTAATTGTTCAACATAGAAAATGAAATGGATTACTATCAGATACTTTAAAAATACACCAAATGGAATACAGAGCATTTATCCCCAGATATATATACCTGTTTACTCTGTTTCTCCAATTGCTGGCTCATTTGCAGAGATGCCATGTCTTTTTTCAATTCTGTTATCTCCTGTTGTAAGTTCTCCTAAAACCCAACAGGACAGCATGAATGAGTAAAACACCATACATAACATCATTGTCTTATCAAATTACTGCATTGGAGTAATGAAATAAATGATACGTCAAAATGTCCTTACTACTGTACACTTACCCACTCCTTCTTTAATTGTTTTAGTTGTTCTTTCAAACTCTTGGTTTCTATGTTTTTCTGTGACAAGTCCAATTCCTGAGGAGAATTTCAAGAGCCATTTCCTTAAAGTGCTCAGAGCAGAAGTACTCACATTAAATGTCAATATACTGTATACATATATACTATAATGAGCATACCAGTGATGTTCTAATAGCATCAACCTCTGTTTCTTTCCTCTTCTTCTCAACAAGCTCTGCATCTTTCTCTTCAACCATTTTGTCATACTGGTTCTG
Source organism: Nansenia antarctica (assembly GCF_963989245.1). Classification (NCBI taxonomy): domain Eukaryota; kingdom Metazoa; phylum Chordata; class Actinopteri; order Argentiniformes; family Microstomatidae; genus Nansenia; species Nansenia antarctica. The sequence goes on from NC_137678.1 coordinate 16,483,264, forward strand.
ATACCAACAGGGAACAAAATGTTAAATAGTACGAGGAACATTTCATTTCGGCAGTGGAGTGGATTACTTTGTGGACATTTATCATAGGACAACCTTACCTTGTGCTTTTCCATCAAGGCGACCATATCTGCTATTTTGTGCTGACATTTGATTTCTGCATCTTCCTTACACTTGATGGCTTCAACAGCTGTGACCTTCCACTGTTGTACCTGCAGGGAACACACTGTATATCATGTATTTTCAGACACATCTATTGGGAGCTGAAAATGTACTGCATAAACGTCCAAAGAATAACCTCTTTCTGGAGCTCCGCTTCAGAGGTTGATTTAGTCCCAAGATCATCAATCAGTTTTTGACATTCCTCATCATTCAGTTGTTGAATATTATTTGACTCCTCTTTTAATCTGTGAATCTAAAGTGGATGATATAACAACTGCATTACAATGTGGGAACATTTCCCTATACTTTAAAATATGTATTTAGGTTCATTAGCATAACAGATATTTTAACATATTGCTGTAGATGCATTCTGCTTTTAATAAATAAGTCATAACATGCCATACCTCATTTTCAAGTTGACTGGATTTTTCCACCTCCTTTACTCTTTGTTTTTTCAGCATTTTAATCTGGGAACAAACAAGGAAACAATTAGCTAAATGAAAAACAATTATGTTGTCGAGAGATGGACATTTTTACAGATGATATTTGATAGTCACTACACACCTCTTTTTGGCATTCATCATGGGATTTAGTTTTACCCTCCAATTTTGTCTTCAGGATGGATAGCTGTAGAGAAAAAAAAGACACATTTCATACACTCTAGATTTCAGACATGGGGACTTGTTTGATTCCTTGTTTTTTCCTAATCACCTTTGTTTCCACTGATTTAATGTGCTTCTCTTTTTTAGTGAGTTCAGCCTGCAATTCTTCACACTAGAGAAACTAGTAAAGAGAACATATACTACATTCTGTAATATTTGGATGGAGATTTGTATACACACAAGTTGACATGTTCACTTTCTTACACTTTCTTCAAGCTTCTTCTCCAAATTCTCAGTGTCTTGACCTTGTTCTTTTATGTTGGTGTTTAATGACTTCACTTCCTCTCTATTGGTAAATAGGAGAAGGATTTTTAAATTGTCTTTCTTTACAGTGTATAATTACTCATATACAGATGTGGATATTCAATCTAACCGTAATTTATGATTTTCTTCTTCAAGTCGTTCAGTTTCTTTTGTGATGGTCATCTCTTTTGTTTCAATCTCCTGATTGGCGTGAAGATATTTCCAGCACATCAACACACAAAGATGAAAGAAGCAACATATTGTCTTGCAAAGTACAGTACACTGTGGGGCTTTAACTCACAAACTACCAAAGAGTTCCGGAACACTAAGTGTTTTATGTGGTGTTAAGCCCAATGCACACGGCGTGCGATTTTGTCGCACCGCCGAATTCGATTCTCCATTCACATTCATTCATTCATTGGTGTGCACTGGTATTTACTTGTTTTTGTTATTAGGTACTGTAATTATGTGGCTACAATGGGTATGTTATAGTAATTTACGCCAAAGAATCGTCTAGCTTTTTAAAAATGAATCCTTTATCCTTTCCTGGTTTGCTGTGTACAGAAATGTGTAATTAAAACATAAAGGCATTCAGGTTACTAATAGCTGTGATAAAATAGTTATATTTGAATTATAGGCATGTATTTTTACTCTTTTAGATTAAAATGGAGATAAGGTCTGTAGAGAACAATTCACTGGAGAAGGCTCTTAAAAAAGCTGAAGACACACACAATGATTTGAAGGAAAAAGCCCTTGTGACTGAGGTTTGATTCCATTGTCCACCTTTTCCTTGAATACATAAAAGCTGGTATACTTACCTGAACAACAATCACACCATGTTAAATGACTAGAATCACACCACTTATTTTATATTTCCCCAGAGTAAAGTACAAGAGGTTGAGGGGCAGTTATCTGTTGCGTTGAGGAAAGACGAAACATCCATCAAGGAGATAGAGAAATTAAAGAAAGACATTGCACTGCATGAGTGAGTTATTTTAGTTGGAATATCACACACACAATAATGTCAGGATGGTTTTCCTCCACTATAAAGATAATAATGTAATGTGACTTCCCCAGGATGAAGCATGAAGAGCTATCTATACGTTTCAACCAGCTGCAACTAGAGAAGTAGATCATTGTTGAGCAGATTAAGAATCAGTCCTCAGAGACGAAAATTATTGAAGCTCATCTTAAGGTTTGAATTGAAAATGTGGTGCTGTAAACAGAACATTTTAGCTATAATATTTAACTCATTGAGTGCTGAGGGTGAATAAAGTTGCCCCAAAGTATTGTTGCTAGTTTAACGGCCAATGCACACGGCGTGCGATTTTGTCGCACGACAACATTCGATTCTCAATTCCACACACACACACTCACTCTCACACACACACACTCACATACTCACACACTCACACACACACACTCACTCACACCCACACTCTCACACACACCCACACTCACTCACTCTCTCACTCGCTCACTCACTCACTCACTCACTCACTCACTCACTCACTCACTCACACACTCACACACACACACACACACACACACACACACTCACACACACACACACACACACACACACACACACACACACACACACACTCACACACGCACAGTGGTGAGCTCCTCTCACTTGCACAGTAATATTCTTTCAGTAGTGTTGTGGTTTTGTTTCCTACCACTCCCTCCCTCTCTCTCTCTCTCTCCCTCCCTCCACGCCCTTATTTAAGCAGGTAAGACTAATGAGGCCAGAAACTGCGCGCACACACACACACACACACACACACACACACACACACACACACACACACACACACACACACACACACACACACACACACACACACACACACGCAGAAACCAAATATTACACAGAAGATGGAGACTTCTTGATTCAAGTGTGTTTGACCATAACTTGACCATAACTTTACAACTAGGTCGTCATTGTATGACATTTTTCTAAATGGACTGATCTGTATAAATTCATGTAAAATAAAATAAATAAATAATGACATATGTGTTTCATGTCTCTACACTGCGTTCCAAATTATTATGCAAATTATATTTTTCTCAGATTTTCCTAAATAGTCGTAAATCGTATAGTAATGCTTATTGCTTATATTATTTTGTAATAACACCTGTCGAGTTGAGGGAGACAGATGTTAAACGGCAGTTGAAATGTTGAAATGTTGAAATGTTCTGGACGTTCTACAAGCACGTGACGTGCAGGTGAGTCGGAGCTGCAGTGGGCGTGGCTGAAATTCGATAGTGTCCATCAAAACCGACTTCAAATTTCCCGGAAATAACTGCTCGCCTACTAAATTTCTCGCATACTCAAATCTCGCATACTGTACTATTGGCTCGTTGTCACCTCCTTCTCCGGCTGCCATTGGACACGAGCTCCGTCCACGCATTTGCCGCCATAAATTCAAACATTTTGTTTGCCCCTCCCCATAACAGCTGTCTTCAGAGAGATATATCCTTTAAGTTTTGTCAAAGATAATATATCCTTTAATTTTACATTTTAATGGGCTTCATTGGCGTTGGAAACAACCGTTTACATTGCCAAAGCAAGTGTGAAGATAACAAACATAAATAAAGTAATCTACTACTAGACTAAAGAGCTGATAACTTAACAAAATAAATGTGGACTTTGCAGTTTAAAAATATATATACACAAGTAGCCTAAATGAGAACTGTGTAAACATTATGTACAGAGATCAGCAGGTTGCAAAGAGTACAGATACGTATTTGGTCTTTATGGTGGTGCTCCTGGAACAAACTCCCTGAAGAAATCAAACAGGACCAAACCCTTAAAATATTTAAATCTAAGCTAAAAACCTTCATGTTTTGCACCAGTTATGATTAAACACAAACACTTCTATCAATGTATTTTTTCCATTAACTATTGTCTTTTTAAATGTTATTGGTGTGTATCGTTGGTGCGTTTTCTCTGCCTCATGTACATGAGATAAGAATGAGGACATTTCACAACATGACTCACAGTGCAGACAAACAGAGGATGGAGTGATGCATTGCTCTTTTGGAGAGAGAAGTGGTTGGCTCTTAAAAGAACCTTTGGGGTTGAGGAGCGTTATTGAGGGCGGGATAGTTCATCAGTGACAGTTGTGTGAAAGACTCTTATCTGATCTTATCTGTTCTGGAGCCTGCTGGATCACAAGCCTTGTTTGGGGTTATGTTGTTTCTTGTCTGATCTTAGGCGCGCTCTCCACGGATGCGACGGGCCAGCTGGATGTCCTTGGGCATGATGGTCACCCTCTTGGCGTGGATGGCACACAAGTTGGTGTCCTCGAACAGACCGACCAGGTATGCCTCGCTAGCCTCCTGCAGGGCCATCACAGCAGAGCTCTGGAAACGCAGGTCGGTCTTGAAATCCTGGGCGATTTCCCTCACCAAGCGCTGGAAGGGAAGTTTGCGGATCAGCAGCTCGGTGGATTTTTGGTAACGACGGATCTCCCTCAGAGCCACGGTGCCAGGCCTGTAACGGTGAGGCTTCTTCACGACGCGGCCGGTGGCCGGGGCGCTTATGCGGGCAGCCTTGGTGGCGAGCTGCTTCCTGGGGGCTTTCCCACCGATGGATATGCGAGCGGTTTGCTTGGTTCTGGCCATGGTACTTCTTTTGGAGTCGGAATATAGATAGTGTCAAGGATATCGCAAGTTCACTTTATAAAGCCGGAGCCATCGTGCTCCGATTGGGCGGCGACTATGGACAAGCTCATTGGTCCGTTGTATCCTCCTTCTCCGGCTGTCATTGGACAGGAGACCCGAGCAACCTGCCCCGTCTACCTGGCAGCCGTGCTTGAGTACCTGACTGCTGAGATCCTGGAGTTGGCCGGCAACGCCGCCGCGACAACAATAAGTATCGTATCATCCCCCGTCATCTGCAGTTGGCTGTCCGTAACGACGAGGAGCTGAACAAACTGCTGGGCGGTGTGACCATCGCTCAGGGTGGTGTGCTGCCCAACATCCAGGCAGTGCTGCTCCCCAAGAAGACCGAGAAAGCCGTCAAATCCAAGTAAATATGTCACCGCGACTTCGACTTGACTACTGAACCCCAAAGGCTCTTTTAAGACCCAACCACTTGTCTCTCCAAAAGTGCATCCATCGGTCTAAACTAAACTGCTGTGCGCATCTTGGGTTCCTTATTTTCTACGTTTTTAAAAGCAGAACAAGTACAGCTAATAAAGGCATGGTATCCGCGGTGTCTTGAAAAGTATTAAAAGTTGATCAATCCATTTGGGGAAAATCAAGACCCTGAAGTATTAAAAAGTCCTATCACGATTTTATGAGATCTTGAATTTTGTAGGTATTTTTCTGAATTAGACTAGGATGGATCTCACTACCTCTCTACTGTACACATTCATTAACTTCAGAGCATATTATACAGTATACTACATTCATTGAGGTTAGTTGTAGATATTTCGTCAGCAGGCTAAAAATCATATTCCTTATACTACTTTTACTTTTTTTACTTCAAAATAGAAATGGACAGAACAATTTAAACATGAGAAATAACAAGAAGAAGAAAAAATACAATTGAAACAAGACACACAAAAATGACAGACAGACAAATACTGTTAACTGAACTTAAAGTCATCACTGTTGCTAAGATGGTAATCATTATGCATTCTGATGTATATGACTTTCCTAAATACATAATGAATTAATCCCTGGTTTGATATATTGGTAAGTAACCAAATCAGACAATAACGTGCATGTGTGGAATATAAAGCGTATAATACAAAAGATACACAGAAGAAATTAAATCTGTTCATAAGAAATTAAATCTGAGAACTTGTGTGTGTGGGTGTAGAGTCTGTGAGGGACATAAAGGAAGCCAATGATCCTTCACAGAGAGAACTATAGTCAGAAAGCTTGATAGACATGACCAAGTGGATCGTTTCCAAAAAATTACAGTAGATAAGAGAACAGAGTTCAAGACCACCATTTTTGCAGAGTAGAAGCGGTAGTACAAAGCGGGAGAGAGTCCAGTCTTCCATTATTATTATTAGTTAATTTTGAAACTAATTGTCGCCGATTTCACTGCATAGTGGACATATTCTGTTGCCGGAGGATCTCTTGCAGTTAAGTAGCCCGGTTTGGTCTCAGATACGTTTGCAGAAGGCCGGCAAATAGCATTAGCATTAGTGTGCAACACCGGTGCCCCCCAGGGAACTGTTCTGTCACCCTTTCTCTTCACCCTCTATACCTCCGACTTCCAGTTTAGCTCCGACCAGTGCCACCTGCAGAAGTTTTCTGATGACTCCTCTATCGTCGGTTACATCACAGACGACAGGGATGAGGAGTACAGGGCCCTGGTGGAGAGCTTTGTGCAGTGGTGCGACACCAACTACCTTTTGCTTAACACCAGCAAAACAAAGGAGTTGGTGGTGGATTTTAGGAGGAAGAGAAGGACCCCAGCCCCCATCACCATCAAGGGGGTGGAAGTCGAGAGGGTGGACTCCTACAGGTACCTGGGAGTACAAATTAATAACAAACTGGACTGGACTGACAACACCGAGGCTCTTCTCAGGAAAGGGCAGAGCAGACTGTTTTTCCTGAGAAGGCTGAGGTCTTTCGGCGTCTGCAACAAGCTGCTGCGAATGTTTTATCAGTCGGTGGTTGCCAGCGTTCTGTTCTTCGCCGTGGCCTGCTGGGGAGGAAACATCTGTGCCAGGGATGCTGCGAAGCTAAACAAACTGGTGAAGAAGGCCAGCTCTGTGGTGGGGACCGGGCTGGACAGCCTAGAGGTGGTGGCAGAACAGAGGATGGGGAAAAAACTGGCGGCCATGCTGGCCAATCCCTCCCACCCGATGTACTGCGAGCTGGCGGGGATGAGGAGCAAGTTCAGCCACAGATTTGTTCTCCCCCGTCAAAGTACAAAAAGATTTGGACAGTCCTTTGTTACAGCTGCACTCCGACTCTACAACCAGGCCCTGCAGGGTGGGGGAGACCTGGAGCTGGAACTTTGGAACTTGGAACTTTTTACTTATTGAGCCTGCACTGTTTTATCTATTTATTTATTGAATGTTTTCTGTCTGCCCTAACTAAGCTGTTTGACAACAAAATTTCCCCATTGGGGACAATAAAGGTTTTCATCATCATCGGTAGTAGTAGTAGTAGTAGTAGTAGTAGTAGTAGTAGTAGTAGTAGTAGTAGTAGTAGTAGTAGTAGTAGTAGTACTAGTAGTAGTAGTGTAGTGGAAGTAGTAGTAGTAGTAGTAGTAGTAGTAGTAGTAGTAGTAGTAGTAGTAGTAATAGTAGTAGTAGCAGTAGTAGTAGTAATAGTAGTAGTAGTAATAGTAGTAGCAGTAGTAGTAGTAGTAGTAGTAGTAGTAGTAATAGTAGTAATAGTAGTAGCAGTAGTAGTAGTAATAGTAGTAATAGTAGTAGCAGTAGTAGTAGTAGTAGTAGTAGTAGTAGTAGTAGTAGTAGTAGCAGCAGTAGTAGTAGTAGTAGCAGTAGTAGTGGTGGTGGTAGTAGTAGTAGTAGTAGTAGTAGTAGTAGTAGTAGTAGTAGTAGTAGTAGTAGTAGTAGTAGTAGTAGTAGTAGTAGTAGTAGTAGTAGTAGTAGTAGTAGTAGCAGTAGTAGTGGTGGTGGTAGTAGTAGTAGTAGTAGTAGGAGTAGTAGTAGGAGTAGTACGGTAGTAGAAGTAGTAGTAGTTACAGTTAAGTCCACACCTTCAGCAATGAACTGTATTGCATTCTCTGTTGCCTGTGTCCTCCTTTCTGAACAGAATATTTGTATTAGTTTCAGTTAGCTCAACATAGATTAGCTCTGCCGATTGAGATGGACCACTTTAATTTGCGTTTTGAATCATGATTCCTAATTGACATTTCATTAGATTGCCACCTGAGATGCTGATGAAGATCGTTTCATACCTGGATGCCTTTTCGCTCTACTGCCTTGCTGTGTCAACAAGCTGTTTAATCTGCTGGCCAACAACAAGTAAGGAGAAGACAATAGCTGACACAACATGTATGCTTATCAGTCCAGTGGGGCACCTGACATTAATTGGCTTATTTTCAGTGCAGTGTGGCACAAGATGCACTCTACAGAGTACATGTGGAGGCCGAATTGGAAGGACGAGGCTGGGCAGAATGGGAGTGCCGTGGATGTTCTGGACAGGCCCGAGGGCTACTGGAGGAGGAAGTACTTCAGGGCCATGACGGGATACAACGACAACAAGTGGAAGAGGGACCTGAGGGACACCAACCGCAACACAGGGCTGCCCACCCAGACAGAGAGAGTCCTCAGGTTTGCTGAAACACTCAGGTCATGTTCTCACATGAAAGTCTGAATCAGGACCCGGAGGAAGTGGATGAGTTTGCAACATTGTTGCATAAATTATTTCTCTGATTAGCGTTCTCACGGCCCTTTATGTAAACGAAGTAACATACGCAGTCGAAGCAACAGACGTGGTAGTTGATTGGTCAGAAAAAAATAAAATTGCCCGTTCATCCCGCTCTTATCCAAATCAACACGCATGCGCTGTTGTTTTCCTATGGACAGCCTCAATGCATCGTTTCTAACCGGAGCGAAACCACCCTTTTCAAGCGGAGCATGTGTTCTCACAGCTCCAAACGACGCAGAGCAAAGCGAATTTTATCCTAAACTCGATTCCAAGTGAAGCAAATGTTCTAGTGAGAACACACCGTCACTCATTCTCTTGAGTCAAATACCAGTCAGGGTAATTCCCCCAGGTCCCCTTGGGCCTTAAAGTCTAAAATCCAGCAATCCGATTTAGAAGGCCTAAAAAGGTCCCACATTTCAGTTATTCGGTCTTAAAAATGAGATCCTGCAAGGACATCAGTCCGACCACATCTATTTACGCGGCAATTAATCAAGCTGGAACCAATATTTATTTTATATTAATTATCCTTCAGACTTTTTTGTCTGTATGGCAGTGAAATCCCTAATTTCATCACCTTGAGGATGACAAATAGCTATCATATGTTGTCACGAATATGTCTAAAATTATATTCATAGAGGTCTAAAAAGGTCTTAAATTTGACTTGTTGAAACGTGTAGGAACCCTGCAAACATGTATCTCAATAGCTGCAGTTTCATCTCAGCTATTGCAAGTCATTGGTATTTTATTGGGGCATCATGTTTGCTGCACCTTCAGAGTCACAATATGTGGACAGCAGCTGGTGGAAGTGGGAACAAGTTGGCAACCAATAAAATAAAATAAAACTTTCTGAAAAAAGTTATTAAATGTCAATGTTGTTGAAAATCAATGACACACTCGCTAGTCAAGCCAAAACAATTGCATTGCAATGGATTCGATGAATAATCCCCACTACTCTACACTAACTAGGTAGTAGTTAGTTCCCGCTTTCACCAGCTGCTGTCACATATGTGTGCGGTTGTATGGCCAAACACAGGAATAGGAAAAGTACAGGTATAATATGAATATGAAAACTTGACATTGTCATGGCAACATCCTTCCCTTTCAGAAACCAGCATGTAACCTGGGAGATCACGGTGACAGACAAACGTGGGTGCAAGGGCACGTTTAAGCAAGGCCACGCCTACTTCTCCGATTCCTCTGTGACTGTGTGTTGGAACAGTGGGGTCTGGCCTCTCTTCTACAAACTCTCTACCCTGCAGGTCCACGGGGTCATTAGAGGTGCCCCCAACAGCCTCAGGTTGGTGTCCCTCAACAAGTCAGTCTCCATCCATCCATCCATCCCTATGACTCTGTATCTCTCTAACTTTCACACTCACACACATACACACACACACACACACACACACATGCACACGTTCACACTGCTGTCCAGCCAACGGCTCCAGATATCCATCCACACATCTGTTTTACTTCCAGTAATCTGTCATCCATCCATCCATCCATCCATCCATCCATCCACACATCTGTTTTACTTCCAGTATCTGTCATCCATCCATCCATCCATCCATCCACATATCTGTTTTACTTCCAGTAATCTGTCATCCATCCATCCATCCATCCATCCATCCATCCACACATCTGTTTTGCTTCCAGTATCTGTCATCCATATATGCGTCCCTCTGTCTCCCCCCTCAGACCTGGCTGGCCATCACTGGTAGCCACGTTTGACCAAAGCACCTTCTCTGGGAATGGGGTCCTCGTTGGCAAAGACAAACTGGTCAGGCTGGTGCTCTTCCCTCCTGGTCTCCTCATAGGCTTCTGGAGAGTATGTCATCTATGGCTCTACCCAACAATAGATATTATACATATCAAGCCAAACATATTTTATATATAACCTAATATCCCATTTTAGATAGTATTGAAGCCTGTAGTTGGTTATTATTATTATTATTATTATTATTATTATTATCATCTCATATTTTAGGGACTCTACACTGGCTTCCTGTTAAGTTCAGAATAGATTTCAAGATCCTTCTGCTTGTTTATAAAGCTCTCACTGGCATAGCACCAGAATATCTGAAAGACCTTTTGCTAGCATATCAGCCAGCCCAATAGAGCTCTCAGGTCTTCTGACGCTGGTTTTCTCTGTGTACCACATAGAAGAGATTTGGTGAGGCTGCATTCTTATTTTATGCACCCAAATTGTGGAATGCACTGCCAGTTTACATTAGGAATGCAACCTCAGCAAATATGTTCAAGTCAAGACTGAAAACCCATCTTTTTAATATTGCCTTTAAATGACTAAATAATTAAATTATGATTCTATAATGATTAAAGCACTTTGAGCTGCAACGTTTGCAGGAAAAGTGCTATACAAATAAATGTTATTATTATTAATATTATTATTATTATTATTATTATTATTATTAAAAACAGAAAGTGGGTTGTCAGTATTGGAGAAAAAAAAGGGTATGTACAAAAAGGTAAAATAAAACGGCGCTAAAAATACTTTCGGTTTGTAATGGGACTATGGTGGGACAAATTAGACTATATATGGCAGCCCACAGTTTCTGCTATGTATGGGGGAAACACTGCTGTATTCGAAAGAATGTTTTTGTCGTCGCCATAGTTTGGACCGTGGGCTTATAGAATGTCACCTGCATGGCTTGTCGTTATAGAATGTCACCTGCATGGCTTGTCGTTATAGAATGTCACCTGCATGGCTTGTAGACATTACAGTTTACTACCTCAGCTGCCCAGCTCCGTCCTTGGTGGCTACTCTAATTGTTTTTTGTTTTTTTAAAACACCATGGTTGTCAAGGAAACCTGGTCACCTGATTGAATAGGGTCCCTCAAGGTAAGCTCTAAAATCTTCTCTCTCTCTCCCTCTCTGTCTCTCTCTCTGTGTCTCCCTCACTCTCTCTCTCTCTCTGTCTCTCTCTCTCTCTCTCCCCCTCCCTCTCTCTCTGTCTCTCTCTCTCTCTCTCCCCCTCCCTCTCTCTCTCTCTCTCCCTCTCTCCCTCCCTCTCTGTCTCTCTCTCTCTCTCCCCCCCTCCCTCTCTCTCTCTCCCTCTCTCCCTCCCTCTCTGTCTCTCTCTCTCTCTCCCCCCCTCCCTCTCTCTCTCTCTCCCTCTCTCCCTCCCTCTCTCTCTCTCTCTCTCTCCCTCTCACCCTCCCTCTCTCTCTCTCTCTCTCTCTCTCTCTCTCTCTCTCTCTCTCTCTCTCTCTCCCTCTCTGTCTCTCTGCAGAGCGAGAGCCAGGCCATTGCCTTTGCCATGGTCAACCTCCACTTCCACAAACTGGTGGAGAGGAGTCTGCTGGGCTCTCCCATTTGGTATGCTATGCTGCCCCTGGCTTAGGACAACGCCAGCAGTTTGTACTCATATTCTTAAATATCTTTATTGCCAACAGATGGCAAGCTTAGTGTTTCAAAGAGTGTTTAAAGACGCCCCGGAAACCAGATGTCACTCTAACTTGACAGAGGGGTCATTACCCAGATTTATGAATTATGTATGTATTTTTTTTTTTTTTGGTGTGATTTCATCCAGGATTCACAACAACACATAATAATCACACATAAAAACATAATCCCCAAGCTCTGACATTCAAAAAAAATCAATTATGGTCTCTCTTCCTTTATTATTATTTATTTTTTAAATTTTTGTTATGTCATAGCTTGAGGAAATTATTGATTTTTATCTGCATCCACTGACCACTTTGACCTAGTTGCTAATTGTTAACGGAATATAATTAGTTTCTTGTGAATCACTTTGGATAAAGGTAAAATGTAAAAATGTTTAACGACTGATGTATACAGCCTGCACTGCATAGCATACCTATCGTGGTATGTGGTTGTGTGGGTGAGCTTGAGGCCTTATTGCAGCCTACATGGTGTGATGGTGCCATGCATAAATGCATGCTGATGTGCAGTCGCGTCACGTTTTCTCGCACTTGCTTCGCTTCCAGTTGGCAGAAGAGAACTAAAATAAAATATGTTACCCTTTCATGTATTCAGTCATACTCGTTCAGAAACTCTACCCAGAAGCTGATGCATTATACATACAAACTCACTTCCAAAGACAAAAATCGTGTTCACTGTTCACTTACACACACTCTCCATTGCCCTCTCACTCCTCACGTGTTGAGCTTTCCTGTTACATAACTGACATCCATTCTCTTACACTCACTCGTTCCTATCCCGTCTTCTCTCATCTAGGCCGTACCCGGTGCTAGAAGACAGGGCCTGTGTCAACCATGGCGACCCCAACTACGGTCTCCATGGTTACTCACTAGACTTCGTCCTTCACAACACGGTCACCCGACTCGTCTCGGAATGTTTCCGTCATCTCCACTGTCGGAAAGGTAAAGGAAGAAATCATACGGAAGATAGTGAAAGCGGCTCTTAACCGTTTGCTCAATGGATACAGAGACTCACCCTCACTCTCCACTTTTAAGTCCCACCTCAAGGCCTACCTGTTCTCCCATGCATACAACCGTCCCTACCCCTAACCATCTCCCCTAACCCTGCCACCCTCCTCCCCCCCTGGACATTGCTGTGTTAATTGTTCCTTGTGCCTGTTTGTTAACTCTGTGTATCTCTATGTGCTCATGTTATCTGTTGCTTTATGTTTCTGTGTCTTCTGTTTTTCCCATATTGTCAGCGTCTTTGAGCCCCGGAAAAGCGCTATATAAATATAGTATTATAAATATAGTATTATAATAAATGTATTATTATTATTATTATTATTATTATTATTATTATTATTATTATACAGTAGATCCGGTCAAAGCGCCGTTTGATATGAAGCCTGAACTGAAACCTCTAACGGAGAAGAGAACGGATGTATCCTAGTCTGAATATCCCCTAGCTGGGCCTTAAACTAGAACAGCCACGAGGGGTCATTTTGACCCCTGTGAGTAAAGAAAATATGTTATATCTTTGCACTCAATCAAATTTCAGGACTCTCCTTTCATGACTTTTCCTAGATATGTGCGATATGTGCAGGCTAATTTACAAGCGGCCAACTAGTGGTCGTTGTGTGTAAATAGCAGGTTAGCATTTTAAAGACCCCCCAGGCGGCTCTTTTAGTAGGTAAAAAAGGCACGGCTGTTCTAGTGTTACAGCTTACTGGGTCTGGGCTTCCTATAGTACAGCACGACTGTGATGTGTGTAATACCTGCTAACCAGCCTCTTACTCTGTGGTATCGGTTGTGTGTTGTCGTTGACCAGGTCATGTCCAGGACGGCTTCGTTCCGCTGATTGCCATCCACGTGAAGAACCTGTCCCAGCACAGACCCTTCTGCGGCAAGATCAACCTGCCTTGGAAAACTGACCACACTGCGGGGGGTACTGTGGCGGTACGCAGTGGTACACTAACACTAGGGGACGGTCCCAGAGCCACCGCTAAACCAGCACCTAAACGCCTCTCTTACTGGAAGGATTGGTCGAGTTTTTTTTTTTTACCATATAGCAAGCTCCCAAGATCTGTATCAGCTCAGCTGATCTAGGGCTAGGGGGGAGGGGGGAGGGGGGTGTAGGGGCTGGTCTTGTAGTGGTTGATCTGAACTATTCATCTAAAAAGGAATAGGCATTCACCCCCAACCTAATTTTAGCATTTATAACCCCTCCTTACCTTTGAACTTATAGATAAGTACTACTGTATGTCAGAAGAAACCATACAATCCTTTTCCCCCCCATCCTAATGCAGTTTTTCCCCTCCCATTGAATATGAGGGGTGTGGATCTGCCTAAAACCTTACATGGAACATCCCTTACAGGGAACCCCTCTCCCCTCTCTCCCTCTCTCTGTAGGACTGTCCTAATATCTTTCCCCCTCTTCCCCCTCTCCCTCTCTCTGTAAGACTGTCCTAATGTCTCTCACCCCTCTCCCTCTCTCTCTGTAGGACTGTCCTAATGTCTCTCACCCCTCTCCCTCTCTCTGTAGGACTGTCCTAATGTCTCTCACCCCTCTCCCTCTCTCTGTAGGACTGTCCTAATGTCTTTCCCCCTCTCCCTCTCTCTCTGTAGGACTGTTGCATGATGAGTCTGACTCTGCTGGACGAGTCCCAGAAGCCGTTCTGGTGCGTCAGCAGCCCCGTCTCCATGGTGCAGATGGAGAACCTCTCCTACCACCACGAGGGAGACCAGTTCTACATCGACTACCTGGACGCGGAGGGCAGGGTGAAGATGCAGCTGGTCTGGCTGGAGGAGGACAGGCATTTCTGCCTCATCAACCTGGTAGTCTTCATCCCTGTGGCCAAAGTTAACAAACACTTTGGGAGAGAGTATTGTTGAGACCGCACACGCTTGTAGCTGTTCGTGTTTGTGTTTTGTTTGTGTTCAGTTTTTTTTTGCTCGGTTTAGCTCACATGTTCTGTTATGATTTTGTAATATTTGGTGTAGAGTTTTGAGTATTACTTCTCAAGTGTTATTTCCTTTAATATGTTCACACCTCTAATGAGCAATTAAAAAGTCGTCACTTAGGGGCACATGTTCATGAGTGCGTTGTCTCTTACTTGCTAGAGGATACTTAGTTATATGATACTTACTAAAAACCTAATAATAGCCACTAATTCTTATAGCATTATGGCCTATGGCCTTAGCATAGATAACTTTTTCTTATGATAACTCGAACATGTGATTTTTCTGGGTCACAGCAGATCAATACGAGGGCAGGTGCCCCAGTAAAAGGGGTCTAGCAGCAACACCCATGCCTGAAGTGCTCCAAACGTGTCTTACCTGACCCCCTACTGCCCAATATTGGACAAGAGCTCACCTGGCTGCTAGTGAGTTTCTTGGCATTGCAACAAGAGAAATGAAGTTGCGGTAGTTATAGAGATGAGTTATGCGTATGATGCAGGAACTGTGATGGTTGCTTTTTGTACAGTACTCTTGAACTGAAAATATATATCCACGTGTGCTATTAAACCAGTATCTTGTCTTATGGTAGTCCACATACATGTGGGAACAATAGTGCCCAAGGTATATGCTCTGAGTCGCTGCATACTGGGGCATTTCTGCTGAGCATTTCTGCTCATGTGGAATGTGCATTTCTGCTCATGGTTGTGAAACCATAATTTTAGTTATCCATGTATTTGATACTCAAATATTTACCTTTAAAACATGTACTGTTATTTCATTGCAAAACTTTAAAAAAATAAAATAAATCTAAACTGTCTTGTGCAGTCTACTTTCTTACAAATATTCATCTTACATATACAGTATATCCATTCCTTAAAGTAGGAAGTTCACGAATCAAATGCAAATGCTTCAGCTCTATGAGCAACCATCCCTGTTAAAAATGTGTCATTGGGAATTCTACAAAATGCTGACTAGTGTGCATATCGTGATGATCAAAGTTATGACTATTGTTGATTACTCTGATCTTGGTGTCAAAACCATAATAGTGGAGGCTAGTCATGAGGTGACGGTAAATACTTTAGTCCATGTGGTAGCCCATGTGTTCAGCCTCAGGCTTGGTGCATCAGCTCTACAGCATCATGACCGTTTTGAATAATGGCTGACTTGTAGCTACTGTATGTAGGGGTTGGGCATGACCTCAGAATGTAGAGAGTGTCCCTGTAGCAACCTCTGGACCCCAATCACCACAGCAGAAGGTTAACACAGAGTAGAATAGTAGAAATGTGTTATCCTACATATTGGTAAAGCTATATTGGATGAGATGGGGTGAGATGTCTATAATCATCAGACAAGAAAGCCGGCTATGAGTGTAGGGCGCGAGGCATCAGTGGGGACACCTCCCACCCCAGTCAGCCCTGCTTCCCCTCCTCCCACACGGCTGTACAGGAGACTACATTCCTGCACCAGGAGGCACACAAACTGTTTTCCCTGCAGCTGATAATCTGCTTAACTCAAAATCCCTGCGGTAGCCTAGCCGCCCCTATACCTCTACCCCCAGCCCCCCCCCATACCTCTACCTAGCCCCTCCAGCCCCCCAACAGGAGGAACATTGCACACACCCCTCTACCTCTACCCAGCCCCCCAACAGGGGGAACATTGCACACACCCCTCTACCTCTACTCCCAGCCCCCCCCCCATACCTCTACCTAGCCCCTCCAGCCCCCTGTTACACACCCGAAGGTAGTAACAAATAAGGGAGTCCACACATGCGTTTAAATGATACAATTAAAGTTTTATTTACTTAAATGAACAAACATAAACTAAATAACATGTATATGATTATGGATAAGAATCAGTAGTGTATGCCATGAGTGAATGGTTGTAAAATGTATGTTGTATGTGTAAGGTGTATGAATGTATGTAGTGTAAAACTAAAAGGCCCCAAAAACCAGGTACCCAGAGACCTTACCAACAGAACCCAAATCATAAGGAAGAGAGAGAGAGCTGAGGACACCCCTCTCATATATATATCCCCAGCTCCCCAAACCCAGGTGACACCACTCAACCTAACGACCCACCCACTCTGCCCAGGCTCCAGCCACAGCCAATATGCAGGCAGAGTGGGAGGCGTCA
This sequence comes from Nansenia antarctica, assembly GCF_963989245.1. NCBI lineage: Eukaryota > Metazoa > Chordata > Actinopteri > Argentiniformes > Microstomatidae > Nansenia > Nansenia antarctica. Next base: position 16,500,198 of record NC_137678.1, read on the forward strand.
CACCCCCAACAGGAGGAACATTGCACACACCCCTATACCTCTACCCAGCCTTCCAGGGGAGGCTGGTGGAGGTAGAAACCAGCGGAGGCTGGTGGAGGTAGAAACCAGGGGAGGCCGGTGGAGGTAGAACACCAGGGGAGGCTGGGGGAGGTAGAAACCAGGGGAGGCTGGTGCATGGATGAACCTGTGTTTCAACTCCACTGCTCTGAATCTAACCTGTCAACCAGCCTGTACCTGTTTGAAGGTGAACTCCAGCTTCCCTCTGTCTCCAGCGATGGCCAGGGAGAGTGTGCCGCTGTTCCACTATATGTAGGGTGATCTATGCAAATTAGGCGGCTCCTGACACTCTTCCCGCGCCGGACTCCAGTTCCCCGTCGGCCGTGTCCACAGGCTCCTGCGCAAAGGCAACTATGCCCAGCGTGTGGGCGCTGGCGCACCGGTCTACCTGGCCGCCGTGCTCGAGTATCTGACTGCTGAGATCCTGGAGTTGGCCGGTAACGCCGCCCGCGACAACAAGAAGACTCGACAACAAGAAAAGTAGCATATGTCATAATATAATAATAATTGTATATAATTGATAGGTATATAATATGTACATTGTGAAGTTCATTCCCAGCTCTCTGTAGTACGTTACTCCTGACTGAGCGAAAAGTGTTATCGCCGTGTTAAAAACGTGTAAAAGTGAAAAAAGAGACATCCAACTCTATGGAGACATTCCTACTCAAACCGAAAAATGATGGCCACTCTGATAAGGTAACAGCAGCAGAAATAACAACTATAGGCCTAGTTGTCAAATCGTTATTGTGTGTATTTTCTGAAGTAAAATCATTATTGTATGATTCAGTGGTTGACACTGATGTAAAGCAATTTCTAAAACACACACGGGGTGGTGTGCCAGCCACACGGGGTGGTGGCTTTCTTCGCCGGCTTCTTGGCCTGTAGGAAGTCTCGTTCGTTCCGGTAAACCAACTAGTCTGCAAAGCTGCTCTGTGACAGATACAATACAACATTGTAACACGCGAGATCAACCCGCTATGGAATTGGCCTTATGTTGAAAGGGTGGGCGGCTCTTAAAAGAGCCTTTGGTGTTAGTGGGGCAGCAGAAGCGCTACTACTTGGAGCTGGTGTACCTGGTCACGGCCTTGGTGCCCTCGGACACCGCGTGCTTGGCCAGCTCACCGGGGGGGAGCAGCAGACGCACAGCGGTCTGGATCTCCCTGGAGGTGATGGTACGACGCTTGATGTAGTGGGCCAGGCGAGAAGACTCACGGGAGATGCGCTCGAAGATGTCGTTGACGAAGGAGTTCATGATTCCCATGGCCTTGGAGGAGATGCTGGTGTCGGGGTGGACCAGCTTCAGGACCTTGTACACGTAGATAGCGTAGCTCTCCTTCCTGGACTTTCTGCGCTTCTTGCCGGTTTTGGTGGCGGTCTTGGTGACGGCCTTCTTGCGCGCGGACTTCAATTCTTCTGGAGAGAAGTTTCTCAGGAACGTGACAGGCATAGTGACTTCTCAGTGTTGCTTCTCAGGAACGAATGAAGGCCGATACGATACGACCCCTATATATATATATACCCCCTATATGTAGGGGTGATCTATGCAAATTAGGCGGCTCCTGACACACACTTCCGGCGGCAAAATCACCTTGGCCTTGTTGATTTACACCTGTTGTGGTGATCTCCGCTGGTTGGGAGAAGTTGAAATCAAACTCGTCCCACGTGACATATTCAATATACTAAAAGTAGCATATGTCATCATATAATAATAATAATATATAATTGATAGGTATATAATATGTACATTGTGAAGTTCATTCCCAGCTCTCTGTAGTACGTTACTCCTGACTGAGCGAAAAGTGTTATCGCCCGCCTTTCTGTCCAAATGTAACCTAATGGTGTAACGGAAAGAGGAACTATCTGTATATGTTGATATTATATGCAACTTTATGGACACTGTCATACCCCCACCATCCTCTTCCGCACACAGATCTACCGAGTGACACGTTATAGCGTCAAAGTGTAAACTAGACCTAGATGTCAAATCTCTCATTACTGCTCATTATTTACTCAATAAGTAAAAACATGATTGTCGTGTGTGTGTAAGTCCGTGCTTGACACTGACACTGGTGGCGGCTGAAATACAGACAAATAAAATAAAATACTATTCATGTTGATTGTGTGTGAAAAAATTGTGATTTTTGTGATTTTGTCTGGATATGGTTGCATGAAATAGAGGGATTTTTATTTATTTATCTATATGATGTATTTTGTTGTATTATAATTATTATTGAATTGTATCGTATTATTCTGTAATGTATTGATTTTATGTGGACCCCACTGTAGCCATTGGTTAATGGCTTATTGGGGATCCAAATAAACAAACAAACAAACTCCCCCCCCCACCCCCACCCCCACAATATGTTTGTCATGTTCTTATTTTATAACCCAAAAAAACACACAATAGCAAAGACCAGAGACGCAGACACACACAACTTGCATCAGTACTGGATCAAATACAAAGAAAACAAAACTTTCCTCTACTTTGTATATAAAATATCAAAAAAAATAAAATAATACAGCTTACTGGGTCTGGGCTTCCTATAGTACAGCACGACTGTGATGTGTGTAATACCTGCTAACCAGCCTCTTACTCTGTGGTATCGGTTGTGTGTTGTCGTTGACCAGGTCATGTCCAGGACGGCTTCGTTCCGCTGATTGCCATCCACGTGAAGAACCTGTCCCAGCACAGACCCTTCTGCGGCAAGATCAACCTGCCTTGGAAAACTGACCACACTGCGGGGGGTACTGTGGCGGTACGCAGTGGTACACTAACACTAGGGGACGGTCCCAGAGCCACCGCTAAACCAGCACCTAAACGCCTCTCTTACTGGAATGTTTGGTCGAGTTTTTTTTTTTACCATATAGCAAGCTCCCAAGATCTGTATCAGCTCAGCTGATCTAGGGCTAGGGGGGAGGGGGGAGGGGGGTGTAGGGGCTGGTCTTGTAGTGGTTGATCTGAACTATTCATCTAAAAAGGAATAGGCATTCACCCCCAACCTAATTTTAGCATTTATAACCCCTCCTTACCTTTGAACTTATAGATAAGTACTACTGTATGTCAGAAGAAACCATACAATCCTTTTCCCCCCCCATCCTAATGCAGTTTTTCCCCTCCCATTGAATATGAGGGGTGTGGATCTGCCTAAAACCTTACATGGAACTTCCCTTACAGGGAACCCCTCTCCCCTCTCTCCCTCTCTCTGTAGGACTGTCCTAATATATTTCCCCCTCTTCCCCCTCTCCCTCTCTCTGTAGGACTGTCCTAATGTCTCTCACCCCTCTCCCTCTCTCTGCAGGACTGTCCTAATGTCTCTCAGCCCTCTCCCTCTCTCTGTAGGACTGTCCTAATGTCTCTCACCCCTCTCCCTCTCTCTGTAGGACTGTCCTAATGTCTTTCCCCCTCTCCCTCTCTCTGTAGGACTGTCCTAATGTCTTTCCCCCTCTCCCTCTCTCTGTAGGACTGTCCTAATGTCTCTCACCCCTCTCCCTCTCTCTGTAGGATTGTCCTAATGTCTCTCACCCCTCTCCCTCTCTCTGTAGGACTGTCCTAATGTCTCTCACCCCTCTCCCTCTCTCTGTAGGACTGTCCTAATGTCTTTCCCCCTCTCCCTCTCTCTCTGTAGGACTGTTGCATGATGAGTCTGACTCTGCTGGACGAGTCCCAGAAGCCGTTCTGGTGCGTCAGCAGCCCCGTCTCCATGGTGCAGATGGAGAACCTCTCCTACCACCACGAGGGAGACCAGTTCTACATCGACTACCTGGACGCGGAGGGCAGGGTGAAGATGCAGCTGGTCTGGCTGGAGGAGGACAGGCATTTCTGCCTCATCAACCTGGTAGTCTTCATCCCCGTGGCCAAAGTTAACAAACACTTTGGGAGAGAGTATTGTTGAGACCGCACACGCTTGTAGCTGTTCGTGTTTGTGTTTTGTTTGTGTTCAGTTTTTTTTTGCTCGGTTTAGCTCACATGTTCTGTTATGATTTTGTAATATTTGGTGTAGAGTTTTGAGTATTACTTCTCAAGTGTTATTTCCTTTAATATGTTCACACCTCTAATGAGCAATTAAAAAGTCGTCACTTAGGGGCACATGTTCATGAGTGCGTTGTCTCTTACTTGCTAGAGGATACTTAGTTATATGATACTTACTAAAAACCTAATAATAGCCACTAATTCTTATAGCATTATGGCCTATGGCCTTAGCATAGATAACTTTTTCTTATGATAACTCGAACATGTGATTTTTCTGGGTCACAGCAGATCAATACGAGGGCAGGTGCCCCAGTAAAAGGGGTCTAGCAGCAACACCCATGCCTGAAGTGCTCCAAACGTGTCTTACCTGACCCCCTACTGCCCAATATTGGACAAGAGCTCACCTGGCTGCTAGTGAGTTTCTTGGCATTGCAACAAGAGAAATGAAGTTGCGGTAGTTATAGAGATGAGTTATGCGTATGATGCAGGAACTGTGATGGTTGCTTTTTGTACAGTACTCTTGAACTGAAAATATATCCACGTGTGCTATTAAACCAGTATCTTGTCTTATGGTAGTCCACATACATGTGGGAACAATAGTGCCCAAGGTATATGCTCTGAGTCGCTGCATACTGGGGCATTTCTGCTGAGCATTTCTGCTCATGTGGAATGTGCATTTCTGCTCATGGTTGTGAAACCATAATTTTAGTTATCCATGTATTTGATACTCAAATATTTACTTTTAAAACATGTACTGTTATTTCATTGCAAAACTTTAAAAAAATAAAATAAATCTAAACTGTCTTGTGCAGTCTACTTTCTTACAAATATTCATCTTACATATACAGTATATCCATTCCTTAAAGTAGGAAGTTCACAAATCAAATGCAAATGCTTCAGCTCTATGAGCAACCATCCCTGTTAAAAATGTGTCATTGGGAATTCTACAAAACGCTGACTAGTGTGCATATCGTGATGATCAAAGTTATGACTATTGTTGATTACTCTGATCTTGGTGTCAAAACCATAATAGTGGAGGCTAGTCATGAGGTGACGGTAAATACTTTAGTCCATGTGGTAGCCCATGTGTTCAGCCTCAGGCTTGGTGCATCAGCTCTACAGCATCATGACCGTTTTGAATAATGGCTGACTTGTAGCTACTGTATGTAGGGGTTGGGCATGACCTCAGAATGTAGAGAGTGTCCCTGTAGCAACCTCTGGACCCCAATCACCACAGCAGAAGGTTAACACAGAGTAGAATAGTAGAAATGTGTTATCCTACATATTGGTAAAGCTATATTGGATGAGATGGGGTGAGATGTCTATAATCATCAGACAAGAAAGCCGGCTATGAGTGTAGGGCGCGAGGCATCAGTGGGGACACCTCCCACCCCAGTCAGCCCTGCTTCCCCTCCTCCCACACGGCTGTACAGGAGACTACATTCCTGCACCAGGAGGCACACAAACTGTTTTCCCTGCAGCTGATAATCTGCTTAACTCAAAATCCCTGCGGTAGCCTAGCCGCCCCTATACCTCTACCCCCAGCCCCCCCCCATGCCTCTACCTAGCCCCTCCAGCCCCCCAACAGGAGGAACATTGCACACACCCCTCTACCTCTACCCAGCCCCCCAACAGGGGGAACATTGCACACACCCCTCTACCTCTACTCCCAGCCCCCCCCCCCCATACCTCTACCTAGCCCCTCCAGCCCCCTGTTACACACCCGAAGGTAGTAACAAATAAGGGAGTCCACACATGCGTTTAAATGATACAATTAAAGTTTTATTTACTTAAATGAACAAACATAAACTAAATAACATGTATATGATTATGGATAAGAATCAGTAGTGTATGCCATGAGTGAATGGTTGTAAAATGTATGTTGTATGTGTAAGGTGTATGAATGTATGTAGTGTAAAACTAAAAGGCCCCAAAAACCAGGTACCCAGAGACCTTACCAACAGAACCCAAATCATAAGGAAGAGAGAGAGAGCTGAGGACACCCCTCTCATATATATATCCCCAGCTCCCCAAACCCAGGTGACACCACTCAACCTAACGACCCACCCACTCTGCCCAGGCTCCAGCCACAGCCAATATGCAGGCAGAGTGGGAGGCGTCACATCCCCCCCCTAAAAAACATGGTTCCCCACTATACTAATCAAATAACTATAAACTTTGTCCCCACCCCCCCACAATAAGTAAACCCAAAATACATCAATAATGCCATGTCCTACTCCTTCTCCTCACCACCCTGCTTCCACTCTCAGCAACCTCGGACCCCAGGAGCCATTTAAGAGAGTCCCCACTCCCACTCTCAGCAACCTCGGACCCTAAAAGCAATTTAAGAGAGTAAACAAACCGGCTAGCATGAAAAGGAAAAAAAAACAGGCAAATCAACAAAACACAAGCAAAACATTTAAAGAAATTAAGGCTTCATAGTACACAGCGTCTTATCTTGTGCACCTCCTATGGCCACAAACAACCTGCGTCGAAAACCATCGACATAGACACCAATCTCATCCGGCGACATAGATAGAAATTGTTCAAGTAAAATACAATTAACCACACCAATTACCCCCTCTGCCCCCTGAGTGGTACTTGGCGCGTCGCGCGCCCTGGTAATTTCACCGGTAACACTACTGGCTGGACACGCCATGCCAGCCCCGTCCAATCGAATTGGACTCGGCGATTCTTGAGTGACAGACCCATCTGCCCACACTCGCACCCCAGCAATATCGTTACCCAAAATGATGTCTACACCTTCAACAGGCAACTCAGCGCGCACACCCATTTGTACGTCTCCATTCCCCAACCCTGAAACGAGAGACATATTATGCACGGGCACCGGGAACACAGACATACCCATCCCTCGAATCAAAATAACGTCCCCTGTGTCAGTTTCCGATGAAAAAGGTAACACCGAGGCACGCACAAACGAATCTATCGAACCAGTGTCCCGCAGTATCTTTACCGGCAGGCGATGTTCACTGCCCTGCAACGACACAAACCCATCAGAAATAAACGACCGATACTTTTCCAAACACGGTACCGACGGCAACGCCACTGGATCGAATGAATTGGCCAGTAACGCCGGTTTCACCTGTGTGTTAGGGAATCTATTGTTTGCTTTTAATACTGGACATTCCCGTACCCAATGCCCAACCCCTTTGCAATAGTGACACTTTTATACCTAGACCCCCCCATACCTCTACCTAGCCCCTCCAGCCCCCTGTTACACACCCGAAGGTAGTAACAAATAAGGGAGTCCACACATGCGTTTAAATGATACAATTAAAGTTTTATTTACTTAAATGAACAAACATAAACTAAATAACATGTATATGATTATGGATAAGAATCAGTAGTGTATGCCATGAGTGAATGGTTGTAAAATGTATGTTGTATGTGTAAGGTGTATGAATGTATGTAGTGTAAAACTAAAAGGCCCCAAAAACCAGGTACCCAGAGACCTTACCAACAGAACCCAAATCATAAGGAAGAGAGAGAGAGCTGAGGACACCCCTCTCATATATATATCCCCAGCTCCCCAAACCCAGGTGACACCACTCAACCTAACGACCCACCCACTCTGCCCAGGCTCCAGCCACAGCCAATATGCAGGCAGAGTGGGAGGCGTCACACCCCCAACAGGAGGAACATTGCACACACCCCTATACCTCTACCCAGCCTTCCAGGGGAGGCTGGTGGAGGTAGAAACCAGCGGAGGCTGGTGGAGGTAGAAACCAGGGGAGGCCGGTGGAGGTAGAACACCAGGGGAGGCTGGGGGAGGTAGAAACCAGGGGAGGCTGGTGCATGGATGAACCTGTGTTTCAACTCCACTGCTCTGAATCTAACCTGTCAACCAGCCTGTACCTGTTTGAAGGTGAACTCCAGCTTCCCTCTGTCTCCAGCGATGGCCAGGGAGAGTGTGCCGCTGTTCCACTATATGTAGGGTGATCTATGCAAATTAGGCGGCTCCTGACACTCTTCCCGCGCCGGACTCCAGTTCCCCGTCGGCCGTGTCCACAGGCTCCTGCGCAAAGGCAACTATGCCCAGCGTGTGGGCGCTGGCGCACCGGTCTACCTGGCCGCCGTGCTCGAGTATCTGACTGCTGAGATCCTGGAGTTGGCCAGTAACGCCGCCCGCGACAACAAGAAGACTCGACAACAAGAAAAGTAGCATATGTCATAATATAATAATAATTGTATATAATTGATAGGTATATAATATGTACATTGTGAAGTTCATTCCCAGCTCTCTGTAGTACGTTACTCCTGACTGAGCGAAAAGTGTTATCGCCGTGTTAAAAACGTGTAAAAGTGAAAAAAGAGACATCCAACTCTATGGAGACATTCCTACTCAAACCGAAAAATGATGGCCACTCTGATAAGGTAACAGCAGCAGAAATAACAACTATAGGCCTAGTTGTCAAATCGTTATTGTGTGTATTTTCTGAAGTAAAATCATTATTGTATGATTCAGTGGTTGACACTGATGTAAAGCAATTTCTAAAACACACACGGGGTGGTGTGCCAGCCACACGGGGTGGTGTCTTTCTTCGCCGGCTTCTTGGCCTGTAGGAAGTCTCGTTCGTTCCGGTAAACCAACTAGTCTGCAAAGCTGCTCTGTGACAGATACAATACAACATTGTAACACGCGAGATCAACCCGCTATGGAATTGGCCTTATGTTGAAAGGGTGGGCGGCTCTTAAAAGAGCCTTTGGTGTTAGTGGGGCAGCAGAAGCGCTACTACTTGGAGCTGGTGTACCTGGTCACGGCCTTGGTGCCCTCGGACACCGCGTGCTTGGCCAGCTCACCGGGAAGCAGCAGCAGACGCACGGCGGTCTGGATCTCCCTGGAGGTGATGGTACGACGCTTGATGTAGTGGGCCAGGCGAGAAGACTCACGGGCGATACGCTCGAAGATGTCGTTGACGAAGGAATTCATGATTCCCATGGCCTTGGAGGAGATGCCGGTGTCGGGGTGGACCAGCTTCAGGACCTTGTACACGTAGATAGCGTAGGTCTCCTTCCTGGACTTTCTGCGCTTCTTGCCGGTTTTGGTGGCGGTCTTGGTGAGCTGCTTCCTGGGGGCTCTGCCGGTGGACATAGGAGCGGTTTTCTTGGTTCCGTTCATCGCGCAAGTTTTCTTCTTCCAGTTGAAGTAGAGATAGATTTACAGACTCCGAGTTACTTTTATACAGTCTCCCTCTTCGTTGATTGGATGAGGTGACATCGAGCCAGTGGCCAATGAACGCCTTCCGTCCGCGGGTCTGCTTCCCGGGCTTGGCCATGAATCTCCATTATAGGTCGTCTCTCTCCAACTGTTATAATCAACCTGCTATTCAAATTATAGACTTCATTTCTTTGTGAGGGGGTCAACTCACAAAACTCACAGGTTCAGGACAGGGAAGATAATCAATCCAGGCGATTGTGTTTTGCCCCCCCCCCCGAAAGAGCTCACATTTAAAACGCCCAGCACCACATTGGGGAACCTTCAACCTTGTAACTCCCAGCCAAACAACCTGGCTACCAGGACAACGAGTATTGGTCGCAATCGTATACATGTTTAAGCAGTTTAGGACACAAATAGCACAGGGAAAGCTGTGCGCATCGCTCCCTCCGATGGTGGAACGGCGGGGTTTTGAGCGAATCACAACAAAATACACGAGGCCTTCGCGGCCCACATGATTTTATTCTGAACGGAGGCATGTCTGCTCGCTGGTCCGTTCAAATTTGGACCTCAAGTCGGTTCCATCGGTGACTTTTGGCCCATTATAGGCGAGGAGAAAACACAGACGCCAGCACATTTTGTCAGCCAAGATTGCCGAGCATAGAGGGTTGAGTCTGTACGGTTCTCATGTCGCGTTTAAGACCAGCCCCCATCTCCGGGTTGAGCTTCATTATCACAGAGCAGCATCGCAGAGTGATTTGTAGCCCGCAACAAACGACACTTTTTACAGACATGCCAGAAGTCGCACCAGCCCCCGCCGTCGCCGCTCCGGCCAAGGCACCTAAGAAGAAAGCAGCAGCCAGACCCAAGAAAGCAGCTGGCCCCAGCGTCGCCGAGCTCATCGTCAAGGCCGTGTCCGCATCCAAGGAGAGGAGCGGCGTGTCTCTGGCCGCGCTCAAGAAGGCGCTGTCTGCCGGTGGTTACGACGTGGAGAAGAACAACTCCCGTGTCAAGGTCGCCGTTAGGACCCTCGTCACTAAAGGCACGCTGGTCCAGACCAAGGGCACCGGTGCCTCCGGCTCTTTCAAGATTAACAAGGAGGCGGTCAAGAAAACGGTGAAGAAAGCCGCCGTCGCAAAACCCAAGAAGGCAGTAGCAAAGAAGCCTGTCGCCGCTAAGAAATCTCCCAAAAAGGCCGTTGCAAAGAAGCCTGTCGCCGCTAAGAAGTCTCCCAAGAAGGCAGTCGCAAAGAAGCCCGTCGCCGCTAAGAAGGTTGCCAAGAGCCCCAAGAAGGTTAAGAAGCCCGCACCTGTGAAGAAAGCCCCGTCCAAGAGCCCCAAAAAGGCCGTCAAGGTAGCGAAGCCCAAAGCAGCCACGGCAAAGAAGGCAGCCCCAAAGAAGTAAACTTGTGTTGACAGTGTTCATGTTGACACCACAAAAAAAGGTTCTTTTAAGAGCCACCCACCTTTCCATAAAAAGTGCATTTTCATCCATGTTGACATAACGGAACTTTCTCAAATAAGAAGGTCCGTTTTACACCAGTCTCAATCACTGACCTATGCACACGAGAATAATAGCTATATTAAATATTGAAATGGCCTTAATGAGGGTTTAATACTTTACACAAACGATATATTAACTCACTCGGTCTCTGCGTGAGCGAGAAGTAGAAATGGTCTACTACATTGCGTATGGGGAGAACTGTGATAGCCTAATGCACTTCACTTTTCGCTGTAATGCCAATAAGGAGTATTGTTTCGCTATTTAGTATATTATTAGGAAATTATTGGTTTGATTTGAACTTTGATTTCTGGCGCGCGAGGGAAACTCACAAAGGCCGAGTGAAACAGCGGCCAATCGCTGGGCGGCGGGAAGAGGCGCGCGTATCCGGGTTGCTGATTGGATGAGGTGTCATCGGCCCAGTGGCCAATGAACGCTGGTCAGGCTGAGCTATAAAAACAGCACTCCAAGCGAGCGACTAGTATCCACTTTTTCTATAACTAGCACAGAACTCGCTTTAAGTTTCAAGATGTCAGGAAGAGGTGAAACCGGAGGCAGGGCCGGAGCAAAGGCAAAGACCCGTTTTCCCGAGCTGGACTCCAGTTCCCAGTGGGCCGTGTCCACAGGCTCCTGCGCAAAGGCAACTATGCCCATAGTGTGGGCGCTGGCGCACCGGTCTACCTGGCCGCCGTGCTCGAGTACCTGACTGCTCAGATCCTGGAGTTGGCCGGCAACGCCGCCCGCGACAACAAGAAGTCTCGTATCATCCCCCGTCATCTGCAGTTGGCCGTCCGTAACAACGAGGAGCTGAACAAACTGCTGGGCGGTGAATGGCTTGAATCTTGTGGTGAACCCCCAATCTTGTGGTGAACCCATCCACCACTCTTGTCTTCCATGGACGTCCAGACCTTTTTGTGGTGCCGAGCTCACCAGTGCATTCTTTTTTTCTCAGAATGTACCAAACAGTTAATTTGGCCACTATTAATGTTCCCACTATCTCTCTGGTGGATTTTTTTTGGTTTTTACAGCCTAAGGATGGCCTGTTTCACTTGCATTGAGAGCTCTGTTGACTGCATCAGGTGTAGTGCTGAGGCACAAATGTGTACATTTCAAGCCTGCAAACTGCGACACTTTAAATGAATGTGCAATAACACTATGTGCAATATGACAACCCTAGGGTACATAAGGTTGCAGAGAATAGGAAATATTAGAATAGGTATAGCATAGAGTACAGCACAGTGTTTCATTTGTACAGTATAGTATAGTGGATAGTGTACATAGCCTTTATTTATGTAAACCAGCTCCTTTCCCTTCTTGTTTTTTTTCTTTTTTTTTCTTTCCTAGCACCAGGGGAGCCCCCCCTCCCAAATTTCGTTGTTTGGTACCTGTACTATATCAATGACAATAAAGACCATTCATTCATTCATTCATGCATGTTGTGCGTATACAGCAACAGCTTCCAAATGCTACACTGACCTTTTACCTGCTTAATTGATAAATAAATGAAGGAATAAATAGCCCACACTGGCCCATGAAACAGCTTTTGAGTCAATTGTCTAGTTACTTTTGGTTATTATATATAAAAGAGCTATAATTCATAAACCCTTCCTTCAATTTGGATGTGAATACCCTTTACCTAAAGCTGAGAGTCTGCACTTTAAGCCCAGTAAATTCTGTTGGAAATCTCATATAAGATACGTTAGATCCAAAGTATCAAGGAGTATTGCAGTATTGTGTAGGGCAAAACATATTCTGGAACAGAGGATGTTGTATACTCTATATTGTTTTCTTGTCTTACCCTATTTGAGTTACTGTGTGGAGATATGGGGAAATGCATATAAAAGCACTTTAAACCCATTGATTACACTACAGAAAAAAGCTATGAGGATTGTACATAAGGTCGGATATCGTGATCACACAAATAACTTGTTCCTAATGTCAAATGCCTTAAAGCTCATGGACTTATTCAAATTTAAATTGGCACAGTTAATGTATAAAGCAAAGACTCAAGAACTCCCAGGTAACATTAACAAATGATTTATAGAGAGGGATAAGGGATATCATTTGAGAGGTAACCACAACTTTAACAAGGGTTATGCTCGCCTCCATCTCAGGAGCAGATGCATATCATTCTACGGAGTTACCATATGGAATGGGCTAGAGGAAAATATGAAGGAAAGCAGAAATATTGCTCTATTTAAAAAAAGGTTTAAAGAAATTATTTTTGTTAAATACCAAAATGAGGACAGGGAAGGTTGTTAATCTTCTGGAAACTAAGGTGTGGTTTTCTGTGTCTTTTTCTTCTGTATTACATTGTGGATACTGATGTTTGTTATTTATTTATTTTGTGTTGTTTCAGTATTAAGAATGGAAAAATTATGTTTATTTATTTATTTTGTGTCAATATTAAGAATGAAAAAGTATTAGAACGGATGATACTGAAATATATGTATTAATTAATTGGATTATATAATGTAAGCATAATTGTTAAGTATAAACAGGGGTAGGACAGGCTTCTTCCTACTCCTTTTCGAACAATTGATAGGACTGTACTCTACATATTAGTTATTTGTTATTTAGTATTTTTATTTTTAAATCATGTTCGAAATAAAGATTCATTCATTCATTCATATTCATTATATGACTGTAACTTGTGTATGACTGTAACTAAGATGTTTTGGTAAACAGCTAAAATAACACAAATTCTGTCTGTGACCAAATATATATATATATGGGCCTAACTGTAGAATCCATTGCTGGAAATGTGTTTATTTGGTTTGTTTTAAAAAACTAAGCATTAAGTGAATGGGACGAAAATTATCTGTCATATCCATAAATACTTGAAATACAAAAATGCATCTATCTCATATCGAAATGCATAGTAAGCGAATGATCTGTCATATCCATAAATACTTGAAATATGAACTTGAAATCGTCCTCAGCCACCGTAGTAAGGCGATGACGTAGTCCGAACCAAATATGCAAATATGCAGGCGCGGTATGATCACGCACTCGAACCAAATATGGTCTTCATGCGTCCGGGTGAAGCGCGTGTCGGATGCAGCTGGATATACTTGGAACTGTTGACAGTTAGCTGGCGTAGTTCATGTGTAAAATAATGTTTGCGGTTGTCAGATATATGTGAGCATATATTATGTGCAGCACATATGAAACATGTCCATGTTTAGAAAGTAAAATACCGTATTTGAGCGCATGTGTGTCCACATATGTTGGACGGAGTGTCACGTGGCAGAGGTGTTCTATACAAAGATCGCGTGAACCGAAGGGAACAACTCAAATTTGGCGTAAGTATGCACCACAACCATTGTTATAGTAAATTACTTTAAGTATAACAGTTAATTGTGAGCCACTGAACTTTCAAACAGTAACTGAATGAATAGAATGAATAGTTTAATGACCACACGACCTAGGTCTGTGGAATTTGTTTTCGGTACAGCTCAAACAGCAGTGTCAAAAAAACATACACACATTGCACATGACTATTACATGGACATGAACACACATAACCACAAGACAAGAACATATTTACAATTTACAATGTATAAAGTGCAGTGAGTCAGGTGTTGAGAGTCCTTATGGCAGAGGGGAAAAACTGTTTTTGAAACGGGATGTTTTGGTGGCCAGGGATCGGTAGCGCCGTCCAGAGGGCAACAGTTGAAACAGGTGGTGAGCAGGGTGGGAGGGGTCAGAGATAATTTGATGTGCTCTGTTTGTGGTGCGTTTGAGATACAGTGATTCAACTGATGGGAGAGGGGTGCCGATGATCTTGGATGATTGAACTATGAACTTTGGATGATTGATGATGAACTACACAATTAATTGTTAGCTAGTTATTAGCGACAGACTTACAATAGATCAACTGAATTGCTTTGTGATTATTTCCTGTCACGGCCATGTTACCGTCATTAACGTTTAATATTTTTTCGCCACCCGTTGCTAGGCAACATTCATTGGGCAGAAACATTTCTGCCCCTTCACCTACTGTAATTTTTCCCTGCTTCTGACAATCACGCTCATGACGGGGAGAGTGCTCCACTGCCCTACAGCAGAGAGATAGGACAGGGAGTGCAGTCTGCAGCATAAGAACACACACACACACACACACACACACACACACACACACACACACACACACACGAGAAATTACTCCAAAACAGCACTATAAGGATAGTGAGTCAAGTTTATTATATTTATACACACCAATTTAACCATTGAATCACTTTTGCATTAAATATGAAATACATGTTGCCACAAAGTTCAGATGTAATGAGCATGTTGCACCACAGCATCATCTGGTGGGGCACTGCCCCAAATGTAGAATCGCCGCTGTATCAATCAATCAAACAGGTCATCAAATACAACAAGAACAATGCTTCATTACCAGGCCAGTTCATGACAGAATAGCGGTGCTCTGTAGGCTAGCAACTTGTGCTCGTACCATGCCAGTCTGCACTGATATTGGAGGTAACAAGTGCAACAACTTCGCTGCTGGACTACAGTTACATTTCTGGTGTCATTATGCCATCAAAGGGGGGAAATGCAACATGGAAATATGCCAAAATGCATGACTGCACAAATCAGCATACTACTGATTTTTTGTTATGCCTGTTATCAAGAAAAGGTCTACAATAGATTTAAACGACATTAAACTAAGATAATACGATGGGTATCCTAATATTTAAATCTTTATTAATGAAGTTAACCCCTATTACATTTGTGGGTTTCTTTTGTTGCTTGCTGATGATTTGCAAGGCATTCTGGGAGATTTCTCACACACCCTGTTTTAAGTGTGCCTCTAGAAAAAACTCTGTTTGGAGACCCATGTTTTTTTTATGTGACCTTTATTTAACCAGGAAGTCCTTTGAGATAGAAATCTCTTTTTCGGAGGAGACCTGGCCAAGATAGCACATCAGTACAAGTTTAATGATTTACTAGAGTGCAAGAGGGCAGGAGACAGATGTCTAAGAGGAGCCTAAAGTGCACCCTGTTTTTTCGAGAGGTGGAGTCAGTAGCCTATACGCAAAGATACATCTGACAGCACCCTCTAATGTTGGCTTACAACAACTGCAGCTACTTCCCATTCAACATAGGGTGGGCTGAATAGCATATTCAGAATATTAATTTATCCACAATAATGTCGTTTTGTTATGTGACTGCTTTGTTTAGGCTAGCCTTTTACATGTTTGGAAAGAAGAGTCAGCATTTTGCTATTGCTCGACTGTTAAAGACAGTATTGTCAGTGTGCATTGGATCTTTATCATTTAAACCCTAAGAGAGTGCTCGCTCACATAACTTGTTGGAATATTGCCATGAACAGATGATTAGATGTAAAATAAATAAAAACATACAAGTACCAGTATAACACGCAACACAACAGAAGCATGATGGACGACATAAAAACAGAGCCCATGTCAGTGTAACAGCTGCACCCTCTGGCGTTTGTCATAGTTTGAGAGTTCTGACACCAGTACTTTGTTTCTCAATGTTACTAATATCAATTATCGTCCTCCTGCTTTCTCTCTCTCTCTCTCTCTCTCTCCTCCTTTCCCCACCCACCTCTTTTAAAAAATATTTTCTTTTATTAAACCTTTATTTAACCAGGTGACCTCATTGAGATAAGGAATCTCTTTTCCAAGAGGGACCTGGCCAAGAGGTGCAGCACAGGGACACAGGCATACATTCAATACACAGATAGACATAATACAAAATAACAATAAATTAAAAGCAGGTTTGGGCGGGCACAGATACTGAATTAAAAGCAATGACAATTTCCAATACTTTCACCTCCTAAGACCTTTACAATCATTATGAAAGCATCATAACTGATTAGTTCTTTTAATTTTAACTCTTTCTGGAGAGTATTCCAGGCAGAGGGGGCAGCGTACTTAAACGCTTTTTTGCCCAGATCAGTACAAGCTCTTATTTGTATTCTCTTTCTCTCCCTCCCCCACCTCTCAGGCCAAGCATGGATGATGTCCAGGCCAGAAAGACAATGAAAAACAGTGATCGACAGCAACTGGGGTTTCTCCACACTACTCTCCCCCCCCGGTGCTCTGCGCCATCCCCACCCCAGCTCCTACCACTGGAAAATGGCAAGCACACTGAAGATGAAGCGCCCATGGAGTTGGGTGAAGAAAATGAAGGGATGGCAGAGGGAGGGCTTGATGGGGGACCCCCCCAGCTGCTTCCACTTATTGGCACTGGATTGATTCTGGAAGAACTGACCATGAACTCCCCCTGCCCTTCCTCGTCACACACGGCTGAGTCAGACCAGGATGTCAGGCCGTGGTTCCTGATGCTTAGTGAGGATGAAGAGAGCCTGGTGGGAAGGGATGAGGTGAGGGATGAGGAGAGGGGTGAGGAGAAAGAGCAGGACCAGGTAGAATGTGAAGAAGGGACAGAGATGGAACCCATAGAAAGTGACATAGAGAAAGAGGGTGAAGATGGAAAAAGTCAAGAAGAGAAAGAGAAGGAACACAAGGGAAGTAATAAAGAGGATGAACACAGAGAAAGTACAGAAGGAGAGGTGGAAACAATGAAAAGTTTTCACAGTTCTGCTCTAGTTGATCCTCCTCCACCTTGTGCAACACTCCCTCTGGCTGATGAAGGTAAACCATACTCTAGCTCTTCTCTTCATCAACCTTGACAAATGTACGCCAACCGTATGGCAAAGTCTGTTCAGATGTGTTTTTTAGGGATGAAATCACTAACATCTTAAACATTTACATTTTTACATTTACATTTTTGGCATTTAGCAGACGCCTTATTCCAAAGCGACTTACAACAAATACATTTGACTAAGTATGTGAATCATCTACCCACCAGTCTTAGTAGGAAAAAGTAATCTAAGCTCAATCCAGGTGCCATTGTCAGTTGTCGTGCTATTTTTAAATACAAATAATAATAATAATAATAACAAAACTTTTTTTTATATGACACAGGAGAAACGGTACAGGGAGGTAGTAGATGTCTCAAGAGAAACATTATAGGGGGTTAGAAAGAAAACAACTCTTTGAGTATACACTTTCTTATTTATATATTTTCAGTCGATTAATCGTTATAGACTTTTAACCAACTGACCTCTGAGCTATATGTTTACTGCATGTTTGCTGTTCTTTCTCACCAAGGAAAAGAACATTGGGGGGAGGAGCCTGCCCCACAACGGAAAAGAGACCCGTCTGGAAGCGTGAGGGATGAAGAGGAGTTAAAGAGTCGGAAGAAGGCCAGACTAGATAGAGAAGAGGAGGATGGGGAGGTGGATGGACTTGAGTATAGGTCAACAGTAGAGGGAGCAAGGGAAGGAGAAGCGGCTGAGAAGCCCAGAGTAGATGAAGTAAGGGATGAAGTAAGGGATGAAGGGGAGGTGGAGTGGCTGATGAGGAAGAAGTGGATCGATCCAGTTGGAGAGGAGGATGGAGAGGAGGATGGAGAGGAGGTGGAGATGGAGATGGAGGAGAAGATGCCAACGACAGTGGATGGGGAAGAGCTGGAGGCACATCTGGAGCTACAGATCTGTGGGAGCCAGAATAGCCAACACAGGTTGGAGAAGGTTGGTGAAATGTATGATTCCCTTGATATGAAATCCATGATTCCCTTGATATGAAATCCATGATTCCCTTGATATGAAATCCATGATTCCCTTGATATGAAATCCATGATTCCCTTGATATGAAATCCATGATTCCCGTAATATTTATTTGTCTAAATCTGTGGTTCTCAAACTTCTCCTCGGGGACCCCCAGCCGTTCCACATATTTGATCTGTTCCACCACCAGCACACCTGATTCAACTAATCAAGTACAACGCAATTATGATTTGTACTTGATAAGTTGAATCAGGTGTGCTGGTGGTGGAACAGATCAAATATGTGGAGCGGCTGGGGGTCCCCAAGGAGAGGTTTGAGAACCACTGGTCTAAATACATAAACAGCATCTCAAAGCATCCCAAATCATTGTCAAAAGTACAGCACATTTCCTGTGTTGTGAGACTTGGAATAATATGGTTAGATTTCGGCATTTTCAAGAGCCCTCTTGTTGTCACTGACTCATTAAAGTCCTCTCTACCTTTCCTTCTTCTCCATTTGCTGTGATATGATCATATGATGGAGAGAAAACATCAGAACGGATAATAAAGAATTGTATTCTATTCCTGTTCTTTCCTACTGTGTAGGTGGTAGCGGAACAGTTGCGGCTGCAGCTCACCATCTTTGACAAGAGCCTTCAGGAGCTCTGTGACAGGGTGGACAAAATGGACTACCGGTATTCCAAACACGAGAGTGTAGTCAACAGCATGCAGGTTAGTTGTGTTGCAGATCACACACACACACACACACACACACACACACACACACACACACACACACACACACACACACACACACACACACACACACACACACTTCCTTGAGGACTTGAGGACATCAATGTTGGATGGCAGAAGTCTGAAGTGGTCCTATTCGGTTCCCCCGACTCCACCAATCTAATCACCAACAGCCTAGGCAGTCTGGCCCCTTTTGTCAAACCCAATGTCAAAAACCTTAGTGTGACATTCAACCCCGCCTTTAAGTTTGACAAGCAGGTTAATACAGTAGTGGAAGCCAGTTTCTTTCAGCTACGGACAATTGCAAAAATCAAGCCCTTTCTCTGATTCAAAGACCTTGAGAGGGTCACCCACGCCTTCATAACCTCACGACTAGACTACTGCAACTCCCTTTAGACAGGGATTAGTCGGGCATCCCTGTCCAGCCTGCAACTTGTCCAGAACGCTGCTGCCAGGCTCCTGACAGGTCCCCGGAAGAGAGACCATATTACCCCAATTCTGGCCTCTCTCCATTGGCTTCCAGTGCGGTTCAGGATTGACTTTAAGGTCCTCCTGTTTGCCCTTTTAACCCCTTACTCCACCTCCAGGAGCCTCAGTTCATCTAGCTTAGGGCTCCCTAAGCTGTCCTGAAATCAAGGCTCAAGCTCAGGGGTAACCGTGCCAGACCCTAGACTGTAGAATAGCATCCCCCTCTCAATCAGATATGTCCCCTCTATCGACTTCTTTAAATCTAGGCTTAAAACATACTTATATTCTTTATGTTTCCTTAATGTGGTTTTTGATTTGTTGTTCTTTGTGTACCTTCTATGTATGTATTTATGCTTATGTTATTGTGATTCTATATATTGTGTTTTTATTGCCTTTATTGTGATTTTAAATCGATGTACAGCAATTGGTCAGCGCAAGTTGTTTTATATGTGCTTTACAAATAATAATTACTTGACTAGGATAATTGGAATATTATGTAGATTACAATTATCTATGTTACCTTTGTATCCTCTCAGAAAAAGTTTGCTAGCATCTCCAACAAGTTTGCAGCTGTCAACCAGGCCATGGAGAATGTCAAGAAACCCCCAAAGGTGTGTGACAATGAAGACAAATAATCCTTCAATGATTCCAATAATTCCAAAGGATAATTGTACTGTTGGAACTCAAAAACCTGGGTGGTATTCCATCAACATCGCTAAAGGGAAATCCAGGCCTATTTTGACAAGTCTCATCATAAGACACAGTGTCTGCTGGTTTTCCCTTCTTGTTCTCTGGTGCCGAATCACTTGCAAACCCAAAGGAAGCAACAAAAAAACAGAAGACACTATCGCTTTCTCAGATGGGAGTTGTCTACATTCATTACATTTATTAACACATTGTGATGGCAGCTGGTGAAGTCGGCAACCAATCCAAATGTTCAGACTTTAAATCTGTAAATGTTTAATAAATGTCAACGTTGTTGAAAATCATGAAAGTCAAGCCAAAATATTGCAAGCGAATAGATTCTGTGAATGTACTACTTTACATTGTTAGCAGGCTCACAAAACAAGCTGTGTTAGTTGACTAGTGAGTGTGTCATTGATTTTCAACAACGTTGAAATGCCATCACATTTATCCCACTGATGCAAACCTATTATGACTTAAGTCAAGACCTGATGAAAGACTTTTGGATTTCCAGAGAGGCCCTGAGTGTGCTTCTGGGCATGCAAAAGCACCACTGCTGGGTTCACCTCTGTCCAGCTGCAGGCCGTCTTTGAAAGCGATGGCAAGTTCATACACACCTTTGTTGGCGACCATCCTGAAACAGTCCTCAATTTACGCAAAGTACCCCCCTGATGAGTACTTCATGGTAGAAGATACTGCATACCTCTGTATGGAGAAGCTGGTGTGTATCCTCATGCCCTCATGCCGTTTAGAGAGCCAGTGGAGTACAGCATCCAGAAGGGCTTCAATCACAACCGCACCGCCGCCCGGGGGGGTGGGTTCGGCATGATGAAGACGAGGTGGAGGAACTCGACAAAAGAAAACATAATAAATACATAGATGTGTGTATATATATATATATATATATATATATATATATATATATATATATTCATTCAGGTGGTGTAATGGTGTGGGGAATGTTTTCTTGGCACACCGCCTATTTGAGTATTGTTGCTAACTATGTGCATCCCTTCATGGCCATGATTTACCCATGATTTAATGGCTACTTCCAGCATGATAAAGCACCATGTCATGTCAGCAAAAGCCATCTCAAACTGGTTTCATGGACAATAAACTGAAGTGTTCTTCAGTGGCCTCTCCAGTAAAAGGATCTGAATTCAATAGAACACCTTTGGGATGTGGTAGAGCAGGAGATTCACAGCTTGAAAGTGCACCTGAAAAATCTGCAGGAATTGTGTGATGCAATCATGTCATCATGGACCAGAATCTCAAAGGAATGGTTCCAACATGTTGGGGAATCAATGCCATTTACTGCATGTACAATGTCTCCACTTCCACTATACTGTACTATCCATTTATTGGGACATAATCCACTCTTCTGGCCTCTATAAGCAGCTTTCAAATCAATAGGTGTGGTGCTGTCATTTAGCTGGCTTTTCAAGTCCAGTTGTATTTTGCCTAACCTCATCCAGCTAATTCATTCCCACGGTGAGGTCACTGTCCTATATTTGTAGTTCTACAGTAAGGTGGTTGCCCCATGTTTATTCCAATCACTCTTGGACTTTACAGAGTATCCTCATTGTCATCATGAGTCTAATGGAGAGTGTTCTAGGTTCTATCTAGTGTTCTGAAATCCTAACTGATTTGTCAGTCGGAGCTGTACGATTTCTGCTGTGGTGTTCTAAACTTGTTGTTTTTTGTTTGGTGGATCCAGTAAAACGATCAAGAGTTATAGACTTGACTGAGGAGGAAGAGGATGACGATGTCGTAGGTGAGACTGATATCCCTATCCATTCCTCTTCTTTTTGGAGATAGAAAGTTTGTGGTATTTAATGTGTATACTATTCAAATACATGTAACTGTACAGAAACTGGATGGTGTCCTCTGAGACTGGATAGTATCCTCTGTGTTGTTGTGTGCAGTGACTGGTGTACAGAACGCTCCGGTGACTCTGTCTGCAGCCTCTACCCCATTGACTGGTCAGCGAACCACGTCTGCACCGGTGCAAACTGGCACCTTGACTGCAGTTGGAAAAGAGACTGGTAAGCTGCATTTTATGCCAACAATGTTTTTTAGTCCTTTGGATCTAAATAAAACATTGTCTATTTTATACTTCCATGATTATCTTCTGCAGTGAGATCTCCTGGTATGAACACTGCTGGCGGACCTTTGCACACTGTTCATCATCGCCCTCTGCAGGTGCGACATGATAAAAAAACGAATAGTATTAACCTATATCAACGACATTGACAAAAGAAAGGCCCAGATAATAACAACAACTTAGATTAGATTCAACTTAATTGTCCACAGATATAAATTAGAGGCTATATCAAAAAAAGAGGTATGTACAAATCTGCAAAGATATGGTATGTGCGAAGGTAGTAAGTGCAAACAGCAGTTGTGGAAAGTGTAATTGAATGTTCACAGTGACCAGGGGTGTGTGCAAACAGTAGTAGTGCTTAAGGTGACTTCAGGTGAAAAAGGTCTCAGAGAGACTAGTTTCATCTGTTCATCATCATCTCACAGGGGGGCTCGCCGTCCAAAAACCTCTCCTCAACAACGACGACGACGACGACAGCGCCGACTACCACCACATCGCCTTTCTCCCTGCCGTCTAACGTCCCCCAGTTACCTGTCTTGTCTTGTGCTCTGAAGCCACTGCCCCCAGCCGCAAAGGGCACCCTCCTTCCCCAGCAGCTCAGGTCAGAGGTTACTTTTCACAAATAGGCAGACATGCAAGCATACAACCTGTTATGACACATCAAATCTTAAAGGGTTATTTTAAATGTTTAATTAAAAGAACAAAATATATATATATATATATAATATTATATTACTCATATTATTTTTATTGGAGGGTACCAAGTGGAGAAAGACAGGAAAGTAAGGGTATGTCAGCAGGGCATGAGCCAGATTCGATCCAATGCCAACATGGGCATATGTGTGCTCTGTAGGCTGTGCTAGACCACTGGACCAACCCAAGCCATGACACATAAAATGTAAATGTTGCAAATGTAACCCAGGTTCCCTGAAGGAGATATTTGGAGAACCCTAACTATGCATGCACTCTTGTGTACCTTCCACTGAACACCTTTCGCTGACCCATATTCAATCACGCCTGGTACAGGGTTAGGGTTGCAATGACGGGTTGTAGTGACGCTAGCAAGTGACAAACCCACCTATCACTAACAGGAAAACCAACAGCTTGGTTTTGAGCGTGGGCAGGTGAAACCAAAAGGTCCGCAGGTGGGTGCTGAGGCACTGTAGATCCAGTATAAGAGAAGGAGGGGAGGCAGTGTAAAGAGAAAGGGAGAGAAAGATGGATGAAGAGAAGCAAAGGAGGGAGTGTTAGTGCACCATCCTGCAGTAGTGAGATAGACCCACTAGGGGGCAAACATGGACTCCTATCAGTAATGTTGTACTGTACTATACTGTATGGGTTTTACCTACTTTCTGTAATCATAGTGTCTATTCTGTACAGCCTTGACTTGTTATCCCTCTAGTCAGGGCTGGACTTAGGGGGGTGGGGGCCCCTGGGCTTGAGTCATTGTTCGGGCCCCTACCTACACTAAAAATGATAAGCTACAACTACACCAACCAGAACCTATGACCAGAAACGCACGTATCCCAATGGAGTATGTTATTGGCATAAAGCACATGAAGAAAAAGCAAGTGTTAGGCCTGAACCAAGCGGTCAAATGTGGCAGAACCCCAGAACAGACGGACACAGAGACAAAGGTGACAATAATAACATTTTTATTTAATAAAGACAGACAAAATAACAAACCTACACTAACAGGGCCTACGTGGGGGGAGTGTGTGGGTGCCTGAGACGAAATGTAAGTGAGGTGTGTATTGGACAGCTACAGTATGTGTCTGGGCGCGAGTGTCTGAACTCATGAAGCATCTACGACTGGTTTGAAAAACCCAGTAAGTTTTGGAGTTTTTCTCAGTGTCTCCCTTTCGCGTTCCACTTTTTCATTTTTCATTTTTCTTTTTTGCGCTCCACTCTCGTAATTCCTCCTGTCCGCCATGATCATGACATTGACAATCGCTCCACCAAAGATGATGCCCCTGCCCTGCGCGTGACGCGTCGATGTAAACCTCTCCATTGGCCTAAATATACAGTATAATTAAACAAATTAAAACACGTCATTCATCAAAGCGTCCAGTAGGAATAGTGATAGGGGCTGTATTTCCATGCCCGCGGGGGAGGGGGGGGGGGGGCTGTATTTCCGTGCCCTGCGCTGCGACAAAACAATTTTTTCCAATTTTAACGTAATTTATGAATTCAAAATCAAAGAGCAAATATTTATTCATACATTTGGATTTATTTTGGGGCCCCTTGTAGCCCGGGGCCCCTGGGCTCAAGCCCAGGGTAGCCCATGCATAAGTCCGGCCCTGCCTCTAGTCTATATATGCATTCTTTTTTCCTTTGTCCCTGTCAGCTGTGGTCTCACTGTGTGCCTGTCACTGAAGCCTGATCTTACCTGGTTGGTATTAGGGGTGTAACGGATCACGGATAATCCGTGATCCGTTCGGATCGCCCTCCACGGTTCGGAACGCATGTGTACCGCGGATCAATAGCAAAATCCTTTTTTTTTTTTTTTTTCCTAACACCAGGGGAGCCACCCCTCCTAAATTTCGTTGTTTGGTACCTGTACTGTAGCAATGACAATAAAGACCATTCATTCATTCAAATGTAACCGGTAGAAAAACAATCATGTGCGCTTTATTCTCACTCTCTGCATGTGTACTGAGTTGACAACAACATTCATTCACTCATCTCTGTCCCAATTATATCACGTCATATCACCCGCTAAGCAGCCTGGGTGATTGTGTAAACACACAAAAAAAGTACTCTGTTACTTTGCAGCAGTGATGGTATATATATATGTTGTTATATATATATATATGTTGTTATATATAGATGTTATATATATATGTGATATATATATATCAGTTTTGACATCTTGAATGTTGTTTTTTTGTTTCACACATTAAAAGTGGTGTTTTTACAGAATTCAAGGAAAATGTTGTTTTTATTAAAAAAAAGATATGTTTTGTGTTGATCCGAAAAATAATCCGATCCGTGACTCAAAATCCGTGACACGATCCGATCCGTGAGTTAGGTGATCCGTTACACCCCTAGTTGGTATTGTGAGAGACTTTGTGCAGAGACTTTAAGTTTGTGTTGCCTTGTGCCAGTTATTATTTCTCATAGTTTTTGGAGACTGAGTTTTCTCCTCTTTTATTTTTCCACATTACAGTTAGATTGTTTTGTATGCCTGACAATACTCAGTAAAGTGTGACTTTATTTTTGATTCTACAAAACTTGCCTACTGCCTCCTTTGTTCTGTACTGCAACTGGGTCCAAACCTTAGCATTCCATAACAGACTGATGTATATAGATGATTCGGTTGCCCATGACGATGGACACAGCAGAGGTAAGTCACGTATAGAACACATGGACTAAGGACATAATAACTAATAAAGCATTCTATTCTGTAGCTACAGGCCAAGTGAAGCTCATAGGAACTCTCTCCTCCCTCTAGCAGCCCCAGCTGTGACGACTCACCATAATAACTTTTTTCAGAAAGTTTTATTTTATTTTATTGGTTGCCAACTTGTTCCCACTTCCACCAGCTGCTGTCCACATATTGTGACTCTGAAGGTGCAGCAAACATGATGCCCCAATAAAATACCAATGACTTGCAATAGCTGAGATGAAACTGCAGCTATTGAGATACATGTCGTCGTACAGACCAATCTCGTTGCTCGGTGTCCCATTTAAGATCTTGGAGAGGATGATCCATAGCCGCATCGAGCCAGTGGTGGACTCACAGCTCCCACGGGAACAAGCTGGTTTCCGTCGTGGAAGATCAACAGCAGACCAGGTAACACTACTCTGTCAGGACATCGAGGACAGCTTCCAGGACAATGAGAAAGCTGGGGTAGTGTACCTGGATCTGACTGCTGCATACGACACCGTGTGGCACCAGGGACTCCACCTGAAGCTGCTGAGGACAATACCGGACCGCCACATGGTGAAGTTCATCATGGAGACACTTTCCAACCGCAGCTTCATCTTACAGACCAGCAGTGGCCAGTGCAGTAGGCTCAGAAGACTGAGGAACGGGGTACCGCAGGGGTCTGTTCTCTCGCCGATGCTGTTCAACGTTTACATCCACGACCTACCTGATACAGCATCTAGAAAGTATGGCTATGCAGACGATCTTGCCATCATGCTGAGCCGACCAACGTGGAAGGCGATGGAAGAGGGTCTTAACGTAGACATAGGCACACTGGTAGCATACCTTCGAAGGTGGCGTCTACAACTCAGTGTCGGAAAGACAGTCGCAGCGGCATACCACCTCAGCACCAGAGAAGCCAGGAGGGAACTTGAGGTGCGCGTTGACAACAAATGTCTGGAGGTCCAGCAAGCCCCGAAGTACCTTGGAGTGCGCCTGGATCGGACATTATCCTTCAGGCAACACCTGGAAGAAGTCAAGGCCAAAGTGACATCCAGGGCCGCGCTGATCCGCCGCCTTGCTGGTACAACCTGGGGAGCCTCCGCTAAGACGCTAAGAATATCCACCCAAGCCCTGGTCTTCTCTGCAGCAGAATACTGCGCCCCAGTCTGGAGCAGAAGCCCTCATGCGAGAAAGGTCGACGTGGCTATCAATACCTCCCTCCGAATAATAACTGGATGCTTGAAGCCTACCCCTGTGTCCCTCTTGCCAGTCCTCGCGGGAATAGCACCGGCCGGCCTCCGACGGGAGGCTGCCACCCTCGCCCTGGCCAGGAAGGCACAAAAGCATGATTGGCACATCCTGCACAACACCACCATAACACCAGCACCTCCAAGCCGACTCAAGACCCGCCACCCTTACAACAAGGCAGCACAAGCCATGCTCAACTCCACCTCTGAGGACATCTCCAGAGATGCATGGCTGGCAGCAGCTTGGAAGCAGGAGTGGGAGTCAACCGGGCCCTCCCGAATCCACCGCTACATCTGGGACCCAGGAGATGGCGCCATTGGAGGAGACGACCTACCACGCCGGCAATGGACCACACTGAACCGTCTACGAACTGGTGTCGGTCGCTTTAAAACATCAATGAAGGCGTGGGGCCTGGCGGACAGTGCGGCATGCGAGTGCGGTGACCCAGAGCAGACCGCCGACCACATAATCACCATCTGCCCCTTATATAGACCACCCTCAGAAGCCAGCCTCTTCGACCTAGAACCAGAGATGCGGGCATGGCTACGCGACACCGAGTTGGACCTCTGACGTTACACGAAAGAAGAAGAAGAGATACATGTTTGCAGGGTTCCTACACGTTTCAACAAGTCAAATTTAAGACCTTTTTAGACCTCTATGAATATAATTTTAGACATATTCGTGACAACATATGATAGCTATTTGTCATCCTCAAGGTGATGAAATTAGGGATTTCACTGCCATACAAACAAAAAAGTCTGAAGGATAATTAATATAAAATAAATATTGGTTCCAGCTTGATTAATTGCCGCGTAAATAGATGTGGTCGGACTGATGTCCTTGCAGGATCTCATTTTTAAGACCGAATAACTGAAATGTGGGACCTTTTTAGGCCTTCTAAATCGGATTGCTGGATTTTAGACTTTAAGGCCCAAGGGGACCTGGGGGAATTACCCTGACTGGCATTTGACTCAAGAGAGTGAGTGACGGTGTGTTCTCACTAGAACATTTGCTTCACTTGGAATCGAGTTTAGGATAAAATTCGCTTTGCTCTGCGTCGTTTGGAGCTGTGAGAACACATGCTCCGCTTGAAAAGGGTGGTTTCGCTCCGGTTAGAAACGATGCATTGAGGCTGTCCATAGGAAAACAACAGCGCATGCGTGTTGATTTGGATAAGAGCGGGATGAACGGGCAATTTTATTTTTTTCTGACCAATCAACTACCACGTCTGTTGCTTCGACTGCGTATGTTACTTCGTTTACATAAAGGGCCGTGAGAACGCTAATCAGAGAAATAATTTATGCAACAATGTTGCAAACTCATCCACTTCCTCCGGGTCCTGATTCAGACTTTCATGTGAGAACATGACCTGAGTGTTTCAGCAAACCTGAGGACTCTCTCTGTCTGGGTGGGCAGCCCTGTGTTGCGGTTGGTGTCCCTCAGGTCCCTCTTCCACTTGTTGTCGTTGTATCCCGTCATGGCCCTGAAGTACTTCCTCCTCCAGTAGCCCTCGGGCCTGTCCAGAACATCCACGGCACTCCGATTCTGCCCAGCCTCGTCCTTCCAATTCTGTGGGCTTTTTTTCTCTCTTTTCTGTTTACTTCCACAGTGGTGCACACTTGTCACCTTTCGGCGAAAGGTGGTGAATAAAAAATAGGTGACCCACGTGAATCATGTAGGCCTAGACCTGAAAAGAAAATATTTGGGGGGGGGGGGGGGGGGTCTACATCTCATCTCAGCCAAGTCACATGATGCCCAAGCTAACAACTTCCTGTCTGCTAAACTCTGCTGCAGTTTAAATAAAACGTCTTAAAAAGGTCTTAAAGGACTTCTCTCTAACCTCTCTGTTTTAAGCCCTCGTCAACCTAGCTTTACAGCTGATCACAGTACAACCTCAGACACCACGTTAGTTGTTAATGGTATAGTATCTACAAGCCCTACAAGTGTCGATCTTGGGCCCTGTTTTATTCACTATTTATATTAATTTGTTTCATATATTTATTGAGAATCTACTTAAAATCTATTTCTGCTTAATTGTATTTGTATAAAAAGTAAATTAAGTAATCAAATAATATACTATATTGAAAATGCACTTGGAACTATTTCCTCTCATTTGTATTTAAGTGTAGTGACAAAAAGTATACTTGAGACAAATGTCTTATTTATTTATTTATTAATTGCGATCAAATAAACATTTTGTATTTAATTTCCTCCCATTAACTGTATTTCCCAAAACTATACTTGAATTGTAACTAATGTCTTAGTTAGTTATCAAGTAGGCTATACTTATGTTAAACTTAATTTGTGCTCATTTGTATTTCAGTACATTTTCAAAAGGTCCATGTGAGTAGTAAAAATAATAATAATAATTAATCAGACAGTTGACCTGTTGAAGGACAGCTCAGTAACAGACAGTCCTGTTGAAGGACAGCTCAGTAACAGACAGACCTGTTGAAGGACAGCTCAGTAACAGACAGTCCTGTTGAAGGACAGCTCAGTAACAGACAGTCCTGTTGAAGGACAGCTCAGTAACAGACAGTCCTGTTGAAGGACAGCTCAGTAACAGACAGTCCTGTTGAAGGACAGCTCAGTAACAGACAGACCTGTTGAAGGACAGCTCAGTAACAGACAGTCCTGTTGAAGGACAGCTCAGTAACAGACAGACCTGTTGAAGGACAGCTCAGTAACAGACAGTCCTGTTGAAGGACAGCTCAGTAACAGACAGACCTGTTGAAGGACAGCTCAGTAACAGACAGTCCTGTTGAAGGACAGCTCAGTAACAGACAGACCTGTTGAAGGACAGCTCAGTAACAGACAGTCCTGTTGAAGGACAGCTCAGTAACAGACAGTCCTGTTGAAGGACAGCTCAGTAACAGACAGTCCTGTTGAAGGACAGCTCAGTAACAGACAGTCCTGTTGAAGGACAGCTCAGTAACAGACAGTCCTGTTGAAGGACAGCTCAGTAACAGACAGTCCTGTTGAAGGACAGCTCAGTAACAGACAGTCCTGTTGAAGGACAGCTCAGTAACAGACAGTCCTAGTGAAGGACAGCTCAGTAACAGACAGTCCTGTTGAAGGACAGCTCAGTAACAGACAGACCTGTTGAAGGACAGCTCAGTAACAGACAGACCTGTTGAAGGACAGCTCAGTAACAGACAGTCCTGTTGAAGGACAGCTCAGTAACAGACAGTCCTGTTGAAGGACAGCTCAGTAACAGACAGTCCTGTTGAAGGACAGCTCAGT
This sequence comes from Nansenia antarctica, assembly GCF_963989245.1. Taxonomy (NCBI): domain Eukaryota; kingdom Metazoa; phylum Chordata; class Actinopteri; order Argentiniformes; family Microstomatidae; genus Nansenia; species Nansenia antarctica. The sequence goes on from NC_137678.1 coordinate 16,530,361, forward strand.
AACAGACAGACCTGTTGAAGGACAGCTCAGTAACAGACAGTTGTAGAAACGACCAGAGATGTTGACTCAAACCTTTTATTGTTTCATCTCTTTGATATTAATATGCAGCCACTCCTCCTTTCTCTCTCTGTGTGTGTCTTAATCTCTCTCTCCCTCCATCTCTTTCTCTTGCTCTCTCCCGATCTTTGTCTCTCTCTCCCTCTCCCAATCTTTGTCTCTCTCTCCCTCTCTCTAGGAAGTGATTGTCAGGCTGTGTTTTAGGGCGTTTCTGGTCTAAGAGTCAGTCACTATGAGACTGAAGACAGTCAGTGTCTGGCAGGACAAGATGGAACACACTTCTCTCTCCATCATACTCTGTGAGTACAGTGTGTGTGTGTGTGTGTGTGTGCATGTGTGTGTGTGTGTGTGTGTGTGTGGGTGTGTGTGTGTGTGTGTGTGTGCGTGCGTGTGTGTATGTGTGTGTGTGTGTGTGTGTGTGTGTGTGTACGTGTGTGTTCATGTGAGTGTGTGTGTGTGTGTGTGTGTGTGTGTGTGTGTGTGTGTGTGTGTGTGTGTGTGTTCATGTGAGTGTAATCTTGAGTGATATTTATAATGTAGTGAGTCTCATGAGTTTCTCTCTGTGTGTTTCAGTGATGAGTGCTTACATCTACTCTGGACACACTCGATCTGAAGGTGAGTTGGTGAGTGTATCTTCAGGTGTTCCATCTTACATCAAGTTATGACTTGTTGTGATCACTTATCATCTTCACAGCTCCACCTTCATATCACTTCCCTTCTTCAATTCGCTTAGAGAAATAATTAACTCATAGCAGTATCATACAAATATGAGAATGTCAAGTCTAGATGTTGAAGATTTAAATTATTACACAATACAACTATTACTGTGTCTGCCTACCTGGCCATCGAGGAATCAAAGACATTTATCTTCCATCTGAATTGAGAATCTTTGTGTGGCGAATGAACCACACGAAACACAGATATCTCACAGAGGCCTTTAGTCTCATTAAGAAAATGTTCTCATTAACAAAAACACTGTATTGTTGTACCTCTGTTTATCATAGAAAAATATTTGTGAAAGACAACGTTTTGTGTTCTTGCACTTTACAATTTCACACTTTCACACCTGTTCTCTTACAGGGAGACCCTTCCTGAGTGCGTCTCCTAGACGGTGGCTGAATGTTGGAGACTCAGTGACTCTGAGCTGTGAGGCTGAAGACTTTTCTACAGACTGGAGATTCTACTGGTACAGAGATGAGTACGATGGACAAAGGCAGACCAGAGAGCTGCTACCAGACAGCGAGCGTGGGGCTGGAGGCTCCTACTCTGTCAGCTCTGTTGGTCTGAATCACACAGGGAAGTATTCATGTAGAGCTGGGAGAGGAGACCCAGTCGTTTATACACCCTACAGCTCTCAACAGCTCCTCTGGGTAGTAGGTGAGTTACTGATGTACTGAACACCACATCTCTCTAGAGCATGCACCACCACATCTCTCTAGTCTAGAGCATGCACCACCGCATCTCTCTAGTCTAGAGCATGCACCACCGCATCTCTCTAGAGCATGCACCACCACATCTCTCTAGAGCATGCACCACCGCATCTCTCTAGAGCATGCACCACCACATCTCTCTAGAGCATGCACCACCACATCTCTCTAGAGCAGGGGTCGGCAATTAGGTTTGGCCTCGGGCCCAAATTTTTTTTAGCCACTAGATGGCGGGCCCGAACATAATCAACGGCTAATTTAAGTAATTGATTGTTTAAAAATGTGACACGTTCTAATGCTTTGACTTTTCTTTCGACTATACACATCGCTAGTCAACTAACACAGCTTGTTTTGTGAGCCTGCTAACAATGTAAAGTAGTGTTATAGTTAACTAGGTAGCAGTCCAATCCATTACGTTGCAGTATTTTGGCTTGACTAGCGAGTTTGTGTTGTGATTCTCAACAACGTTGAAACGTAGTTTCACCCTTTTCCATATTTTTTAATAATAAATGTGTGGACTGACGATGTATCGCAGCCTAACTTATTCTAATAATTATTTAACATACTTTTGTTCTGATAATTATTCCCCCCTCCTCCCAGACAAGGTCACATTATTATTGGATTGGTTGTTTGCGTGTTGGGTGAAAGCTAAACATTTAACCTGCTATCTAGCAAGAGAAACATCATGTCACTCTCCAAAGGTGTAAAGAGGAAAGTTGACGGTGAAACAGGGCATTTAAAGAGGAATGGACAGCGAACTATGCGTTCATCCTATCTGGTTTCATCAATGCAAAGCCGTTGTGAGACTCACATCTTCCGTGCTCACAATGAATGTTCCCTTTCTATACATGCGAGTCGTCCTTTTCGTCAATGAATGTTCCCTTCCACCTATGCGAGTCGTCCTTTTCGTCAATGAATGTGATAAAGACGCACGAGAGGAATCGATTGATGCATATAAAATAAAACTGCCTGCGGATTAAAGTGACGTCAATATCACCAGATATCAAGCAAATAGTGACCGATGGGAGATGCCAGTTTTCTCATTAAGTGAGATTTAATAACCTAATTGTATTTTGTATATTTTGAATGAATGGCTCATTGTACTTATTATCCCTAATAGCGCGTTTGCTCTGTCGTTTCAGGAGCATAGGAGCACCACTTTGCGCCGATTTTGTTGTCAATGTTTTTCAGAAAATTAAACAGAATTTGCTTTGTTACTGTCCATATGTGTGTTGCAGTCACATACGTAAACATTACGTTTGAATGATTTAATGAGCTGGTGTTATTTTTTTCAAACCACAAACCGCACGTCAGCTATTTCAGCACCACGCGTTGTCCACCTGCTTATGATTCACTCTGAGGGGTTCAGCGTCAGTGCGCTTCGGTGCCTGATTGTCTGTCCCTGTGTCATTCACTCTCAACATGAATAAAAGTACAATAAGCATTATTCAGGTGGAGGTAGATTCTCTATTCGGACATTATAGGCACGGTGTGGGACTGTCGGTCCGATATTGTAAAAAAAAAAGAAAAAAAAAAATGGATTCTCAAAATAATCTGCTGGGCCAAATATTATTGGTGACGGGCCAGCAATGGCCCACGGGCCGCCTATTGCCGACCCCTGCTCTAGAGCATGCACCACCACATCTCTCTAGAGCATGCACCACCGCATCTCTCTAGAGCAGGGGTGCCCAATACGTCGATCGCGATCGACCGGTCGATCGCAAAGGTAGTATGGGTAGATCGCATGGCATTGAAAAAATTAAAATTAAAATAAAAAATAAAAAAAAGTTCGCCTATCATCCATCCTCACTATGGCTTTTGCCACTTGATTGACGTACAGGTAAGCCAGTCTGAGATCTGATCTTTTCACCTAACACACGGTTCACCACGCATGCGCAGTCAACAGCGCCAACTACAAAATACAAAATACCGGCGAGACTAATTATCTAGTTAGCCTTCCAATTTCTACCATTTACTATTTAGTACTAAAGAAAGGGTATACAAATGAGTGGGGAAGCTGGACCAAGTAAGAAATCAATAACGTACAACTTCCATCCAGAATGGGAGGAGGACTTTTTTACACAATGTGATATTGGAAGTGCGTCTGTCTGATCTGCAGATCTACGATGGCTGTTTCTATGATGGCTGTTTGGAAGAAGGGAAATGTGGCAAAAGAGCGAAAACGTACGGCTGTAACGATAGCTTCTTATCGCGTCAGTCACATTCTTGTTAAACACAAGAAGTCATTCAAAGACGGCGAAATTGTGAAAAAAGCGTTTCTCGAGGCTGCAGATTGCCTTTTCGATGACAGATCCACAGTGGCTGATGACACCTTGCAAGCCTGCCTACACCTTACAACCAGCTCCTACAGCCCTGACTACTAGAAACTAGCTGCCTCCTCCCAGTGCCAGGTCTCCCACTAAGGTAGAGAAATGCATTTATTTCCTCCTTTCAAACTAGGGAATTACCTGTTTTGTATCTGGTTTACTTTTCTGTTTGTTGGATCAGTAGTTGGCTATGGTACTGCAGACTGGCTGTCAGTGTGTGAGTGAGAGAAATTGAGGTGTGTGTGTGTGTGTCTGTAAGAGAGAGAGAGACAGAGAGAGGGGGGGGGGGGAGAGAGAGGGAGGGTTTGTGCTATGGCTCCCTATGCAGACTGGCAAATGTGTGTGTGTGTGTGTGTGTGTGTGTGTGTGTGTGTCTGTGTGTGTGTGTGTGTGTGTGTGTGTGTGTGTGTGTGTGTGTGTGAGAGTGAGAATAGCAAAGAGGGAGGGTTTGTGATGGTCTTCTCCTGTGTGGCTGTGTGACAGAGAGAGAGAAAGTGTATTGTGAGTTTACTATGCAGGCTGGGAACTGTGTGTGTGTGTGTGTGTGTGCGTGTGTGTGTGTGTGTGTGTGTGTGTGTGTGTTTGTAGTACGTGCGTGTACGTTTGCGATGTTGAAACTAGACTGGTAGATCTTGGCAGACTGGCTACTTGAAAAGTAGATCTTGGTTCAAAAAAGTGTGAGCACCCCTGCTCTAGAGCATGCACCACCAGATCTCTCTAGAGCATGCACCACCACATCTCTCTAGAGCATGCACCACCACATCTCTCTAGAGCATGCACCACCGCATCTCTCTAGAGCATGCACCACCACATCTCTCTAGAGCATGCACCACCGCATCTCTCTAGAGCATGCACCACCGCATCTCTCTAGAGCATGCACCACCGCATCTCTCTAGAGCATGCACCACCGCATCTCTCTAGAGCATGCACCACCACATCTCTCTAGAGCATGCACCACCACATCTCTCTAGAGCATGCACCACCGCATCTCTCTAGAGCATGCACCACCACATCCGGCCTGCCAAAGCTTCCCATCCGGCCCGCAGAATATTATTATTATTAATATTATTATTATTAATATTATTATTATAATATTATTAATTAATAAATTCTTATCTGAGAGACGCCAGGCTAATGTCAGTGATGAAGTAATCTACTGTCCTGTTACCCAGAGAGGAGCTGTAGGTGTTCCTACCATAGGAGTCTCCTCCAAGCCTACTGTTGACTATGTCCAGACCCAGCCTACTGTTGACTAGGTACAGTCCCAGTGAACGACAGAGCTGTAGGAGTTGTGACCCATGTTTGTTTGTTGCTTTGTCGTAATAGTGTCTGGGGAAAGACAGAGACTGTCCATCTCTCTCTCTCTCTCTCTCTCTCTCTCTCTCTCTCTCTCTCTCTCTCTCTCTCTCTCTCTCCCAGACCTCTCTCCTCCAGCCTCTCTGACCATCAGTTCCAACAGATCTCAGTTCTATGAGCGTGAGACTGTCTCAGTGAGCTGTGAGGTGCAGGGGAACTCTACTGGATGGAGAGTGATGATGTCCACAGGAGAGTGTCCCTCTGTTGAATCATCAACTGGACCCACATGCACCATCCCCTTTATATTATCATCTGACGCTGGAGTGTACTGGTGTGAGTCTGGGTCAGGAGAGTACAGCAATGCTGTCAAAATCACAGTGACTGGTAAGCTATTCTCAGTAGGGATGCTCTGATCTGGATTTTTGGGGCCGATACCGATCACCGATTTGTTTCCTCAAGATCAACCGATAACGATACCGATACCGATTTTTTTTAAAATACATAACTGACTGGATAGCCTAAGTATTTTTTGCTTTTTAGACAAAAGTTTTGATCCATTAGGCACCAAGCAAACGCAGACCCATTTTTATGGCATAGTAAAGGTCTGGCCTATCACCCAGTTAGGGCCTGAAGCCCAAGTCAGTCGATATGGCTGTATAAAAGACATCATAAACGTGGCCTTCATGGTTTACATACTGTTACGTCCTCCTATGTTTTCTGTTCAGTTATCTGTCTTCCCCAGGAAAAAAAAAGAAAAAAAAAATCGGTTTTTGCGATCAACCATTTTTGCCGATCACCGATCGAGTCATTTGGAGTGAAATCGGCCGATTTAAATCGGAGCATCCCTAATTCTCAGTTCTACAGTAGAAGTTTGGTGTCTCTTAGTGTCATTAAGAAAATGTTCTTGTAGAAAATCCAAAACAATGTATTGTTGTGTACCTCTGTTTATCAAAGCAAGAGTGAAAACAATACAAATCATAATAGATTTGTGAAAGACAGCGTTTGTGTTCTTGGACTTAGAATTCACAATTTAAAACTTTCACACCTGTTCTCGTACAGGGCAACCCATTCCTGCCCTGAGTGTGTCTCCTGCATGGTGGCTGAATGTTGGAGACTCAGTGACTCTGAGCTGTGAGGTTGGAGACTCGTCTACAGGCTGGAGATTCTACTGGTACAGAAAGGTGTACGCTAGACGGCGTATCCACACAGAGCTGCTACCAGACAGCGAGCGTGGGGCCGGAGGCTCCTACTCTGTCAGCTCTGTTGGTCTGAATCACACAGGGCTGTATTCATGTAGAGCTAGGAGAGGAGACCCAGTCTATTATACAGACTACAGCTCTCAGCTCCTCTGGGTAGCAGGTGAGTTAATAATGTACTCTTTGTACCCCATGTACTCCAGACCATCACTGACTATTAACCCCAAAACATAGCCCCTACCAGCACCAACCCAACGAGCTAAACCACGTCTACGCTTTGGGGAGGAGGAGGAGGAGGAGGAGGAGGTCTTTCACCAGCTGTGCAAGGGGATGTTCGAAAAGCAGTGGGCCCTGACGGCATTCCTGGCTGGGTGCTCAGGACGGCCACTAGACCACTGACCCCTGACCCTGGTCTACCCTGACATCCACACCCTGTCACTGACCCAGGGAGTGGTCCTCAAGTGCTTCAAGGCAACAACCAACGTCGCGGTGCCAAAGATGGCCCCCCATGAAGGTCTTCGAGAAGTCGCTCCTGGTCCGCGTAAAATCCCAACTTTCCCCCGGACTAGACCCCCAGCAGTACGGAGGTGGAGTGTGTTCCCACATCTCCAAGAACATCTCTGGACCCTCGACTCCTCTTCCTTGGTCAAAAAGGTGCAGCAGCGTCTCTCCTTCCTGAGGAGACTGAAGGAAGCCCGGCTGTCTCCCAGGATCCCGACCAGCTTCTACCGCTGCGCCGTTGAGAGCATCCTGACCAACTTCTACCGCTGCGCCGTTGAGAGCATCCTGACCAACTTCTACCGCTGCGCCGTTGAGAGCATCCTGACCAACTTCTACCGCTGCGCCGTTGAGAGCATCCTGACCAACTTCTACCGCTGCGCCGTTGAGAGCATCCTGACCCGCTGCATCGCAGTGTGATAAGACTGCTATGAATGATTCTGTTGTTGTTGATATAGAAATCCTCAGGAACAAGAAGAAGAAACCTAACCTGGATCCTTCAGTGTTAAACAATTTCAGGCCAATTTCAAACCTTTCTTTTTTAAGTAAAATCTTGAGAAGTTGAATGAATGATGAATGAATGAATGGTCTTTATTGTCATTAATACAGTACAGGTACCATACAACGAAATTTAGGAGGGGGGCTCCCCTGGTGCTTGGAAAAAGACTAAAAACAAGAGGGCCAAGGGTAAAATAAAAAAGGGAAAAGAGCTGGTTTACATAAAATAAAGGCTATGTACACTATCTACTATACTATACTACTATACTATACAATAAAACACTGTGCTGTACTCTATGCTATAAATATCCTAACTTTTCCTAGTATATCTGAACCTTATGTACACAAGGGTTAGGGTTAGTTACGTAGTATATAAACGGCTAAATGATTACCTAAATTTCAACTGCATATTTTCAGACGTTTCAATCTGGCTTTCGTCCTCACCACAGCACGGAGGCAGCGTTAGTTAACGTTGTAAATTACCTGAGAATGAACATGGATGACAAGAAACTCTGAATATTAGTACTGTTAGACTTAAGCGCTGCTTCAGATAAAGTCGATGATGAGACTCTGATTAACAGACTACATAAGTGTGTTGGCCTCTCTGGCTCAGTTTTAGATTGTTTTTAGGAGTTATCTGTCTGGCAGAGTGTTTTGTCTCCATTAGTGACTACACCGCGACAACACTAGCATCACGTGGGGTTCCTCAAGGCTCCATTCTGGGCCCTGTCTTGTTCAGTCTCTATATGCTGCTTCTAGATTAGAATTCTGAATTTCACATCAGCAATGTCACTAAAATTGCCTTTTATCACCTGAGAAATATTGCTAAAGTGTAACCGTTTCTCTCCCAGGCAGACAGGGCGAGACTTATATAAGTGCTTTTACCACTAGCAGGCTTGATTACTGCAATGCCCTCCTCTCTGGTCTCTCTCTCTCTCTCTCTCTCTTTCTCCCAGGACTCTCTCCTCCAGCCTCTCTGACCATCAGTCCCAACATATCGGAGTTCTTCCATCATGAGTCTGTCTCAGTGAGCTGTGGGGTGCAGGGGAACGCTGCAGGGTGGAGAGTGATGATGTCATCACAGGGGTCCAGGCTGAGGGAGTGTGAGTCTGTAGAATCATCAACTGGACCCACATGCCCCCTCCATTCTATACCCACCTCTGGCCTGGGACAGTTCTTGTGTGAGTCTGGGTCAGGAGAGTACAGCAATGCTGTCAACATCACAGTGTCTCGTAAGTTATTCTCAGTTCTACAGTAGTTTGGTGTCTCTTAAGCCGGGTACACATAAAGATAATCTGGCCGATTTTGGGCCGATTTTCCCCCTTCCGACCAAGGACAGCAAACGCCCAATTATCGGATGGCTCTAAAGATTATCCTACAAGATTATCCTGTGGTGTGAGGTGTGTTAAGAGTCCATTTCTCCCGACAATCTGCTCGGAAAATGGTCGGGGCCGACAATCGTAAATGTTAAACGTCTTCAATATTTACGACCAAAAATCGTTATGTATGGGGGCAACTGCCGACTCCCGACAACTCCCGACTAGGGTTGCCAGATGGGCTCGGGTTCTTTTGGTGGAATTAGCGGTTTTAGACTGTGGTTAGGGTGGAAAGTGTCAATCCCATCTGGCAACCCTGCTCGCGAGTCCGATTGTGACGTGGATGGAATGTAGCCAATCAAGAAGCGAGCTGACTTCGGCACTTTATTTGCCCTGTCACACATGGCTGCCTCGTATAGGTCAGTCAAGGTACTACGTTAGATCACGTTTGATCACGCAAGGTTTCTGGCTTGTCGTAACGATAATCTTTATGTCTGTGGGGTGCTGAAATGGGAATGTCGGCGCACACCACACACAATACGATCAAGGCTGTTCAATCCAAGATTTTTTATCTTCATGTGTGGGGTCTGTCTCAGATAAAACATTTGTTAAGATTTTGAAAATCCTTATGTGTGTTCCCCGCTTTAGTCTCAATAAGAAAATGTTCTCATAGAAAATCAGAAACACTATCATTGTGTACCTCTGTTTATCAAAGCAAGAGTAAAGATTTTAATAGATTTGTGAAAGACAGCGTTTGTGTTCTTACACTTTACAATTTCACACTTTCACACCTGTTCTCTTACAGGGAGACCCTCTCCTGTCCTGAGTGCGTCTCCTGCATGGTGGCTGAATGTTGGAGACTCAGTGACTCTGAGCTGTGAGGTTGGAGACTCGTCTACAGGTTGGAGATTCTACTGGTACAGAGATGTGTACGATGGACAAAGGCAGACCAGAGAGCTGCTACCAGACAGCGAGCGTGGGGCCGGAGGCTCCTACTCTGTCAGCTCTGTTGGTCTGAATCACACAGGGCTGTATTCATGTAGAGCTGGGAGAGGAGACCCAGTCTATTATACAGACGACAGCTCTCAGCTCCTCTGGGTAGCAGGTGAGTTACTGATGTACTGTTTCAACTCTGAACTATGACCCTGTCTCAGTCTGAACTTTGACCCCCCTCTGTCTCTCTCTCTCTCTCTCTCTTTCTCTCTCTGTCTTTGTGTGTGTATGTCTCTCCCCCCTCTCCCTCCCCCTCTTTCTCCCTCTCCCTCCCCCCCTCCCTTCCCCCCTCTCTCTCCCTCACTCTCTCTATGTCATTCTGTGTCTCTCCCCATCTCCCTCCCCCTCTTTCTCTCCCCCTCTTTCTCTCCCTCTGTCTCCCTCCCCCCTCTCTCTTTCTTTCACTCTCTCTATCTTTCCCTCTCTCTCCCCATCTCACTGTCTCTCACTCTCTCTCTCTATCTCTCTCTCTCTCTCTCCCAGGTCTCTCTCCTCCAGCCTCTCTGACCGTCAGTCCCAACAGATCTCAGTTCTTCTCTGGTGAATCTGTCTCAGTGAGCTGTGATGTGCAGGGGAACTCTACTGGATGGAGACTGATGAGGTTCACAAAAGGTTACTGGCTGTCAGAGTGTCCCTCTGTTGAATCATCAACTGGACCAACATGCACCCTAATCCCAGTTTCCACCTCTCACGGTGGAGTGTACTGGTGTGAGTCTGCGTCAGGAGAGTACAGCAATGCTGTCAACATCACAGTGACTGGTAAGCTCTCCTCAGTTCTACAATAGTTTGGTGTCTTTTAGTCCCCCAATACCCTCAATACCCCCACCCACGGTGTCCAATTTCTAGTTTTTCTTTGGCGTAGCTGATTAGCATAGAGGTTAAGGTCGAGGCTCGGTCGGAGCAAGCCCAAATGCAGGACGACTGTTTGTAACAACATGACGTCTTTTTCATGCGCTTGAATAATAACAACCTGTTATAATTGTCATTCCACTTCCAGCTCCAACTGCACCTCCACCTCCAACTACAACTACAACTCCATTGCCTGCTGGTGACCCTCGTACTGGTGGTTAAATGCTGCAGGGCTCCAGGTAAGAACCCTCCTACAGCTAGCTGACCCTCCTAAACACTCCCCTGTCTACATTATACACAATACCTGCTATTGAATGGCACACAATCATGGCAAAAAATCATGTTATTTGTGTTGAACAGCTCAGCCTGATGAAGAGAAGCGATGATGTCATCATGATGTCAGATGTGGATCCCCAGGAGTAACTGTATGTCTAGCAACAAGACATGAAGATGTTTTAGCTCAGCTTTAAAGGGGAAATCTGGGATTGGTACATCCATTTTGGGAAATTAATTAAAAACAGTATAGCCATTGACCCTTTAGGAATATAACTTAGAAATGCCTCATGAATTGACTTCAACAGAAGCCAAAATAAAAGCTTGTTGTACTTGTTGTAAACAATGTCATTAGAGCCGGCGTCTAATGATCGCAAGGTCGGCAGATTGGCGGTTCGAACCCTTGCTGGCCACATGTCAAGATGTCCTTGGGTAAGACACAGAACCCCAAATTGCTCCCAATGAGCGGGCCGGCGCCTTGCATGGTAGCATGCCGCCATTGCTGTGTGATTTCCAAGCTTAGCTAGGATGTTAGCATAGATCAATGATCTTTTTTTGTTTTGTTTTACTTGTATTCACTCATATTTTTTGCTTCATTTGACTTGTTTCCACCTTGTAGAGGTACTGTATTTTACAATATGTTCTTTTTCCATTTATATTAGTCATTAAACCAGTCTGTAAGACATTCCTTCTTTCTGCTTCAAGCTACATTGTTGTTTCATATCATTAGTTTAGTGTGTTTTTAACATGCAGTTACATGTCAGCATATGTTGATGTAACAATAAAAAATTAAGGTCAATTATTGCAGACACTTTCAATCTGTTTCATTCAGTAATGATCAATAATAATTGTCCATGTGTTGATGGCACCCTGCAAAAGAGCTGGTTAGTCTAGGGGGTTCATTTGTTTTAACATAGCATGCAATAGCAGCCAGGGTAGAATTGTCTTTCTGTCAGGAGTCTTAACCTCCCACAGATAGACTCCCTGGTCTTATTGTCAGGAGTCTTGGTACTTGTCAATGACAATAACGTTGAATCTAATCTAATCTAATCTAATCTAATCTAATCTAATCTAATCTAATCTAATCTAATCTAAAAGAAAAAAACGTTCTATTTTTGATATGAATAGAAATATAAAGATATCTGTTTTTGCAAAACAACCCCTCAAATATGCCGTACAGTTTTATCGGGAATCATTTTTAATTGCATCTGTAATTATTAAACAATACTTGGATGTTATGAAATGTAATATCATAATCCTTGAGCAGTCAACATCAACTATCAGCTATTTCGCTAGCAAACACGAAAACTAACCTATTTGCTCCCCCGCGCGGTGAGAGGTGGAAAGAGGACAGCTCAGTAACAGACAGACCTGTTGAAGGACAGCTCAGTAACAGACAGACCTGTTGAAGGACAGCTCAGTAACAGACAGTCCTGTTGAAGGACAGCTCAGTAACAGACAGACCTGTTGAAGGACAGCTCAGTAACAGACAGACCTGTTGAAGGACAGCTCAGTAACAGACATACCTGTTGAAGGACAGCTCAGTAACAGACAGTCCTGTTGAAGGACAGCTCAGTAACAGACAGTCCTGTTGAAGGACAGCTCAGTAACAG